>NW_020270366.1:1815869-2326585 GCF_002803265.2 Melanaphis sacchari | reverse complement strand
TTTTTTTTTTTGCTAATATGTTTTTAAAATTATATTAATGAAATAGCTATTTTAATTTTTTTAAATTTTAAATAGAAAATTTTTTAATTTCTTAATTTTAAAACGAAATTTAAAAAAAAAAAATCAAAAATTTATTTTAAATCTAACGCAGATGATAATTTAAAAAAATAAGTTAAAAATGTCCAATAGAACAAAAGTTGTTGCAATTGTCGGTTCACCATGAAACACTGTATATTAAGGCAATTATTTTTTTGTATACGTATTAAATTTCCAATTTAGAGAACTTCACTTTTATAAGCAATAAATAATGATATAATGATTATTTTGTTGTAGTTTAAAAAAAATCGTTGGTTCCTAAACTTTTATACATTTTTTTTTGCAAAGTGGGGAACTAAAATTACCGATTTTTAAAGATAAACAATAAAATAAAAATCGAATAAAAAATAATTATTATCTATTATAATGAAGTAAATAACTTACCATTTATTTTTTTTAAATCATATCCTCAAGATGATGGCCATTTCTTACCCAGCCTACTTCTTATATTTTCCGCTATACGGTGTATCACTTCTTAAATGGGTACATTCAACATTGTCAAGTGGACGAATAATTTTTTTTCGTATAGGTTTCTTTCCGGAAGACGTTTTTTCAAAGTTGGTAATCCATATTTTAACAGCCTTAGCAGATGGTAACCAATCATGGCGTTTAAAATTAAAGTGAAGACGAAATGAACGCGGTGTGGCAACGTAATTGTCATTATTTTTGTAAAACAATTTTATCGGACGAGCACGTCGTTCATCACTCTACTGTTCCATGAATACTAAATAGTAAATGGCACGCGTTGTTTTAAAACTATAATATTTTGCGATAATTCTTATCTTAATTATTACTGGGAAAATCCATGTTTAAAATCGGCCGTTCGAGTACTCCACCCCGTGTTATTATAAACTTTACTGAACGCAATAACAATTTTTATTTATTTTAAAATATTATTTATTTTTACTTTATAGGTATTAGGTAGGTACTACTATAAATCTAAATAATCTAATTTTACTGTTATACAGTATTCACAGAAATATTATGTTGTTGATATAATATGATATAAATATTAAATAATATACATTATTATAATAATTTTATATTCTTACTAGAACCGGTAAACTCGCTGTAGATGAATACCCTAGGTCGGAGACAGGACTTGAGAAAAACCGCTGGGGGTCATTTAGAACTAGGCATAATTATAAATACCATGATTGGGCAATACAAGACAAGTATATAATTATTAATAATTATTATTACATTTGTTAAATGAGACACATTTATATTTTAAGCAAACAACTTATTTAAAGTCATAAGGGTCCGAGTTTTTATATAATTTATTTTTTTTCTACATTTAAAATAATTTTGAATAAATATAAAATAAATTATAAATATTTTCTAATACATAGATTCTGTTTCTATAGTGAATAAAACATCTATCTCTGCAGCTAATATAATCTTATTGCATATTTCAGTAAAATTTAATACAAGTTCTACATTTTATTGATAATTTCAATATTAAATTTGTTGAATACAACATTAATATTTTATAAATATTGAATGTAATAATTTTAACTTAACTTAATTATACAATTACAAATTTATAATTCCTTGTAATGACATTTCAATTTTTTCATGATAAATACATCTTTAAATACTCAATATAATTTTCAAAGTATTTATATGAATTAATAAATTATTCAAAAACAATAAATTTATTGTTGATGCATAAATATGTTCATATTCTATAATTGTTTGTATTAAAACCAGGCCCCTAGTCACAAATAAATCCTTTACTATATATTTTATTTTATTTTATTTTATATTATTAGCAACCAATTAAAAATATTAATATAATTTTAAAGTCCAAGATTATGAAAAATCTATTTTAAATTTTATGACACAGATTAATAAAAAATTTAATTTTTCAACTTTGCAAAATTTGAGTAATGATAAACATGTATTCAAAAAATAAGAACAAATTCTCCATTAACCCCACACTTAAAACAACAGTAACATTTAAAAATGGCATTAATAATATATTTATTTATTAGTAATAAGAATAACTAATTAGTATTTAACAATTAATAGGCAACAACATCAATCATTTACTAAAAGAATGTCAATATTTAGAATGTTCCTAAATAATACAATATACTTTTTTAAATATTTAATATTAAAATTAGGCATATCATATATATTATGTAAACGACTACTCAGTGATCATTATATAGAGACGAACACCTGAAAACCTAACCCAACTTTGAACTTTGAGCTATAACTCGTTAACGGTTAAATGGAAACTATAAAAAAAAATAATAATTATTAGAACCTTAAAATTCATTAAAAAAATAGCCCTATTATTATATGACATTTAAAATATAGGTTACCATTTGAAAATCAAAATTTGAATATAAGCGTAAAAAAAATAAAAATTTTATATAAATCTAGAAAAGCATAAAACCAAACATTTTGAAAAAAAAAATTGAAAAAGTCAACACATTTTGAAATAATGAGTGTTTTATGATAAAAGAATCACCCTGTATATCTACTAAATTTTTGATTCCATATTTTTTACTTATTATCAGAAATGTATCAAAAAAATTTATTTTATCTTTAAATAGTTTAAATAAACAAAGATATTAGGGTATTTGTTTTTATATTAAATTTTTAAATAGAAATAAATCAAAAACTATAATTAATTTTTAAATACTAGCTCATTGTTCTTATATTTACAATACTATAATAGTACAATAATTGATTTAAGTCATTTCTAACACATGATTGCTAAATAAACATGTTATAATTATAAATAATAAAAATATTGTTTATGACAATAATAATTAAAAATAACGTTTTAATTTTATTTTTTTTATACCACTCTAAAATACAAACTAACATCTCTAATTATAATGCGAGAAAAATATAAAAATATGAAAAAATGTCAAAACTCGTTCAGATTTGCCTCCGCAATTCATTAATCATATACTATTATTATTGTTGTATCCATTATTTGAATAAGCGAGTACTTACATTTATTAAATACATACCTTGTAATTTAGTCCAGTTTTATTTTATTTTCTCAGTCGTACAATGCGAATTAGGAATCAAATATATATATATGAAACATATTATATAATATAAAAAAAATAATATACATAATATTTAGCTGGCGTGATATATGTACATTTTACAATATACTATATTATAATAATATTACGCATACCTATAGGCTATAGCACGGACAGTGCGTGTTCAAATGATTTTCTCAATGACTTAGAAACTGTAAAATTTTATTTAAACGGAAATAAGTATAACGTTTAATGTTTTTCCGTTGTTATTGTCGTAGTGCATGACGTACAGTGCGACGGCGATGACCGAACGAACGATAAAACGCATACGCCGTATAACGCCGTGTGAGGTATATACCACCTATACCAACTAAATATAATATCACTTCGGTGCATAGGTACCGTACGGGGGGGGGGGGCTCTGATTGCGTGGTTAAAATCCTATCTCTGTATTTGAGCTATTTATCAAACGACTGTATCATGCGTAATACATTACATATCATGTAAGCGTACATAAGTGTACGGATGTTACTTACCCACATGACGTATGTAATATTATTATATCGTACGTGGAGAAGTGGCATAAAGTTGAAAATAAAATTTTGAATTATTTAAACGCCGAATCCGACGGGACGATTGCCTAAAACGATATAACGACATGAACGTTAAACGGTCAGCGACGTCTGATAACTCTATCCTCCATAAACGAGCGCTCACGCACGCGGCACGCACATGCACACATTTACGTGTGTATTTATTACTTTGTCGCACGCGCATCGTGTACCTACGTTTGTCCCGCGTGGTTTTCTTTCAGCCGTGACTACACGCGAACGAACTACGGGACTGGCGGCCACAAACGGCGACCGCGATGCCGAATACCGCCGAATAGGGCCGTTATTTTCGATCCGGGACGAGTGAGTGGCCGGTAAGCGCGGATGGGACAGTCGCCGATAAGCGATCACCGCACAGCACAGCGAAACCATCGGGATTGGTGACGCCGAGTATAACATTTGCGCTCCGGTCACCCCCAGGTGGTGTCGGCCGTCGACGGCGAGCGATCCGACGTCGGCAACTCGACAACCGTCGAACACGCGTGCTTCGATGTGTAATAGACTCGACCACCGCGAACGCGCACTAAAACCAGTGCTCTGCCGCGTCTGAAAATCAATGCTCATCGCCGGTGTAGCGTGCTGACAATACGTTTTCCGTGCACTCTCGACGGCCGTATGTAGATTGTAGACGCGTTCGCGTCTGTTTATTTGGTTATTACTTATTATCGATAATTATTGCCCCTTTTTGTCGGTCGCGTCACGATCGATGACCTTGGCATAGGATCACAGCAATATTATTACGACTATCTCAATACTATTATGTATAATAATAACGTTCAAACGCTTTGTCGACGGTTGTATATATTTTCTAGAATATTCTAAAAATCGAGTTAATATTTTTATTTTTTTTGTTTTTACTTAAGATTTGAAGAATACAAACATAAATGTATAACTAAAATATGCGTAATAAAAATTACGTAAGAATTACGTATTCTTTGTTAACGCAGATATGATAGGTATCTATAAAAGCCAAAAGTTATTTGTCCGGAGACAATGCTAGTTTTGCGGAGTCTTGTATTTTACAATAGATGCGTTTGGAAAAATTATTAAACAATTAAAGAATTCAGTACTTTTATTTCCGGTTCACAATACCGATTTTATATTATAACTTTAGGTACCTATAGTGCTATTACTTAGTAAAATATATACGTGGTTTAAAAGTTATTTTATAACTTAATTATTGATATAGAATGGTTTTATGTCCTATGGGCTGTGGCTGAATATCGTAGTTTAAATCTCGTTAAGCGCTTCATTTATAAGTTATAACACTTATAACTTACGAGTAATGCACACGTGAATTCAATCAGTTTCTGAATGTCATTACCCACGCAAAAATAATAATAACCAAAAATTTAATTTGATTTAAATATTTAATTTATATATTATTTATTTTATCTGTATTGTTTAAAGTTAAAAAACATAAGCCAGCGAGAAATAGTGCGCTGACATCTTCAAGTACCTACATTACATGTAAAATATATAATTACGTCTAACACAACAATGATTACTTATCCATAACTATAAATTAGATATATATTTTGGTAATAAAATATCTAACACGTATATTTTTCTCTATTAATTTATTATTTATTATTGCTTTAACGTTTTTTATGTGAGTAATGTATTTATTTTCTTCGTGATAAATGATAATTTTCAGACTCGATAACGGATAAAGCACACGTCATACGTAGAAAAATTGTGCATTTCTTAGTTAGTATTGTTAGTGATTTATTCATTTATATCATAAATCATATTTTGCATTTTTTATGCTAAATAATATCTATAATTGATATAACGATGAAAATAAAATGAATTAATGTACATTTAATAATACTACGTAATAAATTAAAAACAAATAATTAATGCGAATCAAAACAAATATTTAATAAAAATGATTTATAATATAAATATTTTGAATTATTATAAATTGAATAAATGTAATGTTGCTGGCCTAAATTAATTCAGTTTATTATATTATTAATAAATAATAATAAAATAAATTACTATCTTAATAATATAAATATATGTATTATAAAAAAAAATTTTCTTATATTATAGGCTAACATAATTTCTCCACTTATAATAATCATCTTTCGTCTACAATGACTTCACTGATTTAGAATTTAACACATCTTTCTCAAGTATGAAGGTACACTTATCATCGATACATTGATGCAGTATAACAGAGCTCAAATAGTTTTATTTATTAATTTTCATATTGTTATTTTATCAGTGTAATACAATTGACAGCTATCATTTAAATCAAAAATAATAGTATAATAACTAATAAGTATAGAAAGAGGTTAAAGATGGTTACTAACACATAATGTAATCGATAAAATATTTAGGTTTTGAACGAAGACGTTCGATTTAGTAGATTTAATATTTATTGATAAAAAAAAAAGGTCATAAGCTATAATTTAATACTAAATGTTAACGAGCTAGATACTTAAACAATTGTAAAATAAATACACAATATGTGTAGGTACAAGCTATAATGTGTAACTACTGTAACCAGTAACCACACAAATCTTTTTAAGTACACCTACTTCTCGAGTTATATTCTCGTGCTATATGGTTTTTGGATAAATATTTAAACTCTTTTAGTTTTATACTCGAAATGTCCATATTTTCAAAATTTCAATACTCTAAGTCAATCTTTTAGATTCTTAGTGATGTTATCTACCACTTCCAATATCCGTAGAATTTTAAACAGTATATTCAAGTGTAAAACGTATGTGAAAGATTATGAAAACTTTGGTAAGATAACGATAAAAACAAATTATGTCTTACGAAAATGAGAATACCGAGCGTACGGAAGTACGGAATCGACGGCTATACCGGCAGTGTAGTAATTCAATTGCTGGGATAGAAAAGCGTAAAAGAAGTAGCAGCAGACTAGGATGTACGTCAATTCATCGCATATCAACCTATCACAGTTGCAATTTATAGTTAAATTTTATCAAGTATTTAGTAATAGTAATTATTTAAATAATCACAAATGAATTATACAAACACTAATCACAATAAATATTGTTTATCATTTACAATTATTGCAATTGAAAATTATGAGCTATCCCTTGTAAATAGTCGTCGATAGATCTATTTTAAAAATCATAGCATATGTATTATGTAACACATTAGAATACTGAACAGTATGAATTATACAAAATTGATAACTAAAACATGATGTGCTATCATAAAATCAATTATCGCACTGTACCATAAGACTCGATAAACGTGTTGTTGAATAAAATTTTAATTCGTTCAGTATTAATACATTAATATTATAATACCACTATCGTATTGCAAAAAAAATTTCCATCTATGGTTTTTGTCATTTCATCAGGTGTGATAAAATTTAAATCGATAGAGCAGTTAAGCAACTGTAATTTTTGCTTACGTACACGTAACCTATTACCAATTGTGTACTCGTATTACTGTTATTACAAGGCTATATTTTTTAGATTATTAAGTGTTCTTTTTACCTCAACGTCTGATTAACTCGATTGGAACGTGATTATAATCATTGTTTTTTTTTAATATTTGATATTTCTCTTCATTTAAGTAAAGTCGTTTGCAAAATTTACTTTTATGATATTGATTACATTTCCATAAGGATTTTGTATTGTTTTCTTTTTATTTAAAAATAAAATATATAGTCATCGCAGAAAAACATGCAGTTCCCTTTTTCAGTTTTTAGCATTTAAAAAGTTATAATAGAATAATTTTATAAAAAAACAAACAATAATAAATGAGCGTAGATACTCGATAAATACACAACGGTTAAAATGACGATTTGACGGTTGCCATAAGATTGAGGCTAGCATTGGCAGAGTTGGGAAATCATAAAATACGACGACACACGATTAATTAATAACGCGATAAATTGACGTTGCGATAAAACGACCACAGTGAATTGACGCACGATGCATTTAGCCGCGATGAATTGACGTGACGCCAGCAGACTCGCCGCACAGGTTCCGATGTCATTATGATTATATTATAATATCGCCCAGTCGGCGGTGTCTGCTTCCGGTCGCCGCCGATATCGCGCACCCGCAATACTTTTGGAAACCGTAGTGGGGTCGGTAATGCTGACATTTTTATTCCAAGGCAAATTACAGTGCACAGACACGGCCACCAATAAGTCGCTTTCACAGCCATCACTTCCGGATCTGCGTTATTGCCAGCGCGCGTATCGCTAACCACCGTACCGCCGTCGACCGTTATCGCTAGCCGACGAGGTTTATTATATTTGATTTCTATCGGCGTTTACGGATATCCACATTGAAGCAATTTTTGAAGTAGATCTACGCACATACCATTTGGTTCGTCTCAGCTGCAAACAGTATTAAAGGCCACTGCGGCAACACACGCGTACGCGTATCACTGTAAAATCTAACATTTTTCGCATCAAAAATTCCGTTATTCGTCGTATATCTATAAGACGTATGCCTACCTATGGCGATTGTGTTTAATGTTACATCGTTCTCGTAGGTACGCGCCGGCGTTCGACCTGGGCGATGAAGTGCTGCATAGAAGATAAATAATAAACGATGCGAAGTATATAACTTCATGATGTAATATTCTTGTCATAACTTGATGTTGGCGACCACGCCGCCACTGCAGTGATCGGTGTGATCGGTGTACGTAATAGTAGACATATGATAAGATTAAAGTTGATGTTATTGATTTTGTTAATTGTTATTATATTTTCGTCATTTTTGCATAGTTATTTTGTTTTACACGCATAGGCGTATGCAAATTCCAAAAGTAGGTAGTGCCCATGTATTTTAATCGGTCTTCTATTTTAAAAATATTAGACCTTTTTAAATTTAATGTACTTTTAATTTACGTATAATAAAAAAAATATAAGTTACACATTACCACACATTATTTCCGAAGGAATATAGGTATAGTCCTAGAGGGTTAACATATAAATTAAAACACAATTAAAAAGGAAAAATAAATGAATATTGTTATCCATAATAGATAATCACGAGAAAAACACTGAAAAATTGGTTTTTCAGTACACGACTACAATTATAACTCAACAAGTTATTCGTTTAACTGTATACTGACTTTCAATAATATAGAAAATGCAGGAATTATCCTTATGTTTCATATTTACTTTAAAAATATAGTCTAAAATTGATTTTAGTAATTAAGGTATATTTATTGCAATATTTATATATGGGCAATTTAATTTAGACATTGAGCTCTTCGGGCCATGAAGTACCACAGTGCGTGCCTGGGTACATTCTGCATGTCTTTTGCACACGCCTATGGTTACATAATAAGAAGAATACGAAAAACGACAACCAATCAGTATTCAAAAATACATTTTCAACTATCGAAGTACTATATGGAAAGACCGGGGGTGTCATTTGGAAGGGGATCAGGGTGTGTGGTTTCATTCTTTACTTTCAAAATAGTACTAATTGACACGCGCTATACTGAGATAGTGATCAAAATTAAATCGTCTTAAATTATATTTTAATTTTAATTTTGACTTTTATAAATATTGGTATACTGTCAATAACTATGATTGTTTACCATTTATTATATTTTAGTTTTTAAATTTATTTTTTCTATTTATATTGATGGAATAATTCGGTACATGCGATGTATGGAAATAATTGAAATTAGGATTACATACATATAGGTATATCTATTTTATATGGTCTGGTGAAATTTCAAAATGGCCTGATTGAAACTTAGCCCCCTCCCCTTCTTCAAAAAAAAACTTGAAATGACACCCCTGATCTAATGGTGAATATGAAGTTTCGAAATTCAAAATTTATTCCTTTACATAGATTTTGCATTAAATGTGGTTTTCATAAACAGTTTTTCGAGACCCCTTAATGTACATTTTTCGAAAATTAAATTAATAAGTACATTAAAAAGTAGAGCAGCATTCCACTAAACGTAATAGTTTGTTTACAAAAAAATTAACAAACACCATATATTCTAAAAAAAAAATAGAATTCTTAGATTTTTAATAAAAAAAAATCAACAGGTGACTGTGAGCCAAAAGAGAAAAAAAATTATATATTATTATTATTTTTTAATTTTTTTTAATGCTCATTATTTCCTGACATTTCATCTAATAACGAATATGAAGTTTCAAAATTTTAAATTTATTCCTTCACATAGATTTTGCAACTAATGTGGTTGCATGATACAATATAACATGATTAACACAGATTTTTATGTGCATGAAAGTGTCCTTCTCCCATCATGAATAATTTATTTGAAAATAATTCGCAAATCAATATATATAATTTTTTTGGTAAATTTTAAGCTTATAACAAGTCCCCCTACTGTTAAACTGATTCGAAAAATATAAAAATATTTCAAAAATTAATTTTAAAATAAATTCACATTATATTTTAGTTTTAGAATTTTTATTCTTTTTTTTTTTACAAATTTTACAAGTTTTTTGACAGCCACTTGATAGTCCAATCATTAAAAAAAAAAATATGCAAATTTCAAACAATAAAAAAATAAAAAGTTAAGTACAGACTTAAAATATAAAAACAGTAGGTACCTATTTAAAATGTTATAATGTAAATTATTTTTATTGAAGTATAATTATTATAATACAAGCATGCTTTACCATTAACAAATCGCCGTGGCTAACAGTAGGTATAGGTACTGGCGCGACCGACCACGGCGGTATCAGCGGTATAATGCACAAATCAAACGTTTTCGGGCCCGGGACAGGTGCGCGACACCGTCGGCGACCGGACGCGAATAAAGCGATTGGCGACAGGCAGTTCATTGTGATAGTGTCATGCGCAACTGCTGTTCGGCCGTCCGCCGACCACATTTCTTACGCTTCGGGCTCTCACGACGGCCGAGTAACGCCGTCGTACCGGTGGCCACCGATTCCGCATTTCCGCGGCACATTAATCGCGCATGCTTTATCATCGCGTCATCGACCACAATATCGCCGACTGTATCGGTAAGCGGCGCCCGTCAAGCGGCCGTCACGCACGGTTTAAACGCGCGGTTGCGGCGTACGTCCGCGCCTTACAGTCCGCGCGAGCGTGCGTATTTCGAGATGACCAGTGACCGGGTATACCTTGAACTCGATCACGTCTGCTGCAGATACCTACCTGTTTTCGTCATTTAATAAACCGTCGATTATAATATTATACAATATTATTATAATGATAGATACTAATATTTATAATCAATGATTATACCTTTACGTATTTATATACTAATGAGATGACATGCATACAAAAAGTAATGTCGTACTAAACAAAAAAAAAAAAAAAAATTAAAAAAATGTTAATATATATATATATTTATAATGATATCTATTAATATAAATAATTAAATATTCATTAAACCATACTTTAGGGAATGGGACGTTTCGGCGAAATGTCAATTTGACGAGTTTCGTTTCGGCGATTTGTCAAGGTACTTTTCAACGCGGAATCATTTCGGTTATATACTCGCAGCAATGAACTTATATCTATAATATATAGCTTTGTCTCACTGCAGTGCAGAGTGTTGTTACACACCTACCCGTTTATTAAAACCAAGTGGCTGTCGATATTTATATCTAATTCTATCCAGTTAAGGCAGCGTTTCTCAACCTATAGTACGCGTACCACTAGTGGTACGCAGAAAGCTCAAAGGTGGTACTTGAATGAAAAATAAATATTTATCATAAAATAAAATATTATTTCGTTTATTTGATTACTAAACCAAATAGTCAGTTTTACTCACGTTAAAGATAGAAATTTCTCTATAATGTTGTAATGTTTGGTTGATTTATGTTTTAACAAATTGTACATGCTTGATTTTACTTTTGTTTAATACATTTTAATATTCTATAAATTTTTTTTTAAACAAAATTAAAAAATAAAGTTTTTTAAATTAAATGGTACGTGAAAATGTTCAAGATGTGTAGGTGGTACTCGGAAGTTAAAAGATTGAGAATCGTTGAGTTAAGGAGTACTTATTCCCACTACACGAGTCGGTCTTAAGGACCGGATTATTGAACTTGTTTAGCACGTAATAAGTGCGGTCCCAGACAACATTTTTATCACGCACTCGAGTAGGGGATAGGAGAAGGTGACCATAAATATATTCCTAACTGAACAAAATTATAGAAAACGCCGGAATTAACATTATACGTCCCGCGTTTGTCGGGCGCTAATAAAATATAATAATCAAATAATAATAATAAATACAAACGACTTAAATGTCCTAATAAAGGTGGGCGGGCGCCCATGAAATAATAATAAAACAAATAATTTGTATACAATTGCAATAAGTAAAACAATATATCTAATGATAATACAAGACAATTTAACGATACCGATACCGCTCGAGCCCTGCCTTGTGGTCCGGAACGCTGGAACAATGTTGAGATGAACGCCGCGTCACACCTGGTGACGAAAAACACCGTGTGAGATTCTGTGGCGACAACACACAGAAGAGCTCGTGTCAACACGTGTTTTCTTGGACGGCACGTTACACGACGCACACGAATAATATATAAAGTTTCGAGCGCCTTTCGCGCGCGGCGACGCCAATTGCAAATGAATTTTGTGTATGACCCCACCAGCACGGCAACGCAACTATGCGTATTTTTTTAGGCCACAACGCACAACAACTCGTCGACCACGTGGTCCGAACAAGACGCACAAGCAGACGATACGCGACGCCTATGGCAGGCGAAAACAACGTAGATCGTCCGTCGCGGTCGACCGCTGGAAAAGAACAACAAGACACGGCCGTTACGGCGGCGTCGGCGAGCATGACCCACCGGTGTCGCGATAGCTTAGGTTAGGACCTGTGCGTAAAAGCTCGCACCCGACGCACAATTGACTGAACTGGTTGTGCCATGGACGGCGCGAATTCGCGGTGGTTTAAACAGAACTTATACAAATAAAGTCTTCCTAGTTAAAATATATACAGGTCCTAGAAACTTATGACCTGCGTTCATAAACTAATGCGATAGAAACGATATTATAACAACGTATTACAAGGTTTATTTTATTCATATGACTAAATATCAACATAGTTACACAGTAGGTTAGGTATACACCATCACCTGAGTAACTCTGTTCTTGAGAGTAGTATTTTGAAGATCACGGGTATAGCGGAGTACGAGTTGAAGCGACTGAATATATTATGATTTATCTACGAGGTAGGTTATACCTATAGGCTATAGTAAATCAAATTAAAAATGTTACTTAAAAACATAGAGATGACTGTTGTCTCTATTTCACGAACAAAACTCGACTGATTAGCAATATCAATAATTTATAATAATATATACTCGTACTCTACGTTCCTGTGTTCTTCTGACTAAAGCAAAAATCACAGAATGACACGTCAGTAACAAATAAATCGTTACAGTGGTGTGCAAATATTATCTATGTATTCTATACCTATTACTATAAATTATTGTTATTATTACTACACGATAAGATGGTTACGATAGACGATAATTCGACCGGTCAGATAATTTTATAATTTTTAGCCTATCATCAGAATCGATAAGTTTTTATATTATTATTATTTACATGTGATTTGTAAGTGCTGTTGAGAGAACTTCTTGATATTCACAGCACATTTATATATATATATACCTATTATCGATTTATAGTTAAATATTATTATTATTATTATTATTATTATTTATGAACCGGTATTTGGTATTATTTATATTATAATTTATTGGTCACCCTATTTATTGACACTTGTGTATATTTATAATCTTTGTATTTTTTAACCGTTGTACGGTGCGAGTTGTCGAGCTAAATGCCAGCTAAGAGCTCGACAGTCCATACATTAACTATAATAATTATAATTATTTTAATTTATTTTTGAATTAAAATGAATATGGTATTTATTTTATTGTAAAATACAATTTTACATTGCATTACAACTTTTTTTTAAGTACCTACTATTAATTTTCGGCGTAACTGTCTCGCGCCGAAACGGACGTCGTCGAATTGACATTTCGCCGTAACGTCCTAGATCCCATACTTTACCTATGTACGTATGCATAATTCGTTCCATTCACCTTATTTTATAAAATATATCAATATCTTCAATTCAAAACGCGATGTAAACAGATGAAGAAAGCTGTTCCTTTAGTATTGATGTATTTGGACATTAAACATGACGCCATTAAGTTTCACCAAGAATTCTGTGTTCACGTAAGTTTTATTTCCTAGTCCTTTGAAGCTCTATAATTTAATTTTTAGACTTAAAATAAGTATACATTTATTTCGGTAAACAATCTGTGGATTATCCTTTATAATATTATAATTTTTTGGTTATAATGATATTATATTTTATTTACTTACACCTTAAATTTTATATTTTTTTCTAAACTGATAATTCATAGTTACATTTCAGCAAAATAATTAGTTTGTACTGTAAGTATCTTAAACGACTACTATGTTAAACTATTAATTTTTAATTAAATTTATAAATACATATTAATACTTTGATGTAATTACAAATTTTGAAATTTGAAATGAGTTTTTAGCATTTAAATAAAAGAAAATAACACATTAATATCAATTAGCTTATGTAATAGGCTAGAATATTCAAAATTTTTAATATAAACTGTTAACCACTAGTTATTGTGTATTTAGTTAAATATATACATTTATCTTTGTTGAAGATTATTATATTTTAGAATTACGTAATGGCTATATATTATAAGAACATAGAAAGACTACTCCAAAATTCTCCTAAGGTCAGAGGTCTGTACAATGTCTGAATTATAAGCGACATACTAACCTAAACTAACCATACAATTAAAATTTATAAGTGTCTTACAATAACTACAGAGATTTAAACAATTGCAACTCTGAAAACAATTTACTTTCTTGATGCATGCGTGTCAAATCCCTCACTTTTAACACTTATTTTATATTAAAAATTTGAAATTCATATGTTTACTTACTCTAATAATATAAATTAATGATTGAACGTATAAAAATATTCAAAGCGAACATTAATGAGTTGAAATGTTAAGGTTACGTAAGTTGATTTTAAATTTTTATTTGAGTGATAACTTTTTAGTATCCATTAAAATAAATTATTTATTTGTTAATTAACGTGAAATTAACGAATTAAAGTTTAATTTTAAGTAGTTAATTTAATTTATTTTATTTTCAATT
This sequence comes from Melanaphis sacchari, assembly GCF_002803265.2. NCBI lineage: Eukaryota > Metazoa > Arthropoda > Insecta > Hemiptera > Aphididae > Melanaphis > Melanaphis sacchari. The sequence goes on along the minus strand of NW_020270366.1, from coordinate 2,311,696 downwards.
TTATTGGATTTTAATATATTTCAATTGATTTCATTTTCATGTCAACAAATATTTCGTCGTATTTTTTTTTTTTTGTGACAAAAAATTTTAATAAAATATTGTTTAATAATACAGTATAAACAGTATAAAATACAAATTAAAAATTAAAATAGCTGTTATAAACAGCAGCATTATTTTTATTCTAGATAGAATCTATAACCTTAGGTTATACATGTGATTGAATTATTAATTGATATCAAATAAATGATCAAAATGATTAATATTATAACAAGTATTAGGTTTAAAAGATAATTTCCTTTACTATATGTTTATTATAATATGTATGGTAAGTAATAACTTATTTATCTATAAATTATAAATAAATATATTTCTTAATATTTTGTATGAAAAAGATAATAATATCGCAGCTAATTTAAATTACAAAAAAATATGGCCATAAAGTATGTAAATCTATTCACCTGTAATAAGATTATGTAAAATTATCATTTTTAGATGAACTTACTTGATAAGTATTTTTATTATTTTATGCGCTACTTTGTTCTCTAGTTATCTGTAGTTTCTAAGCTATTTACTCATGTACCAATAAAACAAAACAGAATATTACAATAATATAATATGCAATAAATACTGAAATAATCAATAGTTCAATGTTGTAGACCGTTATGAGTAAGTATATTACAGTATCTAGTAAAACTATCTTTGATTGCAAAGTAATATGTAGCCGAATATTATAAACCTAAACATAGGTAAAATAATCAATTGGAATATATTATTATGATTACCTCTTTATATTTTATACCATCTCACTACTATTAATTTAAGTTAATATTTTTCATTTCTCCATTTACTTATACAATTAACGACATATTAAGTTTTACCCATCAATCACTACAGGAATTACAACTTAAAAACCATAACCTATAACATTACATCGTTACAAACAATAGATACAAAATTAAATATATTTATAAATAATGATTTAACATAATTTACATATTTGCTTCCTGTTACAAATCATAAATATTTGTGAGAAAACCATACAATTCCAAAATCAGAACAATACATATTTTATAATCACATTATCATGTATTATAATATTATAATGCAATAATTTCACATATTATAAAAAAAATAAGAAGCAAACAAAACAAAAGTACAAAGAATTCTAGAAATCAGACGCGTGTAAAATAAAATAAAATTAATAAACTGACAAAAATATTATGCAGTATTCGATGGTTGAATATTTAAATAAAACTTAGAACTAAGGTTTTCCGTTAGTCGTTACATTGGTAGCTGGAGTTGGTGCCGGTGTAGTATTCCCCTTGTCTTTTGAAGGTTTGGTATTTGCAACCGTGACGCTGTTTTTATTGTCTTTTTTGGTTTCTTTCTTTTTGGGTTCATTTATTTTCGAAGACGTTGACGATAAATATTCCTGAAATTATTTTAAACAAATTAATACGAATTCCACCAAGCAATTTCCACCTCTATTTAACTAGTGACTACTAGTTATTACCTAAAAAAAAAAAAAAATCGCTTACCAGTATTAATTTTCTTATATCTTCAATAAATTCCTTATATTTGGCTAACTGTTCATTGGTAAATTGCACAACTATGCCTTTTGCATTTTCCAAATGGGCGTACTAAAAATGTTAAAACATCATATTACATATGACTATATGAGTAATACAACACACATTGAAATTTGACTAAAAATAGAGATAATCTTATGAGTGAAAAGCGATATTTGGGACACTTAGAGTTAGAAGTTACTTGATAAATTGGACCATTTTAGTATATGCCTATAATCTATACTGATTAAATAACGACAAAACTTAATATTTCTGAAACTATAAATCAGCTATAAATGAAATTATATTGGTTATGATATGAGCGTAAAATAGAAACTCAAAAATTAAAATAAATTAAATTTCAAAATTTCTCAAAAAATATTTATGCATAATTTATAATTATATCTTAATTTTGTGTGAATAAAAAATGCACACCCCATTACCCCTAATCATTTCAGTATTAACTATAATGTTTTTCAGACACCTTTATAATTTGATCCGCCAAGATAGCAGCCTCCTGGGTAACGTAGGTGATTGTATGTCCCAAGTATGCGGGTCCCATACTGATGTTTTTGGCTAAAAAATTTGTCACGTGCACGAAACGCCTAGCTCCCTCCCTCGATAACATTTCGATGAGCTGTTCAATGTTCTCCGGTGGTTTTTGATTTTCTGGTTCGTCCTCGCTAAGGTGTTTCCATATGGCCTTCATTTTTTCCGAAAATGCTTTAGGATCTTTGGCCAACTGAAATATTTCACAATTTCTGAATTTAAATTATTTTTCTCGAATTCAGTAGCTCAGTGGCATAAACCATGTATCGCTATACCGAATACTTTATTATTCCAAATACTCATAACTTAGCGTTAATTTTTCAATAATAATTATTATTATATAAAATAATGTGAGTACGTAAAACCCACAGATATAATGTAATCACACATTTTATAATTTTGCAATAATGATATTTTTTTATAATTAGTTTTGTAACTAAAATAATACACACGTATAATAATAAGTTGTTTACATTCGAAACCCACTAATCAACGATTTTTAAACGGACGTAATAGTTTCAAAACAATACCTCATTAAAATATGACGAAATACTCAATAACATTCTCGGTATTTTTCAATAAGTAGTTATCAACTCTACTATAAATTATAATATTATTTTGATCTAATCAATCTTGATTTCGATGATTTCATATCGATATTTTAAAATAGTTAATCTTTAAAAATAAAAGACAATTTATTATTACGTTATTTACTAACCACAGTCACACTTTAAGCATTTAAAAATACAACCCAAAAGTACAAATTAAACTTTAAAATTCTAAAATAAGAATTTGAATAAATGCTTTATATATTAGAGGGAAAAAAGAATGATCGTACTTATGATGAATCATTTACCATAATAAGCTATGCACATAAAACAATAGCATATTGAGCTTAATATATTATTATATTGTTATTATCAGGGTTGAGCAGTATCTTCGATACAAGTATCTAAGATACAATTGTATTGAGTATCTAGTATCTCGATACTTCAAATCTAAGTATCTAGTATCTAATATCGCGATACTGATTTTTGAGTATCTTGCCCATCCCTGGTTATTGTACTAATTTTATTATAATCAGATTGTTTTACTATTGAAAAAAAAATAATAAATAAGGCGTTAATAAATAAATATAAGTATAGTCGAGCATCGACCATAACCATATTAATACAAAGTTCTTCATAAGTTTTTCTAACATCATATACACAGTTAAAGTTTTTATAAGGTTTGAAAATTTAATACATGGCTTTTTATACATTTTCCCATTAAAAAGTAATTAAAATACTGCAATTAATCTCGTAAATTGCCAAAAAGCTTGAAAATTTAATTTAAGATCCCAGGATATTTATCCTTAAATAATTTTTTTAATATCGTAAATACTAAGACGCGTTATACTATTATAAGCATTTCAAATTCAAATTTTAACAAAAATCGTCATAGTGGTTTTGTAAAATTGTAAATAAAAATGTATAACATTTTCAATTTTAATAACTAAAAAATTAATAATTAAGAATTAAGATCTGTATAGAAAATTCCTTGTAAGTTGTTCTCATAGCAACCTTAAAATTTTAATTATTCAACAACACAGTTTTTTATAGACATTCTAAGTTCAAATTTGACAAAATTAAATACTTTAAGGAAAAATAACAGCCCAATCTTTGTTATTCAAAAAAAATTATTCGAAGGAATTTTAAATTAGAAATATGTGTAAATGGGTACTCACGAGATCTGCAAAATATACGAAGCATTGGACAGTATCGTATCCCTGTTTTTTGAGCAGCTTAGCCTCGGCAATCGTTCTACGTGTCAAACGTCTTTGCAATTTCCTGGAAAAGTGGTTGACGTGTCGTATAGTTTTCACTGCTTGACTAGACGGCTCTGTACCTGCAGTAGGTAACAACAACACAATATATTGCCGAAACATTGTATAGATCGGGACTATAATACGATATTATAATTAGTAATCACATAGATATTATAGGCACATTATATAGATGATAGATACTTTGTACGTCTGTGGAAAACAAAGCCCAAAAATCCCTTTTTTTAAAAACCTTTTAAATGAAAACATTTTTACTTGGTTTGTCAGCGACGTCTTCGCCTGGATCCTTGTCTGGCAAGTATTTGTCCACGTATTTATCGGCCACGCTCAATGCGTCGTCCAACATGGTGAGCTGCTTTACGGAGTCAGCACGGTTTAGGACCGGCTCGACTTTGGCTTTGACGAAGGTCTTGGTTGTGAAATAAATCTAAAAAACCGACCAAATGGATTTATAAAGTAACAATTACATTCAAGAATTTTAGCAAAAATAACTTAGTTGTGTTTACCTATACAAATAATTTTACTTATGGTTCTAAATTTTATATATTGTTGTCCGTTTATAGGTACGAAACATAGTATATATCGTGTATACATAAACTTTTGTACTATATACTATTATAATTTATAATTATAGAGTTGCAGTTTACCAAGTACTTACTTGTTATTATTCAATCTTAATAATTAAACGCTATTATCTTATTAAATACAGGTGATTCCGGAGTCTCTATATATTAAATATATATTATGTATTTTATTATTATATATGATTAATTTGTTTATGTTAATGCTTATCGTTTATTGGACATTGGTCGATATTATCTAACTCGGACGACGAACATACGAGTTATGGAAAATAAATAGAATAATAATAAAACAGAACAAAGGTATATTATCACATCATGTGTAATTATCATTGAACAATATGTCTTGGAAAATCAAAACGGTATAAAACTAATCTACCTAAGCTGCTATATTATTATCAAATTAACTAATGAGTCAAGTTTTATTATATTATAATAATTAATTTTATCAATATCATTGAGTATATTATAACTAAGGCTAGGATAGTATCGGTAAAATACGATTGAGAACGATATTTTTGGTAACACGATTGAGAATGTTTGAGGTTTTTTATTTTTTCCAACGTTGCCAAATATAATCAATCGATAATATGAGCACAATAATCTGTTGATATTTATTGGACTTTTATCAAATTAGCCGGATATTAATAGTAACTTAGATACCAGATACTAACTAGAAAATGATATACGAGTAATAGTCAATTATACAGCTTCTCATTCAACAATATATATATATATATAGTTATTTAAGTTCTAATTGAAACTCAAGCAGAAACAATATTGAAAATATCTACAATTCAAAGTAAAAAAAAAAAAAAAATGCCAAAAAAACAAAAGGATAAAATAAGTACTTAATATTCATAATAAATATATGTGGTGTGTGGGAAATAAAAATTCTTATAGTATATTAAAATATTTGGAGTATGTTGGCTTACACTATCCTGCAATAACTGATATATAGGTAATTAAGTTGTCATTACAAAATATTATACTTATTTCATTTTTATACATATATATTTCATAATTTTATAAGTTCTGCATAATTTACATTTTTTTTTATACACATATATACATTACACAGGTATTATATATTTTTATAAGTTCTACATATTTTAAATTTTTTATTTATATTATAATATATTACATATTATTGGGCGTTTATTTATATACGATTATAATTATTAATGTATGATTTTTTTTTAAGAATAATTATTTTATGTATACTGAATTTTTCAAAAGCCAAATAGATGATATGGTAAAGTTGCACGTAAATTTGTTCTCAATCGTATTATTTTTTGGATTTTTTTTCGAATCAGCGGTAAGTTCTTTGTTAATTTGAAGTGTTCTCAATCATTCGATAGCCGATATTATAGAATTTCACATTTTTTTTTTTTAGAATTTACAGGATATAACTTTTCAAGCACAAAATGTGATTTGATCATCTACGAGTACAAATATATAGTTTTTATTTTGCATTTTTTATACTTTATTAAAATCAGGGTAATATTTTTATAAATTTTTAAATAGTCGTTTTAAATTATTGTACAAACATATAAAGATACAACATTAAAATAAAATTGTAAACATATTTTCTAAAAATATTTAATACTTCACAATACCAATCGTTTGTATACAGTGTTATTTTATTTCAAAATATATTCATTTTAGAACAAATGACGCTGGCCATTATACCAGAAGATAAATTTATTTGTATGCTTAAAAATATAAATTAATTTATTAATTTATTAATATAATTATTTTTTTCGAGCATTTTATGAAGTCATTTTTTCTTATTGAGTTATTTTTTTGATCATTTTTTAGGTTTTTTAGGTATTTTATGTCATTAAAATTCTAGCCCTAATTATAACATATATTATGTAAGTTATAATATGCGTTATTTATGTTATGATATATATAATGCATTTTTTTCAAAAAAAACAACTCTCCCTCCACTAAATGTTCCTATATTACTTATATTATACTCTTATATCCTAGGAAAATCTTAAGTTATTTAATTAATTGATAAATTAACAGTTTTTAAATGAATTATATTTTATTTTTTAGATTTTATATTGACTCTAAACTTTAAATTGAAAATCAGCATTTTTAAATATATACATAATATTATGTCAGTGATAAAAACATATTAAATGAAAATAAAATAATTAATATTCTATTATGAATTAGGTAATATCAGTAATAAAATCAAAAACTCTATAACTTACTCTCTTTTTAGATCAGTGTTTCTCAAACTGTGAGTCACGACCCCCTGGGGAGTCGCGAATCAATTTTTGGGGGGTTGCGAGAAGTATTATTATATTATTATTATAAGAATATTATTAAAATTATTATTATTATAAGTATATTATTACAATTATTATTATTATAAAGTAGTAAATAAGTAATAAAAAAATTTATTTTTTGAAATTACTTTTTTGATTCTGTAAATGTAAAATTATGGGAGTCACGATAGATTTTTGGAAAAAAAAATTGGGTCGTGGTCCTGAAAAGATTGAGAACCACTATTTTAGATAGTATATTATTAAACTATCTGTAACGATTGTTGAATATTATATAATGATATACTTACGAAGGTCATGAAGTTTTAACTATATTATTATTATTACTATTATTCATTGAACTAGTTTTATAATAAGACTGTGGATAATATGAAATTACAATAATAATACGCCAGCTTATTTTGCCTTTAAATTCTAATAAAGTTTTGGGTTATTAAATGATTACACATCTATTTTTAAATTTTGTAACTATATCAATTAGATCATAAGGATATTCATTTCAAATTAGGTTAGTTAACCATTCTATTCTGAGGTACAACTATTTATATATATTTATTATAATTTATAATATAATATACTTTAATGTAAATTTGTATATTATCTACCTAATTTTTATATACTCACAGCCCCCTTCTCTCATAGTTAATATATATAATACCATAATCAAATAAATTATAGAATTACTACATTGAAATAATTATTGTACCTCAAATCTTATAACAATTATTATTACCAACGTCTAACATCATTACGATACTAATCAAAAACACCATCTATAGCAATCTTTATTATGATTTATCCTCTTATTCCTAAATAATATAAAAAGGAATGAACACATTTAATACTTCATAGGTATAACTACTTATTTTATAATAATAAACTTCTTAAAAAGCTAAATATTATACTTTTATAATATATTTTAGTAGATTATAAAATCAATTGTATAACGTGAAGTGTACATACTAATAAAAATCAAGAAATTTAAGTAATATATGACCTTGAAGATATAACAAAATTTTAACATTAAAAGCTGAAAAAAATGATTGGTCATTAAAATATTGATTTACACCAATGTGGATATTAATAACATTAAAAAGTTAATTGGTTTTTAAACTTTTTAACCTAAATATTTAGTTTATTTTCTTATTAATTTAAAAACTTAAAACTTAATGATGTTTAGTTTACCATTTAAATAACTTATCAGTTGATTTAAAAATAATCTTTTAAATTTTTGGTTTTTGTGATTTTATACATTAATTACTGTATAAACTATTTAAAATAAAAATAATCTAATACTATAATTTCTGTTAAGTTTCTTGATAAATTATGATGTTTAGATAATTTCAAAATGTAGACTAAACAGTAGGTATTTATTTACTAATTTAAATGATTATACATTATTATACTAAATTATAATATAATTTATGATGTACTTTCTTGTTTTAAATTATTTTATAAATTAAATGACTCCATATTTTTGATTCAAAATCTCAAAAATAAATTTTACTCATAAAAGGTTAGTTACTAAGTTTTATAAATTACTTTTACAAAAATTACGGTTATTACAAGTAATAAGATTAATATAACACAGTATTTTAAAAGCACTCACCTCTTCTGGAGTATAAGTAACCATCGGTACGTTTTGTTCGACAATATCCAATGACTTACACATAATATCGTCAATTTTATTGATCGGATCTTCAAATTTGATAACTAATGGAACAGACATGTCCACTACGCTCAATACGGTCTTTTCTGCATTTTCTAGGCTGTATTCAATCACTCTGTTCGACATCTATGTATGTTTAATCACAAATTATTTATCATAAAAAATAATTCTCGAAAGAATCAATATATAAATTATATATATATATAATAAGCAATGTACTTATGACTTACCTTAACTTTTACGTAAATGTATGTCACTTTATTGACACCTGACGATACCATCGGCAATTTCATAATCCTGTTGATGGCCACAAAGTGAGGCAAATCATGTTTGCTTGAAGCTGTCATTGTCGGTGATTTTATCGCGGAAATCTATATCTATATTTATAAAAAAAAAATTTATAATGTATAAAGGTACCTACACTAATATTACTATTTTAGAGAAAAAAATGTACCTATGATATGTTTCTCCTTCAACGCCACACAGTTGAGTGAATCGAAGATCTTCAGCAATCTGCAATATTAATGTATGTTACTGTGATATATACTATATATCATGTGGTGCGTGTGTGTGTAAATCTATAAATGTTTATAGGTACGTGCATGAGTAATGATGCCTAAAATATTGTGACCTTTAAAAGGTTATCAGTACATTCAAACACATGTAGGGTGTAAGTATAAATAATATTAACTATTATAACGTTTCGTTGAAATCGATCAAAGAAAGTTTGATACATTGGACCCGTGTCCAAAAATATTATATATATTTATATGTTACAAAATTATTTAATCACTGAAGTAAAAGAATAGAAGAAATGTTTAAAAATTAAATTTAAAGTATAAACAATAACCTTGTTAGATAAATAAGATGAGTCGTATGTGTATTATTTTACGTGACTAGAATATAATATTAGTACTTACCAGAAATTAACTAGATTTAAATAAGACTTTGATCAGTTGAAAAATAAAAAGTGCAACGTCTTACATTAGTGATGTCTCATCGATTATTTCAATTTATGTCATAATATTTGCTAACTATAACACAATAATTAAAAGAACAATAAACATGATATTATACAACCGTAACGTAATTGATTAGGTATTTGGAGCGGGTAGTGGACAACCATAAGCAAAATTGATGACTTAACATAATATTATAAAACATTTTGTTATTGTTATAGTAAATCCAATAAATTCATAAAAAATAACACCATCCGAAATAATTGGTTTATTGCTATTACAGCTATACGTACAATAATTTGGTTTTTAAGTATCAATAATGTATGTATTGTATTATCTTCGATCAAAAATTGTTGATCATATAAATATGTAATAATATTGATAAAATATTAATTTGAAATAATAAGTGATTTTCCTTTAGATTTTATTCATACGTTAATAATTGATATTTGATATTTTAGTATTTATTGATATAAGCACCAGTTGGATTTTTACATATAAACAGTATATAATAATACATAAAAAGATAGTTATTATAACATTAGATGAAATAAATATTGTAGATAATAGATTATTAATAAAGTAAGAAGAAAAAAATGTTAAAAAATGACAGAATTTAAGGACATATATTAATATTATTAATATTTAAACTACGAATTGTTCAAAAAATGGGATCATTCGTAAAAAAATTGAACTAAAAGTTGAGATGTAAAAAGTCTCTATCTATAAAAGAGGAACTAGTGTGGGCCATTTCATCTAATATGAAAACAATAAAATATATTTACACATATTTAGTCACTAGATATAAAATAAAATTGATAAAAATATAATGTGTATATAATATTATAAACATTAAGTGACATATTTTTCATTTTTAATTCTAAAGCAAAAGCGCACTATATTATGTATCTATATCTTATTATTTTAGGTATAGCACATTCATGATTCAATACTTCATGATATAAATACATTTGAATCATTTTTAATGATGTGAAACTCACATCAATTAATATTTTATAAAAATAAAAATGCGTGTTTATTATTTTTATGAATATATATTAACAAATAGATATTATCAGTAAAATATAGTTCAAAAACCAGCAAAAGGGCATTTCAGACATTATTTCTCTAATATATTGTATCGGACATAAGTTGTGATTAATTAAATTATTATTTACATTATATAACACACCTTGTAATAATATAGTTAACACAGTTTAATAGATATAATATATAATTTACATATTTAAAACAAAATGAAGAATGAATAATAATGATTTTAGAATAATGTATTATTTATTTAATTAATTAATTTTCCGTTCATTTAAATTACATTTTAAAAAATAAGAATTTCATAAGATTTATGTAACACAGTTGACTACAGTTAACCCACTGAATATTTTACACAGACAATGCATAACTAACAAATTTTTCAATTTTTCCAAAAATTTAAAAGAAAATTGTAATTGCAATTAGAAACAACTGTTTGAGCTTGGATGATTTTAATATTTGCAGCAATATAATACTTAAATTTTGAATAAAATATGTTATTTCTTGTAATACGGAAAAAATCTTTATCCTACAAATTTCAATTTTACATACATTATGAATTCTTTAAAAAATAGAAATTTTTACAAACAAGTTATAATAGTCTACTTAATTTAACAAGTTTAAGTATATTTTATTTAAAGTCTCAAAAGTTATTGATCAAACTTTTTAACGTAATCGATTGAGAGCTTATAATATAGCCATTTAATAATAATTTAACGAATAATAAGGATTTATAAATTCAAAAACAATAAATAATTGACGATATTAATTTTAAAAACCTGAACAATTATTAATTAATAAACGATAATAGTTCATCTATTATTATAACATTATTTCAATATTGTATTATTTTTTTTTCATTATTATTTTTTTTTTTTTTTTTTTTGCGTTTATTAGTTAAAACATTATGGCATAGTAATTATATGATTTATAAAAGTGATTATATGAATAAATCAGAAGATTTAATCAAGAAAATAATAGTTTTAATAATGAGTTTCAGTATCATTATTTAGTATTGTACCTATACATTTTAATTTCACAAATTATTACAAAAACAGTATATTTTAAAATAAAAAAAAAATTTTATCATTTTTTTTTTTTATCGCATTCAGCTATATTTAAATAACTTATTATGCTACACAACTCAAACATTTTAACTATACTTATTTTGTTTTTTTTTAATGCTTATATTTTAAAAAATTATATAAAATAATTTGTATTCAATATCATAATAAAAATATTCTAATTTTGTCATTTTGAATATCAATAAACAAATAAGTATTTAATGAGATATAATTATTAATAATAAATCGAACTCTACTCAGCATTGTTTTCCACACGCAAAGATTTAATATTTCTGTCAAATGTCAACACAACGACGCATCCACAACTACTGTACCTCACAATGTTTTAATCTTAAATGTTACAACATAAAATATGTTAAATATAATACATACTGTTGTTATTGTGAGTACAAAAATTTCAAAATTCATCAAAATAATGTATTGTTATTAGTTTTTTATTCGTAATAAATAATTATAGATAAATATTTAATGTTTATAGGTAATACTTTTTTTATAACTAGGTGCTAAGTATAATCTATCTTTATTTATGTATGTATAAAAATGAATGTTTTAATTTTTACTTTGTTATCTGTAGATTCAACAACACTACTGGACCATTTTCAATAAAAATTAAAACAATACATTTTTCGAGGCTCGGAGAAGACTTGAAGCTTTATTTTTCAACTAATATAAGTTGCTTTAGGGTGTCTCACGCAGTCACTCATATATTTTGATTCGATTTACGAAAATCGAATATTTATTTTTACATATCTAAATGATTGCCATTGACTGCAGATGATAAAATAATTACTATAGTTAGATAAAGTTTCTGTATCGTTTGATATTTTATAATTTATCCTTATAATACTATTCTATGTAAATGTAATAACAATATATAGTAGGTACACATAGAATAAAAACTATATTATATTATATAAATATATATTTTTATATTTCTTGACTGGCAGAGAGTTAACATACACCCTAAACTAAAGTAGATAATTGTAACGTCCTTTTTTTCACTAGTCTCTATCGTCTCGCAGTGTTGAAACTATCTAAATAAATAATTAGTTATGTTTTATCTAACAAAGATAAATAGTTGCAAGTTATCTAAATACTTATTTAAGATAAAAAAAATTCTTCTATTTAGTTATATTCGTCTATAAAAAAAAATAAAACGCAAATTTTTATTATCAATGAACAATAATTTATTGTATCTAAAACTAATACCTACTAAATTCTATTTAAATAATTTCTATAAAAAAATGTTAAATATATAATAATATCATATATTATTAAACTATTTAGTAAGTAGTTCTGTGCCTATTAATTACTGTTAATACAAAACCTGAAATCAGATAATCGTAAAATTTATAAGAATATCTTAAGTCTAAAATTCTTGAAAGTATGTAATACCACAAACAATTGTAAATTATTTTCGAAAAACTGGCTTTTCTATTTGTAAAAGGAAAGAAAATACTGGTTTTGATAAAATTACATTAATAGTTACAATAAAGAACTGAGACAATATGAGACAAATTGTAAATATATTCTTGTCAATTACGTACTTTATTGAATATTGACATGGACAATGACTCGAGCATTTGGGCATTAGGTAGTAACGGTTATAACAAGTACGTATTGCATCATTTATACAATGAAGAGGGACAAAAATGTATCTAACCGCCGTACAGATACATTACAATAATTGTGATTTATTGGTGATTTATTGAAAACCAACAAGAGGTCAATAATAAACCTTATTCAGTTTTAAACAAAATAAATTTAATAATTCATATCAAACGCATCGATCAACAACAACAAAAAAACAAGAAACAAAAATTAATACTATCTCAATTAATTTTTTTTTTATTAAATTTAATTTTATGAGAAAAATAATATTAAAAAAGGTCTTGAAAGTGTAAACCGCTCGGACGTACATTTGTAATCGAATGGATGAGTGTGTTACATTTGAATAGTGATGTTCGAAGATATAGAAAGTAAGTTAATATAATTTTAACTATGTTCAAAAGGTGGTAGGTATTAATTTTTTTTAATATATATATTTATTGATCACACGCCATACTCTCGTAAAATATAATATAACTATACCAAATTTCGTATTTTAAAATTTTCCTTTTTTGCGGGCGAAAGTTCACTTAAACCGATGAGGTCACAAAGTTATAGAAATTATACTTTGACCGATACACACCTAGCGTTGATTCAATTTACCACCGGATTTGTCCATAAAGTGAGAAAAACTATCACTGACATTTTCGGGAACTAGATAAGTACACTAACACTAAAATACGCAGTGTGTGATATTTTATTATAATTGTTTATATTCTTCCGGATGAAGTCGGGTAACACAGCTAGTAATATATAAAAAATAAATTATATTTACTTTACAACTTAATATTTTTTATTCGAAACTTATTAATCTAATGCAAAATAATTAATAAAATAAATTATAAATTATGTTATCAATCAAATAATCAAATAATATATTATAACACAAAAAATAAAGTTACATAAATAATACTATACGCATCAATAGTGTAGAAATACAATATGAATCTCAATATACGATACAAATTTATAATAATTATAACGACAACAACAACATTAACAACAACAATAACAACAATAATAATAATGATCCATTAAGTCATTAAATAATACCCTTATCATACCACCAGTTTATATAATAAGTATAATTCTTGGCTCATAAATAGATACATATATATGTAGTTTGATACCACCTTGAATGTATAATAGGTACTGTAAGATGTATATGTATATGTACGTTACGTTTTTGTTTTAGTCGAATCCTAGTTCTGCGTCCACCATTGCTTCTTCGGAAGATTTAATCACCATATATCTTGGTAACCAAGTTCTTAATGTTGGATCATAGACCGGCACTGTTTCCTCGCTGTACGCTCCTTCGGGTCCAAACGGATCTACGTCTGGCAAGTCGTGTCTTGATACCTGTTTACTACTAGGATCGTCCGCATAATCGTACTCCTCCACACTTTGCGCCTCTGTCTGATCATCTTCTTCGACAGACTCTGCCTGATTTTCAGTCACCGGTTTTCTGTAAAGTCTGTAATTTCTGTTCCTGTTATACCGCGGCTGAATATGTGAGTATTGTGCTGTAGGCTCGTAACTAGAACCAAACAACGGAGCATAGACGTGCGTCAACGATGACGAAGCTGGCTGCTGTAGCTTGTGACTCTCGTTAGACTTGTTCGCATCTGTAACAGATTTCAACAACTCTGGGCTGGTGTTAAATTTTTTTGTTTCGTGATAGGACTGTTTTCTATCTTTTGGCGCGCTATCTGTAATGTACATGCATTCTTCCGTCTCCGAACCCTTATCGTCTTTACACTTGTAACATGTCATCTTATCTTTAAGCGATTTCTTACAATTCGATCGATCTTTATTACGAAAATCGCCCAACATCTTGTTCACTGGGCTTTCTTCGTCCGAGTTGAAATCAATCGATAAGTCTTTATCACCAAGCAATAAAGATTTAGTTTTCTTAAAACCGATTTGCCCGTTGTCCAAAAATCCAAAGTCTCCATCTTTTGACGAAAACTTAGTGGCTATACTACTCTTCCGCTTTAAGCCAAGTTCCGGAAACAACTTTTTGAAGTAATCATCGTATGTTCGGTCACTGTCCAATTGCCTTTTATACCTAGGTTTGCCGTACACATTACGTGTAGAATACTCATAAGCGTTTTTCTTTGGATCATCTTCATATTCACATTGTTCATACTGTCTATTTGACAGATTGTCTTGACATACATTACATACGTTTCCTTTTTTCATTACTTTATGACAAGTAGAAGATTTTATCGGTAATGATGGCAAACTATATTCTTCACTTTCATTTTCAGCCGTTTCGTAATTCTCTGGATCATCATTGTCGTAATCGACTACGGCTTCTACATTTTGAACATACTCTGGATCTTCTTCAGACTCTTGAGCATTGACGTTGTCGTATTCATAGTCCTCTACTTCTTCACCACTATCTGGTCGCTTTCGTTTTCTCTGTTGTATAACCCTGCGTTTAAATCTATTTCGTTTAAATGGATTTAATTCATCTGGTTCATCAGATAAGGGGTCAGATTTATATGAACATTTTTCATATGAACCTCCAGAAACTAAATCTTTGCACACCATACACGACATTTTTCTTCCTATAATGTCATGATCCTCAATATCATTTGGTGTCATAGATTTTTTCAATTTCTGACACACTTGTCGCTTTTTAGTAGGAAATCGTCTTGATTGTAAAGGCCTGGGTTCATCAGCATCTTCTGTATCTTCATTCAAAATTGATGTTCGCTTATTATCGCGTATATTATTATATGGTGAACGTCTTTTTTCTTCATTTAACCTTAAAGGTCTTCTGCTATTTCCGCGTAATTTTAATGGTTGTACATCATCATCATCATTATCAAATACCCTTAAAGGTCGTTTATTTTCAACTAATCTTTGCGTATAATCATCATCAGCAAATCGATATGGCTGCTTTTTTTTATACGCTGATCGATGTGTAAATGGCTTCTGGTAACTATTAGAAGTTGCTGGTAATTGATTTGTGCCGTAACCAGGAACTTTTTTCGTCAAAGGCCTTATTTTAAACTGATTATCTAATATATCTGATCCTTTTATTTTATTATGAATAGGTTTCCAACCGTTATGAGGCTCAAAATTGTCGTAATCTTGTTCAAAGGATTGGTGTTCAGTGAACCGTCCATCATTACCATCTCCGAGGCCTCCATTTCCTCCTCCATCACCTCCTCCGTTTCCTCCACCACCACCTCCGCCACCATTACTACCGCCACCACCTCCGCCACCACCTCCGCCGCCCATATCGTCACCACCATCATCGCCATCGCCACCTCCACTGTCACCTCCATCATCTTGATGTTCTGGTATTATAAACGGATAATCTGAATAATGTGAAGACGGTGCTGATATATAATTTGAAGGTCTTAATGGTTCATAGTTTAGTACAAATTTGGGCTTTACAGATTGTTTTTGAGGCAAATGGAATTTGTCATAAGCAGACTGGTCAAAATTAAAATCTAAACCGGACATTTGTTCATCAACATCTTCTTGTAATTCAGAAAATTGTATACTCGGTTTTCTTCCTTGATCTGGAGATAAAAATGATTTAAAATGACCATTTTCAGCAGCTTTTGAATCAATAGATGAACGGATATTTTCGAATATCTTTTCAAGTCTATAGTTGTCATCCGGTTTTGATAATGTAATTGGTATAATGGTGTTCAATGTTAGAAAAATTCCTAAAGTGATTGCTTGAAACACCTAGGACAAAGAATTTAAATTGAGTACAGCTCTTCAAATAGTATGCATATTACATACGTAATACAGAATCTCATGACTATACAAACTACCTACTGTTTGTATTTATTGTTAAATTTTATGCTATTATTCTGTATTAAATCGACCATTAAAGCATTAAAAGAGGTCAATGAATTACACGCTTCGTCAATTCTATCGTAATAAAATACAAGATTTTTTTCATAATTGTGTAACGGGCATAATACCTCTACGGCTCTATATGTAAACATTAAATACGCATAAATCCGCCAACTTAAACAATCGTTCATTGGAAAATGTAAAAATAATTTATGTCATACAAATTGTTTCTGTAATTCGTTAAAATATCTAATCGTAGATTATTCACGGATATCCGAAGGTCAAATTATTATACTCGTATACGCAAAATAAAACAATGTCTTCATAAAACGGCATATCACACGCATCGCATTTTATTTAAAATATGCATTAAATATATTTGTTAGGTATTGATTGCACGTTTGTTAAACGGACCAAAGACATTTCGGAGCTTTTGCAGGATATCTGCCATTATTCATATGTATTCTAGTATCCTACAGCTATATAGGTAGTCGTTCATAATATTATTTACCTATCTATTTAGCTGATACAATTTACAACATGATAAAACAGCGTTGAAAATCTAATAAAAGACAATACGAGATCGAACACTATCATAATTAACTATTTAAATATTTTTTTTTAATAATTATAAACACGAAGCATCTGTAACAGGGGTACAAAAGCATAAAAAAAAAACAACTAATAATTTAAGTCAATACAATATTACCTGGAATGTGATGTGTGCGACGATCATGGCGTTAGGACACGCTCAGCTTAGCAGTGATCTGGACAAACATGTAGTCAAGTGCGCGCACACGTCGTCCGCAAGAATCGCATTAACACCTATCACAGAGAGCTGACGGTGTTTGGGTGTTTTTGCGAATCACGCGGTGGCGCCTCCCACTCAGCGCGCGTTTCATGTTCTATTCGTTTGCTATTTCGCATCCAACAGACCACGTCCAATCGGTTTACCGTGAAAATCATACCGTTCGTTTTTATCGCCAGAAGAATTATAAATGAAATTAACGAGGAGAACGTAATAATAGGTAATGAAAAAAAAAAAATGAATAAAAATAAACAAAACAAACAAACCAGTTATAGGTAATATCGCCGCAATGCAAAAATGCATTTGACTATACTTTAGTTGCATGATCAAAAATTTTCTCAAAGGAAGTGTTGTACCTATATAACGTGTGACACACTATAATAAGACACTATATATAGTATTGATTAGGTCAGGTTTAGTTGTCCAAGCATGATTATACTATTGGTTTTATAATAATGGCATAATAGGTATGTGGCTTTTCCTTTTTCTACTCAGCCATAGAACATCAAAAATAAATTTCATTGTTTTCTTGTTTATAATACCTACTATTGATTACTGATTTGTACTTATAAGGTATAATTTATAACCTTAATCATATTTAGCTAAAATATACTTTGTTGATTTTTAAAAATGTATGCCACAAAGATATTTAATTTAGTCAAAAATGTATTTTTATTAAAATAAAAGTGATTTAGTAAAAGTTAAATGAACAAAAAAAAAAAATGTTTTAACATTCTACAGTTTTTAAGTGAGTTTTGAACATTTTTGAATTTCAATGCTTTGTATACTCACGCTTAGTTCAAAATAGAAAATCATAAGAAACAACACACCAAAAATACAGATAAAAATAATTGTACAATTACCATCTGACCATGCACTTTTATATCGCCCTAATATTTTAGCTCACAACACAAACTTGAAACTGCGCACTGCTAAACAGAAATTTGCTATGTTGTATTAAATCCATTAAATGACTTTATGTTAATTATTTGCTTTCATATTAAAATCTAGCCACGAATGTATTAATTCATTATTAGTAATAGGTTGAAATTGTATTATGCCTCTAAAAATATTCCGGTTGAGCCCGGACTTGATCGGCTCGCCCCGTACGCACGCTTATGCTCATACATTAAATTAATTTTCACGAAAATCGAATATTGTTTTGTTTATATAAACTGCAATTATAATATAAAGTTACCATTAATCACATAAATAAAGTTTTTTTTTTAATAATTTGTATAGACTAGCCAACTAGCATACATTGTTATAAGATTTTTTTTAAATAAAATCAAATAATAATTAATTAATTAGCAATGTCATATGTTTGTAACTTATTTAGACTAAAATTTAAAATAATGTTTCAAACGTTGTTCTAAGAGATATTATAAATATTGAAAGAGTTTAAACCGTGCACAAAAATATCCCAAGAGCTTATTATCTCGGATCAAATTAGTTGACAAAGGTACGCTAAAATCAAGAATTGAGAATTGAGATACACCGATATAACATCATATTTTATTTTTTCATTATATTCCGGACGAAGTCGAATCATATTGCTATTTATAATATAAAATTAGAATATTAAGTTTATATGAATAAACTTATAATAATATATTTATATTTGTTTATTTTTTTATAAAAAGTCTTATAATTATAAAGTGAATAAATAAAATAATATATTATAGTAGTAAATGCAATGCTTTATCTATTAGTGATACAAAAGAAGATTCCTATATTGACTAGTGAACTCATATATTTTTTTATGCAAAGTGTATAGTTATGAAATCAACGAATAAAATAAGCTTTGAGAAATCCAGCAAGTCAATCCGATGTAATAATACATTTCGAGTCCACCTATTCATTGAGTGCGTCACTTTAAAGGATGTATTAAATTAAAATTTAATTAGAAAAAATGATTATAAGCGGCGATGCTCTGTTATCCTATATTTCTAAGGATATTTTGATTTAGGTAAATAGTAATACGGAAGATATATTGAACTGATTTTATTAAAAACAGATAGCATATATTAAGTAATGTGTTATATCATAATACGCATTCGTATAATATAACTTACTAGTTACTATTCTTATATAGGTAACTGAAAAAAACACCACTAAATAGTAAAATAGGTTGGTGAGATAAATAGCTAATCAAATAATTAATCTAAATGTTCTAAAATTCTCTTTGTGTTTTCAAAAATTAATACTCTTAAAAGAAAAAAGTTTCAAATATCTACGAATAATATTTTTAATTACACCAAAATAATTTAAATAATTATTTTTTGTTTAAATGTCCAATTTTGAAAAACATTGAACTTGATAAATATGTGTAAAAAAAAATTTAAAAATACAAAAAAAATTACAATATTATTCTGAAATCAATACATTCATCGCTTCTCTATGATTCTAAAAAATAAACATTCAAATTGAATGTATAAAATGCGGAAGTATTTCTAACAATAGTTATAAAAAACAAATAGGTACTACATAATAATGTTGAATTTACAAATATCTTGTCAATTCCAAGAAAACCTGATCCGTTATTGAAATAAAAAAAGTCTACGAGTCATAGAAATTGAATAACGTAGTGACTGCATAACATGTAACTAATAAATAAATAGTACACATAACCACATAACATACTATCAAACTTAATGAATAAGTAATAACTAATAATCGTATATGTTAAACTAATAACTACTAATAATCAATGATAACTGAATTAAAATCTATTTTATAAGAATTATTAATGAGAATATTAATTAGATTATCTGACAATTAACTATAAGTTAAAGTTAAAATAATTACTTAATAGTTTTAAATAGAAACACAAGCGTGCTTAATAAAATGATTCATCTGAACAAAGGTGATTTAAATAAAATTATCGATAAAATGTAATAGATTGTATTTATATTTTCAGTATAGTTTTGCTGTAATTATTTTTGAATATTATTCGTTTGTTAATTGGTTTTACAAATTGCCAAGGGGGGTACTATTCGAAATAAATATCATTATTTTTATTCACATTTATTAATTTTTTTCTAAGAAGGAAAGAAGGGTTCAAAAAAGTACGTCCATTATATTTTGTATTTCTATTTTCTATGAATAAACGGCTTAATAAAATAAAAATGACATTTTGGGCAAATTGTCTGGGATAAAATTATTTTTTTTCTCTCTCACCAAGAAAAGGGTGTTGAAATAGTGCTACTTTCGTACACGATTGCCAGTACAGCAGGTGCTGCAGTGTGTGCGTATAACGAATCCGAGGGTTTTGCGAACTCGAAATATGAGGAGCCCTTGGATTTTGAATGGACGCGTAGAGCGTTTTTAATCGACACGCCGTTTTCACGGCGACTGTCCAAGGCTTCCCGCCAATTGTGCATGTGATAGTGTCGCAATGACGAATGTGCACAACACACGTTTATATACCTACATAATAATATTATAGGTAAAATCTCCGTTGTTTTTATACTTTTTACCTAAATATAGGGTACGTTATTATTATGATTATTATGAATCAGCGGCATAGTGTAAATACGATAATATAAATATTTTGGGTGCTCAGTAGAAAGGGTTAATCGCGGACATCAAACTGGCACTATGCAAAATCCGCTATAATATAGGTAAATGCAAATATTTCATATTTTTATATGCGCGTTACCGCAAGGTCGCGATTACAATGTAATATACTATATTACTTATGTTTAATGTATATATGTACAACACATTATTATGATAGAGGTAGGCACGGCTGACAAAACGTCGTTTTTCTGAGACTCTGAGTCAAAAACCTGTGACTGTGAACCGCAGCGCGTATAATACAGATACCTATATAATATATCTATATAAATAACCTATACGGCTACACGGGTAATGTCTATATAACAATAAGCGGGACACTCAAGACGATATTATTTTTTTACGCGTTTACCGCAGGAACGCACCTCGTTTTCTTTTCGATCGTAACTTTATACACCTACATACAGGTGATATAAATATATAATTTATCTGCAGCTCGAGACGCGTATTATACATGTATAGAAACGTGAAATGAAAACACAATAACTAGGCTAATTCAACAGACGGCGACGCCGTTATGACATAATCGCCTACCGATATTATAACCTCTCTTCCTGGGTATGCGATACCTACTATACCCACCGCGCGGTTACTGCTTATATTTTTTTTTTTATTATTACTATTATTATTTTCTTTTACTTTTCGTTTTTTGTTATCGAGTTCCGCCACCGTTGCCGGTTTGCCAGTGTTAACCAAACCGCTTAAATGACTGGACCGCGTTCGTGTCCCCACAGCGGTTGCCGATACGACAACCACGACGGCACGACGACGGTAAAAAAAGTGCGTAACGTTTTCGGCGAAGTCGAAAATAGAAAGAAAAATCGAAACCTGACCAATCAGCGGTGGCAGCGGAGGTGGCCCGCTTCTCGGACTTCGATCTTGCAAAGAGAACTGTTGTAGCTTCAGGACAGTATACGCGATATACATTATACTGAATGCTATAGCTGCTAACAGCTAAAACTTTATACCCAACCGAAGCAGATACCATGGACTTCGAAACACCGTACCGAAACTCCGCCGCCGCGTATGTGTGTGACGTTCGTTTCGTATGGGTAAGTCCGTCGACGTGTACGTTATACCGGCAATACACCATATATTATATACGATATTTAATTTAATATTATAATATATAAATTAAGTCACCTAACCGCTATACCACATATATTATTATCCAGTGTCCCGAAACAGCGCGCGCATGAGCTGAAAATCAATCGCTGCTTAGTATAATAATAATCTATCGCCTTATTATTTATACGTAATATTATATATCATTAATCCTTTCTTAATTCAGTGAATAGTTATCTTTATACTTTGCAATGCACTTATAAGTTCGACGCCACTGCAATGGTAATAGATAGCTTATTTAACTCCGAGCATATTTTCTCGACCGTTTAACCATGAGAACCAAAACATGAATTTTGACTGCAATCTGAAATAGGTACTAACTACGTGTTAAGAAAATCTCACAACGTGGTTACGTCTTTTAAATCATAATATTATTTGTAGTGAAGACCAGTCTAGCTTCTAAATAGGTACATAGATTTTTTTTATTAACAAATTTTATGTAATATATTGATATATATAAATCAAGTATTATCAATCATAAACATATTTTATTTCTATAGCAGCAATAAATTGAAAATGTGTAGAATTTCTTAATTTTATTGATACTCTTTTTATTTCACCCTTGGATGCCTACCTATTTAGTATTTTATCATAAAATAAAATCTTATTTCCGGGATCAGACCAGATAAGGTATTATGGTCAATCTATAGATAAAAACTATTGACTCAAAAATAAAGTTAAACAATATTGAATTGTTCAATATATTATTTATTTATATGCAATATTATTATTACTATAATAATATTCGACAACGTTTGATATTTTTTAGGAGGGCTAAACATTCATAAAACTCCTTTCTTTTTTTTTACTTATCTCGGGTCTCCATTTTATCCTTTATAGTTACCTACCTATTCAGATTTAGACTTCTGAATTCTGATTTGAGTGAGGGTGTATTTAGATACTTAACCTATAGGTAGGCACTGATAATAAATCATATTTTAAAATAATTAAATTTTTTTAAACATTTAAATCATTTAATTATTAAAATTTACTGAGTATCCTGTGAAAATACAAAATTTTATTTCAAAATAATACCTTTTTATTCATTGTTTTTTTTTTTTTTTTGTAGAAAGCAGCTGATGATTTTTCTAAGAATTTGTATGTGTACCTACATAGGTGATTAATATAGGTTGGTACCTATTTACCTACCCAGTATACTGAATATACCTCCTAATAATTAAGAAATATATTAAAACTATAACTATTAATTATAATACGCATCAATAAATCGATAATCTTACCAATTATGTATTTTGTGTTTTTTATGTATATACAATATACATGTATAGCTAATGTTAATAGCGGTGGTCGCGGAGTGCACTGGCTCGGAACGCACTGCACTGCAACTATCCAATTATTCTAGTGGATATTACCCGCAACGTTTCATTCTGATCGACCCTTGGGTATCACCGTCGTTGAAAAGTAGGTATACCAGCACATATCTATGCAATCATAAATGTTTAATATCATCTAAATTATAGGTACAAATAAAACGCAATATCCTTGCGTAATTTATTAATATTATTGCGCGCGTAACTTTCGTTTATTATTAAAACATTACATTTATTACATAACTCAAAATAATATTAGGTACCTACATGAGGTAAGTACCTATGTGGACGCATGTGCACGAGACATTTACCAAAAATACAAACCATGATACATAATAATTATTATGAATTATGATAAGTACTTACATATAGATAAATTGTAATAGGCATTAGTAGCCACAACCATAAATAAATTTGAGAACTACTTAAGGAGAGAGTATCTCTCATATTATTGTATTTGTTTACAATAGCTGTTTTGTTTAAATTTTTTTTGATGAACCGACTTATGTATCATTCCCTCTCCTTCATAACGAAATTTAAACTCCATAACAATGGAATTTAAAAACATGAAAATAATTATAATTTTATTTATATACAATCGAACTTGGTTATCTCGAAAACGTCGATACCTTGAATTTTTTCTCCAGTCCCTAAAATTTCCTATTTAAGCAATGTGAAAAAATCTTGTTTAACTCGAATATTTTCGTGGGTAACTCGAAGTTTTGAATTTTATTAATATTATAAAATTGTGATATTTCCCTCATGTACCTATGTATATATTTTAATATCGAAAATAAGGTCATTACTTATTAGTAGAGCGCGGATTTCTATGCAATTGCATATTTTTTTCCTTTTAATATTTTTGGATTTTTGTCAGTTATCTCCACGAATTATCATAATTTGAAGCTAATGGTGAAATTTTTTTTGCATATTTCTGCATATTAAAAGGTTATTGCATATTTTGGCAAAATTCAAAATGTATTGCATATTGAAGCGAAAATTTAAAAAAATGTATAAGATAATATTTTGTCAAGTAGAATGATTTAAAATTTATATCTACTCATTTGGCATTTTTAGTGATAGTTATAAAAAAAACTGGAAACTCGAAATATGACTTTACATCTAAGCTTTTCGATAATTGACGAAACGAAAGAAAAAATGCATTCTATTTCTGGATCGAAAGGTGTAACACTTACAACAAAATTAAACGAGCTTTCCAATAAAAATGAAGGTCTGAAAATTCTACGAAAAATTAATTCAGTGTTATTAGGCGAAAACGTTCAGCTTGAAGATCTTTATCAAGATCCGACAATACTAAGTTGCTTCAAATATGCCCCAATAACTTCGGTTGACGTCAAACGTTCGTTTTCAGTCTTTAAAAATATGTTAATCGATAAACGATACAGCTTCACAGAAGAAAAACTCGAAATTCATATGATTATTCATTTTAATAATAAATAAAATTTTAAAAATAAATTAAGTTTAGAAAATTCCCTAAATTGTTTATTTTTAAGTATTTAAGTAATTAATTATTATAAGTTTTATTGTAAATGTTAAACAAATAAATAATTCTTGCATATTTTTGCATATTTTCATAATTTTGACTGCATATTTTCATGATTTTTACTGCATATTTCGATACTTTTAAGTGCATAAAAATCCGCGTTTTACTTATTAGTGTTATTATTACCGATAAGTGTTTTAGAACGGTTCACCACAAACGCTGATATCAAACAAAAATAAATACCTTTTTAAATAATTTTCTAACTTCATTTTTGTTTACACATACCTACATAACTTTTTAAAATCACATTACTTTATTTATAATAAATACATAAGAATTAATATATTTTGTACTGTTTTAAACATTTTTGATCTGGATAACTTTTTTCAGGTCCATTCAACTTCGAGTTAACCAAGTTTGGTTGTAATAATAATATACTCGTTTCTTAAATTAAATACTTATTATAACAATATTATTGTGGCTACGGGTTGATCTCAATACCATATTTGTTTTAAGCACATGTAGGTGATGAAAAATTAGCCTCACAATTATTATTGAACATGCGTAATTCTACTTCTATGAGAGTAATTTTTGTGCACAAGTTCTATTCTTATCTATACACTATCTTATCAACGTTTAAGTACTCACTACTCGATTCGATCAGACTATCGTTTTGTCGTAGATCGATATAACGCAATTGATCAGCAATCCAAGTACAACACATTTAATTACCTATCATACAAATCGTATAGTCGCGACCAGATTAGACCGATTCTTCGATATAGTCCAAAATCGGTCTGAAATAAATCCCACCAAAATGCGATTTGGTAATGACGATGCATATTCGTGGTACACAAAATTACATTAATTTGTACGGCCTCCATCTACACTGAGCGTTTTTCGGTTGTCGTTTTTTTTTTTTAATTTAACATTTATTAAAAAATATTTTACATCCAAACACAAATATCTATTAAATCTAGAAATAAATAACAGGTATTGTGTATTTTGGATATGCCCTCAAATGATTATATAGAATAGGGACAAAAGCTTAGCTTGGTTACAGAAGCAATGTATTATTTGGAATGGTATGACCTAAGAATCACTTAAAAAGAAGAAAAAATTAAGACAATTTAATCACCAATGAGTTAAGTATAGGTATGAATAAATAATAATAGACTGTAGATTTATAGGTATCTATTTATACAACTATACTAATATACTTTAAATACTTATTGAGTTATAAAAATTAGTAAGTATATATATACATAGCATTTTATTATATAAAATAATTATTACTATTAGATGCATAATATAATTTACGCAATTAAATTAAAATATATAATGATATAATAAGAAGGTACTAAAAAAAAAAAATAATCTCGTTTGTATAGGTGTATTTGGCAATCAATAAAACGCTTAGTCTGAACACTGAGTGATCGTGCCGATTGCGATTCGGTCGCGATCGTTTTTAAATGTTAGTCTGATCTAGCACTGAGCACTAACGGTACCTTACCTTCTATCTGATGTCACCGCAACAATGCCACCGGCCAAAATGCCCACGTTTATTTATGTAATAAGTGTTTTGTGTATTTACTATCGGTTTTTCGATATTGTTTCCTGTTGATAATAAATACGAAATTATATTATACAACAAAATAAATGATAATTCAGACTGTTTATTATTAATACTTCAATTACTTCGTAAAGAATTTTGTTTTCAAATAAAATCATAAATATTAAATACGTTAAAAATTGTTACCGAAATATATGCTACCAAATTAGTACCGATAAGCTAAGAAGTATATTTGAGTACTATTTACTACTAAATTTCAGATAAGGTGCCACCTCACCACCATATCAATGACTAGGTAATTATTTTCCTTTGTGAAAAGTCCCTTACGCATCTCTACTAGGTTTGTTTTATCTTAATTGGTATTTATTTTTTGTTAATAAAGAATAAGAATACTGAATACTATTATTATTATATCTATAAACTTGTTTTATTAGGTAGGTATTAATTCCTATTTTATAATTTATACTTTAATCAACAAATTGAAATTGGTTTTTATAGGTGGATATTTAGGTATCATACACAATTTTCTACTTTAAATTATGAACTAATACTTATCTATAATACACAGTCACTCTTTAATATATTGACATCTTTTTTTTATATTTCAATAACCTGAATTTGAAAAACAGTCTTACAGCATATTAATTCATTTTGTCTTATCGAAAGAAACACTTTATGTTATTTAATTTCCAATATATACTGGTGAGTTGGGGGTAGTAGATAGGTACAAAAATATTTGGCTTCACTTAATTGCTTTTACCTATGCATATTTATATGATACCTATTGCAAAGAAAGAATAAAAACAGTTATTATGCTTGTTAGTTATTAGTTATTTCTTAATGCTTAGGAACTCATTGTTGTAAAAAAATATGTTCAGCCACATAAATCATTTATACAATCATAAATTATAATTTTAGGGCTGTATTATTGGCGTGACATCAAATATTTAAAACTGTTAATAAAACATTAATAGACCTATTTTTCACATATTAAATTTTAAAACTCAAACCTACCTATTAAAAATTTCATAATATATATGTACATATTTATATGTGTACCTCATGACTATACATTAAAATCATAGTTATTACGAATGATTGAGAGAATAAAAAAAATATTTATTGATTTTATACTATAAGCTGCTAAAAACCCAATCAGGTAAATATTATTTTCCTGTTTAAAATTATTAATAGTTAGAAGGTATCTGGGTGATACAGTAATTTGTATGTATTCATTATTCATCCATCATAATTTCAATATATTTTTATTAGGTACCAATGAGCAATATTTAAAATTAAAACTGAATAAAAATTTTCATGAATTTAGATACAAATTTAGCTGTTTACAAAAAAAATAATGGTAAATCAGAAGAATCGATAGGAGGTATAAAAAAAGTTGATGCAGAAAAACACAAAAAAGGTAAACTTATGAATGAAAAAAAATCAACAAAATACAAAGAAGATAAGGGAAATGATGACAAATATAATGACAAAGGAGGCAATGCTGGAGAAATACATACACATAAAGGTAAAAAGAAAGGAGCATCATACAAAAAAGGCGACAAAAAAAAAAAATTTAAAACTAAAAAAGTATGTAGACGCATAATATATAATTATAAATGTAATTAATTAACAAAAAAATGTATTTAATTTCAGGGCTTTCGAGATAAGTATCACAAAAATGAAAAACACAAAGTTAACGAATACTGGGATAATTATGAAACATATGGTACATTTAAGAAGTTTGGGAAAAAGGGAGACAAAAAGTTATTAGGCGATAAGAAAAACAAGAAAAATAAAACCAAAAAAGTTTGTGATGTATAGAGTATTTGGGAAGTATTTATTGATTTTGATTAATACTTTTTTTTAGGGAGGCCAATCAAACAAAGAAATCCATAATAAAGGTGAAACAAAACATAAGTCTGGAAAAAAAGGAGAAATGGGGCATAAAGAGGAAAAACAAAGTGACACTCATTATAATCATAAGTCTAAATATCACAAAGGAAAAAAATCTAAAAAACACCATGAGAAAAAAACGTAAAACATGTTTACATTTTAATGAAAAATTATTACAATAAGAATAAAATATCATCATTTTAACAATAACATTAGAAAATTAGTAGTACAAAAATAAAATAGTTAAGTACAATACTATGTAATTAAATTTAACTAATGACAATAATTAAAGTATGGAAGTTCTCAGGAACTCTGATATGTTTTGTTTAGATATATAGCTATTTTTATAATTCTTTAAACTTAGTCAACAATTATGATTTATCTTTCCATACTTAAAGATCAATAAACAAATTAAAAACAAATTTTTATGCAGAAAATAGGTTTTAATTCCAATTAGATCCATTAATACTATAGTTGGAAAATAATTTGATAATGTAACAGTTTATAGTACATTGGTTTGAGAATAATAAAAATGCCACATTCTGAGTCATTGTAAATAATAATTTAGCTATTAATATAAATCTAAAACTTAATTATTAATAATTACACTACAATAAATATATTTTTCTTGTGCATCACTAATGCTATTGCACACCAAAATATTGTTGCCCAACAATCCATAATTAAATACTCTGTATGAGAAGTCTCATTCACTGGTTGCCACCTCCATGGAAGTGTATTGTAAAATATATTGTGTCCAAGGTACAGTATAATCGAATTTTGGCCTGATTAATATGAATGTTATTATATATATATATGTATAATAATGCTACAACAATACTCATCAGTCAGCACTTACCAATCTCGGCAAATGGTGATCCACTCCAAAGTCTCCAATGTTCAATAATAAGAAACAGAATAATAAATATTAGGAATGCCGAACTTCCAGTAATAAATACATAAGACAAAGAGAACAAATTTTTATTTATTGGTATTAAGCCTTCTTCTTTAGAAAAGTTACACAAAAAACCTCCAGTTAGACCCTAAAAAAGCAACAAATATTATTAATCAATAATTATTTTTATCAGTGAATCAGTAAAAACTGAAATATAAACTAAACATTTATTATTAAGTTAAAATTAAGATTAATACTATACTTAGAATTAAGTCTATTGTACAAATAGTTAATTCTAACAAAAAATTTTATAATATAAATTGGTTGAAATTGAACGTATTGATACATTTAAAAAAATAGATCCCTTGCATTTCTATAAAAAGTAATTGTTAAAAGATAAATTATATCAATA
This sequence comes from Melanaphis sacchari, assembly GCF_002803265.2. Lineage (NCBI taxonomy): Eukaryota > Metazoa > Arthropoda > Insecta > Hemiptera > Aphididae > Melanaphis > Melanaphis sacchari. Next base: position 2,281,554 of record NW_020270366.1, on the reverse strand, counting down.
AGTGATGATTACTAAAAATAATAATATTCTTTAATGAATAAAACAAAAATCTAATAATTAATTTGAATGTTCATATGTGAACAAATAAGTTTTCTATAACTTTGAAAAATCTGAATAGTTAATAAAATAACTTTAATACACTTAAATTATTTTATAATAACTTAAAAGCATTGTAAAAACAAAGATTTTGTTGAAACAATTAAAATTTAATAAATAAAAATAAAGCTAGAGTATAATGAAAACAATCAAATTAATGAATAATGTTCATCATTAATATCAACACTTAATATAAATTAAAAGTTGCTTATTAAACATTCTTCTCATTATGTGAAAAATATAATAATGTTCTTACAAGTACTATTGTCCATGCAATCCAACGTTTAATCCGTTCATTTGTATACTGATAACATAATATAATGCGACCAGCATGTACACCCATATATACAAGTACAGCATTTGTCAAAGTACTCAAAACACCTAAAATTAAAATTAATTTATAATATTAAAAATACAATTTTAATGAACACTTATTATATCTTACCTTCAGGGTCAAATGGTAATGACTGATAAACAGGTTTAGGAGTACCGGGGAACATATGATTTTCACCAAATATTAGCCTATCAATATATCCAGCAGCACCACCAGTACAATTAATGTTTGACGAGCCGTTGTAGAGCCCCCCTGGTCCCAAATATCCTTTAGGGCAACCAGGTATAGGTAAAAAGAAAGTAATACTAGTATGAATAATTACTAATAAAATTACTATAATCCATTGTCGAGCACTTTCAATAATATCTCTAATAACATCTAATCTTGTATTCTTGGAAAAAATATTAAAGTAAATATTTTTTTATGTTCTTATGAATAAAAATTTTTAAATAAATTACCGTAAAATAGGGTTGAGGTTTCATAAAAATTGTTTCCAATGTTGCTGCTATGAAATATACAAATGCTAGTCTCTGTAATACACCCAAAGGTCTAAAAGTAGTTAAATTATTGTTGTTGACAGAATTTAGTACTAAACCCATGATCAAAAGAGCAATTGATCTTCGAACGATACGGCCAAAAACATATTTTCTTTTAGTGCTTGAACGAAGTTGAGATCTCAATGATATGGCTATGCTTACTCCCATGACCCAACAAAACCTAATAAAAAACACATTGTAATTACAAATTTTCAACTAAAAACCAAATAGGTACTGTGAATTGAAAAAAAGTTATTTTTATTTTACCAAGGCAATATGAAGTCTGCTAATGTGATACCATTCCATGGAGTATGTTCAAAGAACCAATAATGTCCACCTCCTAGATTGACAAATACCATTAATATAATAGATATCCTAAAACAAAAATATTCCATTAAGAAATATTGATATACTAGTTTAATAATAGCAATTACACAATTATAATCAAATATAAGATTTATAATGTAATTATTAATTTTTATATTTTTTTGTATAAATAAATAAATATTTGTATATAATTTACATAAAACTTATAATCAGAAATAAAATTTTAATATTTTCCAGGCTAAGAGAAACATAATAATAGTATGACCATTGCTTAAATATTGTGAGGGGAGGGAGGTCACTTAAAAGAATTCTAGTTGCTACTTAAATATATACCATTGCTCAGAACTACTAATTAAAAAGGTATAAAATATATCCAATTGCAATAAAAAAAATAAAAGGGGATTACAAGAATGTAAGTGAAAAATTAATTTTAACGTAAGAACTTTAAAATAATGAAATTTTAATTTAGCATTTTTTCTTTAATATTTACAAAATACCTGATCTTAATAAAATAAGGTTTTAAAATATTTAATTTAAATCGGACAATTAAATTAATAACTATAGTTGCTTATCAATTTTATCATTTAAATATAAAATAAAATTGTCAATTAAAAAAACCTTAAATATTTTAATGTTAAATTTAAATTACCCTCTAAATGTGTCTAATGATGTGATACGATAACTATTATTTTTGACTGGTGTTGGAATTTGAGGATGAATAATAACTGGTTCATTAGAACCAGTTCCAAAATCCTGGAATAATAAAAAAAAAAAAACGTACAGATAATTAAATACTTCTATTTTATGTTTTTACAGAAATTTTAGAAATTAAATCCAGATTAACTTATAAAGACATTTATAATAACAAATTATTTAGTATGACCATTAAAATTAAATAAAGTAGTCAATTAAGAGGTTAGGATACTCGCATGTGTTGTCTCAATCTTACAAGTACATAACATAGCAAATTTACACACAACAGATCACATTTAACTATGTTAGTTTAAAAATTTGAGTTAATTAACCTTATAAATGATCATAATTTACTTAAAAACCTAACCAACATACGAACACAGATAATGTTCTTACATTATTTGTTAAACCATCAAGTTTTACAACAGGCCAATTAATTCTGAAGAGCAAAATGTAATCTGCTGAGTATAAATTTGGTATGTTATTTACTTGTAAGATGGAGATAACACATGCGAGTATAGTGTCTTCTAAATATGAAGATGTATATTGAATTATTCAAATGTGAATAATTCAATATCTTAAATTTTTTTTTCCTATTACAACACAATAAATATGGTAAAAAACACAATTTGATTAAAAATAATTGATAAATTAATTTTACTATTTGATACAATATTGTATAATTAGAATACTATTTGCAGTATCAACATTTTTATAACCTTGTATGACAACATATAAATAATTTTAATTCCTTACAAGAATGCTGAGTACACTTTTTGAAAATGTTTTATAATTATAATTATTAATTACCCCAAATACCGATTAGTAAGGCATTTTTATCAGATATTAAATTAGTAATTAAGCTATAAAATTAAATCAAACCGCATTTTTTAATTCGACATCAGAACCATCAATTATTGATACATTACGGCTAGAGGCCGTCTGAAACAATTAATAGTGCATACAAAAGATTCAAGATAAATGACCCTTAAAAGTTTAAAAATAAGTATAAGTTACATTTTCAATATCCAAATCTGTCTTTGATGCAAATCGGAACACAGATGGCACTACATAAGTCCTTTGCAAGTAACTGATGAAAAACCAAACAGCAAAAGACGGTATTATCAGCAATAATGCATAAACAAATGCTAAAAAAAATATAATAAATAAAAATATATTTATAAAATAAAAACTAATAATTTACGCAAAAATAGATCTTGAGGAGTTGATATTTGTTTGATTTGGGAACAATTGAAATTGTTTGAAATATTCCATTGATAAACACCATGTTCTTCAAAAGTTTGAAGTGTTCTGTTATAAAATATAATATATAGTTGATAATTACTCATATATTTTTAAAGTAATAATAATGAACAATAATTATTAATTATATTAATGTATTGAAAAGTAATAAATTACCTGCAATTATTGTGGCTGCTGTCATTGGTTAAATCAAGCCAAAGACTATAAATTGTATTTAATCTGATATTAGTAACTCTGTTATTGGATATGTTTTCTGTTTTCAATAAATCACACTACAAAAAAAGTTAATGTAAAATTATTAAATAATATCAAACAAATGACAAATTGGTATATAAACAAATGATCAATGGGATTAAAATGTATGATGAATTATGATGTTAGCTAAATTTTTCATACATATAATTAACACTATAACATATAATATTAATAGGTCAATTAGTTATTATATCCATCATAATTTCCTATCATAAAATAAAAATACTAATAAAAGTCAATAATATTTTATAATTTGTAATAAGAACTCTAAAAAATAAAAATAGGTATGAGTTAATATGTTCTTACTTTCTAGAAAGAATATAAATATGATAATTTATTATTTTTAAGGTAGGAAAATCAAAACAGGTAAAAATAGTATTATAAGTAAAATAATATTTACACGTGTGAATTTTGAAGAATGTTCGATTTAAAAATCCATTAAATATGACTAGTTACTCAAATGCATTACTAATTATTAATGATTATTTAACTATATTCAAAATATTAAATATAATTATAATTACCAGAAAGTCAATAGACTAAAAGTATAACTGACATAAAGATTAGGATAAGTTACCCAATACAATTTTAAATAATGCTCAAATGGTGAAAGTGCAACTATCATCTAGTTAAAGGTAGATATCTATTAAATAATTATGGGTGAAATAGGTATATGATAAAAATATTACAATGTAGAAAATAGAAATAAATATAGCTTTAAAATGTATTAAAATTTTATTTTCAACAACCTAGTTTTTTTTTAATATGCTTAAAATAAGAACCGTTCAGCAATAGTATCTTTTAATTAAGATAGATTCAAGAGAACCGTTTTTTTTTTTTTTTTTTATTTGAGTAAAATTTGAAAAGAAAGATTGCTACTTTGTTAACTGTTGGTATTTGTAAATTATTATGTAAAGTATTGCTAGTCATGAAGGTTTTGCAGTTTTGCTTGGTCCCAGATTTAAATGACATATGACCATAGAGGAGTTATAATAATTATTTTATATATTAAAATTTTGTTTTCCAAATTCATTGAAGAGGATAATAGAGGCCAGAGGTGTAAGCGAGTATTAGACTGAAATATGCTTTTAAGTAAATAAACAAAATAAAGATCAAATTTCTATTTTAAACCTATTTTACCTGGCAATTAAAACTTTTGTTTCAATACTAATAATATAAATCAACAGCTCTTTTCTGTTAAAACTAAGTAAACTGATAATTATCTAAATAAACTATTTACTAATACTATATTTTTAAATATATAAAAATAAAATAATTGTAGATAAATCAAAAGTAGGAAATGGAATGTTTTAAAGGAGATATGGTAGATGTACTTAGTCAATTAAGTCTCTTTTGCGTTTATGAATCATATGTTTTGTTATCTGCCATAAAAAATACTTTAAATGCCACTTAAAACTAGATAATGTTTTAGTTTATACTCCTTTTGATTAAATATTATATATTAATAAATACTTTAGAATAAAATACAAAAAAATAATAAAACTTTTTAAAGCTCATTAAAATTCAATGTAGGTTGATACGTACATATTATGATAGATCCTATAAGATAATAATTTATTCAAGTTAAGACTTATAACATAATGTAATTAAAATATTTACATACATTTTTAGTTATATTCAAATTATGCTTTTCCTAATCATTAGTATTACAGTTGATTTTTTTCATTTTTTACTCACTTTGTAACATTCTTTTGTTTGCATCCACAATGAAATATTTGGCACATTGTCTGCCCATACTTGTAAGCATGCTTGGTCGTACAAAAGGTTCTTACAATCTTCCGACGCCATTTCAAACTCTAAACAAACACAATACATCGAATAATAAAAATAAATATGATTAAAACAAACTATTAAATGATGGCACGTACTTGTGTAAAACAGTTGTAACAGGAATTCGGAAATTATAACAATAATAATTATTATTTTTAATCATTGAAACAAACAAAATATGATGAACCATTTTGGCAACCGTCGAATGACTCCACTGTTTAAATCACCACGTCGTGAACGACGTGAACGGCATTAAGCAAAAAATACACAAAATAATAATAATGACTATCACACGTTAGACATCGCCCGTCATGGGATTTGATAACTATTAATTAACGTAGACATCATACAATATTATTGGGTAAAAAAAAAACATCCTCATAAGAATATTGAGGACACATAATGATTAGGGGAGATAGGTACTGTGATCACAGAGAAAAATATCGTGTAAATAATGAATATATGAATATAATCAACCATAGACTATCATATGAATAATATTGACTCAAAGAGTTAGAGACAAATTATGTTTAACAATAGATACGACTAAATACTAAAATAACTAATGACAGTAATATCTAATAAATAATGATTGTAATGATACTTTTGAGTTATGAGGTTACAACTTACAAGAGACAAATATTAAACAGACAATTATGTATTGTATATACGTCCTCACTCCTTAAACCCCCACTCATAAGTGGAAATATTTAAAACTGTGAATGTGAAGTATTAAAATCTGTATATATAAATGTTATAATCTATACTCTATACTCTATAGTTCTATACTTCAACTTCAATATTGTATACTGTATAATGTGTATTATACATTTATATTTATACATAGGTCTATGATATTATATTATCATGCACGGAAAGTATTTTGCATAGACCTGATATCATTAGGTCTATGGTATTTTGTAATATTTAAGAAATGCTGATAATAAAAATACTTGGTGATAATTAGTAATTGTGATAACTGATAGTATTTTCTCGTTGGCACCGTTGTGAAACTCGCTGATTTACTGTTCAATGAGTGATAAATGATATTTGATAATAATAGTATTAAGCTATAAAAACTATAAAAATCAAAAAATTAAGCAATAATGAATATAAAATATTCATTCTAAAACGTAATAAACGTATTTATTCCTTTAAAATTATATTTAATCCAATTCCGATCAAAAAATTGTCCAGTGATTACTTATTCTAAAAAATGAAAATATTTTAATGACCAATTTTTCCATAGGATACTGTTCCAAACCTTTTTGGAACAAGTGCTTTTCGCAACTACATATATTATCCTTCAAATAACAGGCAGTTGTGTTCCATTTTTTCCATTTCAATATATTTATAATATTATTATCACGATTGTATATAAATATACTAAAATTTTAAAATCACGGCATCATTGATTAAGTATAATTAATGACACTATTGACTACGGATAATATAATGAATAATGATATAATTTCATTATATTACCTATGGGTATTGACTAATTAAACTATTAAACCATAGTCTATACAGTATGAATTAAGTCCAACACCTATTAATATTTTTTTTAAATTACCTACAGCCCTACAAGTAATTAAAGTATTAAATTGTGTTCTAGAGAATATGGCTAACCTGTAACACAATTTTAGGTTATGGTCTTTTTCTGCTCTCAATTTTTTTTTTAACTCCTCAACTTACAAAATTTTACCCATATATATTCCATTTTTTATTTCTTTTAAATTGTATTGTATATATTTATCGTAAGTTGTCGGGGTTAATTTTTTTCATAAACTTTAACTTATTATAAAATATTGTGGCATAATTGACGTATAGTGACATATTAACTTCGTAAGATAACAGAAAATATTACCCATGAATTGGATTTTAAAATTTAACTAAAAAAACTCATTAGATTTCAGTAATCATGTCATGGATTTTCGGAATGGGTGGTGGCAATAACCCCGAATCACCACCAAACTTTGAAAATATAGACAGTGTTTCAGATAAGAAACCATCACCGCCACCATCATCATCTAGTGGCGAGGCATATAAATTTGATTCATCTGCATTAGAGCGAGCAGCTAAAGCTGCCAAAGAATTGGAAAAGTCAAGTTGGTATATTATAATTTAGTTACTGATTAATGATTGTTTAAGAATAGAATAGCTACTAATTACACTTATAATATTTACAATTTTGAAGAACATGCCAAGGAAGCCTTAGATTTAGCTAAATTACAAGAAACTACTAAGCAAATAGAATATCAAACAAAAATAAAAGAATATGAAATTCACTTGGAACAAGTACGTGTGGAACAAAAACGAGTTGATGCTGAAGAAAGAAAGAAATTGTTGGCTGAAGAAACTAAACAACATCAATTACGATCACAATATCAAGATCAATTAGCCCGCAAAAGGTATTTTAATCAAGTATATTTAAATTTAAATTTGCATTTGATGTTTGTAAATATATAATTTTACAAAATAGATATGTTAAACATATCAATTATTGACAATGGCATACAATCAGTTTTTTTCATTTAAATGTGATATGTTTCTTGAAGGGCTTATCCGACACAATGAGCTTATAGACCATAGTCAAAATATTCACACATCATGTTTTTAAAGATATCTATATTTATAAGAAACTGTTGTATAAAGAAATACGTTTTACCATATGCTCTTTATTTTATATTTATTTATTTTTTAAATTTATAGTTCTTTTGATTTTCATTACAAATATCCAAAAATAAGTGTATAGAAACAAATAGTTTAAAGTTTGTGATTTTTGTGTTATGCACAGTCTTGAGACATGTGCTACTATTTATACATTGATGAGTATGTACATGTATGTCGTAGTTATCAATTTGCTATATGAAAACCACATAGTACTTTAGTCTTTCATCAAAAGTAGATTGGTAATTTAACAGGTTTAACCTTACTAAATAAAATATGAGTATTAGTTGTTCCGAAGCCAGACTTTGGAGAGAGAAGGCAAAAGAAGGTCTCAAAATTGGAAAAAACCAACTTTGATACCTTTTTAAATGTATTTTCAGTGTGTAAGTAATAAGCATTAAATCAATTTCATGTATAAGTGTAATTAGACCTTTGAATTATTATTTTGAGCTGCTAACATGCCTAATTACTGGTTGGTAATATCATTGATTATAAAACTAGTATTTATAATCGATGGTAATATAATATTAACTTGATAGTTGTGTGATAGAGTACTTTTATATAGATTATTGTAAATACATAATAGAGCACAGTAATACATCATTTATCATCTTATGATCAAATAAAAATAAAAATAATTATTCATGCAATATATTTTATATTTATTCACTTGGTCACAACCATGTTATCTAATTTACTGGCATAGTGTAAACAAAATACATTTAATTTATAAATATATTAAGTGACAGAAAATTAATTTTCAATTTATATTAATAATTGATACAACTTAAGACAAAATAACATCACAATTTTTGTCCTGTCAGTGTTGTGTGTGTTCATGTTCAAATAAATTAAAAAATATAAAAGATAATGAGCCATAACCCCTAAACCTCTTTACTTATGAATACCATTAATTTATCATTAGATATGAAGATCAGCTTCAACAACAACGTGCTTCTAATGAAGAGAACTTAAGACGACAAGAAGAATCTGTAGCAAAGCAAGAATCTATGAAAAAGGGTATTTTAATTTATTATTAAACATTATATTTTGAATAAATACATATTTCATACTTTTTTCTTTTGTTACAGCTACTATTGAACATGAAATTGAGATGAAATCTAAATTAGATGCTAAAAAATCTGAGGCTAAAGCACTAGCAAGAGCAAAGGCAGAAAGAGAAAATCATGATTTGACAATGGAACAACTAAAATTAAAAGCTTCTGAACATAGACAAACAGTTTTGGAGTCCATAAAGTATGTACCAAAGTATTATAATCAGTAAGGAAAATTTAATAAACATAATTTTTTTTTGTTTCAAGAACTGCTGGTTCAATTTTCGGAAGCGGAGCAAATGCATTGCTTTCTGATTGGGATAAAACTTTAATGGCTGCTGGAGGATTATCTCTTTTGGCACTAGGTATTTACAGTGCCAAGGGTTTTACCGGTGTTACAGCAAAATATGTTGAATCAAAATTAGGTGAATATACTAAAGTTATAGTGAAATATTTAACTTATAATATCTCAATTTATTGATATTTATACATTTTTTTAAAGAAACCTATTTCAAATCAAATCAAAAGTTTATTTTATTTTAAGTTACAATTTAAAATGTGTGTTAATTTTTAGGTAAACCCTCATTGGTTAGAGAAACCTCTCGATTTTCATTATTAGAATCAGTTAGACATCCAATTCTAACATTTAAGGAACTCAGAACAAAAAAAAGTAGTGCATTAAAGGATGTTATTTTACCACCAAAATTAGAATCTAGATTAGGGTAGGTACATAATATTATTTTTATTCAAACATATCATTTAAAAAATGTTGTTTTAGTGATGTTGCTATTGCCACTTTAAATACTAAGAAAAACCGTGGTATGTATCGTAATATCTTGATGTATGGACCACCAGGTACTGGAAAAACACTATTTGCCAAAGTAAGAATATATAATATTAATTAATAAGAAAAAAGAAAATGTTAGATGACCAAATATGTTTTAAAAGAAAATCTTATATTATTCAATATAATTATTTTATCAGCATTTTCTTGTGAAATTATATATTTTAAGTATAGATTGGTCGGACTTAATTTTCTTCTCATTTTTGAACTATTTTATAAATTTAGATTTAATAATAGTAATACAGTCAGGGGCGTATTTAATGGTGGGGCTCATAGGGCCTGTGCTCTCTCCCTCCTTCACTGTATTTTATACCATTTTTTTTTATTATTGAAAGTATTAGCATTGCTTAATATACATCCAGAAGTAATTATAGAACCTGAAGAAGTAGTTTATGTATATGATAATAAACACCCTAGACAGCACCCAAGCCTTCAGTTATTATAGCTATAACAACAAATTGCTTTTAATTAAATGTTTTATTAATTATGCAATTTTACGTTTTCATCACACATGTATTTTGATTATTTGGTTATGAAAAATATGAGATATTTTATATCTCTAACGCCCCATTACGCTAATTTGAATTTTGAACTTTTTGTTTGTGCCCATTTCTAATTATGCCTCTGAATATACAGTGTATACACTTAATAAACAAGGTTTAATCAATCATCTGAATTCTAAAAAAAATTCAAACTTGATTATTCACAAACTATTTTTGGGTGTTATAATTGGGTTATACATTATTCTAAAATTTCTCTAACTGCTTAAAGTTTAAAAATTTGAGAACCATTTAATTTTATATAAGTGTAATAATAGATAAAAGAAAGTTTAATAAAATTAAGAAAGGTACAATTGTTAATTGATAATATTTTTTGAATGTAGACTGATTAATAATGTTACTTTCAGAAATTAGCTATGCATTCTGGTATGGATTATGCTATATTAACTGGTGGAGATGTAGCACCTTTAGGAAAGGATGGGGTAACTGAAATGCACAAAGTTTTTGACTGGGCAAATAATTCGAGAAAAGGTTTATTGTTATTTGTTGATGAAGCAGATGCATTTTTAAGAAAACGTAGTTCAGAGCTAATTAGTGAAAATTTACGCGCTACTTTAAACGCCTTTTTATATAGAACTGGAGATCAATCAAACAAGTAAATATGAATTAATTACCTAATTTATAATAAACTAGCTGAATTACCCGGTTTCGCCCATTTGTAGTTTGTGCTTCCTCAAAATGACTATAATTACGAATAAAATTAAACTGAATACTAGTATTTGGTACAGCCTTGGGAAAAATGTTAAATAGTGTCACAAAACGGGAACATAAAAATGAGCTGTTCTTTTACATATATATAAAGATCTATTTAATATGTTATACCAGTTTATGAAATTTGAACGTCCACTACATAATAACGATTTTTTTCGTTGTTCATTATTATCTTTATAGTAACTTAGTTTAATAGTGTCCTGGTCACACGTAATCCACGTTGTTGTGGATAACACTAAATTTGAATGTATGTTATAGTTACATGAAAAATACTGCATCTTATTTATTTTAATTTATACATAAAATATATCTTTTCTTTTATAAGCAGAGAAATGTTTTTATTAAACAACACTTAATATTTTAAAATCTATTTTTTACTTTTTGAATCACCAACATACATTTTTTATATGAATATTTAAAGTTTAGGTGAATGGTGTGGTACAAGGGTACTTTGCAAAATGTTGGTTTACTACTACTTCATAGGTTTTATGTAATCTATTATTGAATATTTTATGTTTAAAAGTAATATATAAATAAATATTTCAAAGCTTAACATGGTCCATTATTTAGGGACCTCTAATATAAATTATAATTTATTATTTTATATATACATATAATCTATACGTTAAAGACTTTTTTTAATTTTAGATTTATGCTAGTACTAGCAAGTAACACACCTGAACAATTTGATTGGGCAGTAAATGACAGATTAGATGAAATGGTAGAGTTTGGTTTACCAGGCAAAGAAGAACGAGAACGTTTAATAATGTTATATTTTGATAAATATGTTTTAACACCAGCAACTCAAAGCAAAGTGTAATAGATAATTACAATAATATTACTTATTTCATGTTATGAAAAAAAAAATGTTTTATTTTGTAGCAAGTTGAATATTGAGAAATTCGACTACAGTGCTCTGTGCAAACAAATGGCAGAAATGACTGAAGGGATGTCTGGTAGAGAAATTGCTAAATTGGGGGTAGCTTGGCAAGCAGCTGGTTATACTTCTGAAGACGGTCTGTTAACCAAAGAGATGATTTTGAACCGATGTGAAGATGCAATTAAGCAGCATAAACAAAAGGTATTTACTGAACTAAAAAGTTACAAAACAATATAATTTTTTTATATTTTTTTCTAAATTTTTAGATGGAATGGATGAGCGAAAAAGAAAAAAATGATTCCAGATATACAAGACAAAGCAGCATTCACTAATATATAGAATTATTGGTCCATGAATTTTGTAGTTAAATCTCAAATGAATAGTCATCAACATAGAATGTTACTTATGGGTATTTAAATTCCCTAGAATTCCATTATGTAATATATTTAATGTTTTTGTTGTTGTAAAATATATTTGTATAGTGTTTAAGCTATGACGCATACGATAAAGGAGAGAGAGAGAGAGAGATCCGGTATTCAAATAAACAAATTACCAAATTACGTATGTGTTAACTATAAAGCATTTGCTTTTTTTTGTCATACGTGACATGACATAACATCAGAAACTATATATTATTACACTTAGGTGTCATTACTTAAAATTTAAATAAAAAGTGCAGTAATCTCAAGAAAATAGTTAATAAATCAAGAAAACACTTATATGTAAAATAATTTTTTTTTTTCAAAATAATTTTATTATAACAATGTAGTTGGATAAAATAAAAAAAAAATCAATAGTTATTTACATTTAAAAAGTTTATCATCAGTTTTATTAATAAATAATAAATGTTAAATGTTATTTAAATTACTTAGTATTTATACAGAACAAAAATATAGGGTTATTCGTTCTTTTAAAGGAATGTACAAGTCTAAATAGTTATTAATTTTATGTATTGTACACTGATATAAATTTATATAATATAATATACTAATTAAATGTATAGAAAAAATTAACGTTAAATATTATTCAAGTAAAATTTTTAATATGAGAATATTATAATAAAATCACACTGTTTATATGCACTTTAATAAAAAAAAAAAACTTGCATTGAGCTGTATCTTTTTCAGCAAGACTCGTTATATTTTGATAAACGTATCAATTTCTGTGATTGAAGTGTATATCATTTAAAACTAAATTTTAACAATACAATTCAGATAAACTCTTAACCTGGATTTGGAGATAGTAAAAATAATAATAATGTTTCAGTGAATATATTTGTTAATTGGAACAAAACAATATAAAATTCCAAATAGTTCATTTCTCAACAATTATTTAATTTTTTTTTTTTATTTAATATATAAATATATCACAGAACTATTTTTCAATACTTAGTTCATAAATGAAATGATTTGTTTTCATTAACATAAATGAAATGTACAATAGTATTGTTATTTCTTCAATATACTTGTATCAAAAGCAATCTGACATAAAATATTGACAAATCTTATGATAAAATAAATATTAAAATTATTTACTTTTAGCAGGTTGTTTACCATAGAAACTATCCAAGAATAATCCAATAAATACTATAATAGTACCAATCCATTGTCTAGTCAACATTGGATTACCAAAAAATATAACTGATGCAAGTACGGTAAAGAATTTTCTCGTTGTTGTCACAATTGAACAAGGTAAAGGTCCAAAATCGCTTACAGTCCAAAATATAAAGAATTGTCCAAGTGCACTAAATGCTGAGAATAACAGTAGATGCGCAATTATCTGAGGGTAACGTTGTATAAAACTAATAAAGTCAAATATTTGACCAGTGCCAATAAGTGCAATACTCAAAAACATCATTGACCACAAGTTCATGTTAACCATCATATGTCCAGATTTTGTTTTTGATTCACTACGCATTCGCTCTTGGACAGCTCCAGTTATACCGTCCATCATCAGTGAAAATATTAACAGTATTTCTCCGAGACCTGAAACTGTAAATACCATAATATTAGCAATAGCAAATGTAAAAATATTGAATGATAAATTGATATAAGTGAGCAGAAACATACAAGAAGAATCCAACTGAGATGGATTAGACTTGCCGTCTTTGAACATGAATAAAGCTACTCCGATGACAACGAGCAGTACAAACATATACTTTTTAAATGGGTACGACTTGCGTCCCAATAGTACACCCAAAATCATGACTGGTATGGGCTTTCCTGACTTGGCTACCACCTAAAAAATGAAGTGTTAGAATTATTGTTTAACTTCATCAATCATTTATTGTTCTTAAATAAACAAGAGATGGACAACATGAAATAGGTACATATATTATGTATTAATGTGATGTGTGCTAGGGATATATAGTACATCTCTCTGTAGATATATAAAAGTTATTACTATTTAATATTATTATCTATGGTCTGCATTATGTTTCGTCGACCGACCTGAGTAGGATAGTTGACCCATTGTAACGCCATGTTGCTGAAGATCATGGCCAGTAAGTATGTGACCGCGCTGATAGCATAATATGCTGACTTCGTTGTGTCAGCGCTCTCTTCGGGGAACGCTTTGAGCACGACTCGAGCAAACACATAATTGACCACGCACTGCACAAACACCAGCGACAACGAGTAAGTAAACTTTTCACCCTGAGTACCGTACGTGCCCCGTGTGATCTTCTCCTGGAGTATCCCGTAGAAGAAATAGCACACGAATATGCCAGCGGCACAGATGGTGAACTTAGCCCGATTGTTCATGGTTCGTCAACCACCGAGTGCAGGGTGCTTCGGACGGCTAGAAGACGTCTTTAGACCCGTGAGTACTGCTGTGGTACCTAAGACGTTAATGAAGCCGCCAGAACACCAGCTTGATACTGTTTTTTTTATAATAATATGTTTTTATGCTTTATAGAGGACGCAACAACTAATGTTGACATGTCGGCACAAGCCACAGAGACACCGATCCGTGTTATCACTACGTGACTGATAGGGAAATCGTCCACGTGTCTGGTCACAAATGGTTGTTTTTGGTTGGAAACCACTGAACTGAATACAGATTTTAAATCCAACAAATTAACTCTACAGTGTATCTGATTACTCAATATTCACTTCATACTTCAAAGGTCTATAAATAGCTGGTAATTCTGATAAAAGTATTACAAGACAAGTATTGATAATAAATTCAATTCGATAACATTAAAAAAAAAAAACAGAAATCAGAATCGACAGAATCAGCATCTCCTCACAAGCAAAAAAAAAACGAATTAACAACAGTTTATTGATATAAAAATGGGTATTTGTCCGAAACGGAATCAAATGTATCATTTTTAGCAATTTTAAATCTTAAAAACCTAATAACAATAATAAAAAAAAATAATAATAGGTAGGTAGTAATAATAGTACTCGACATCTTCCAACATAGTGGTGAAACTGAAATTGTCTTCACTTATTTATTTTTAGCTATACACATAATATGTACCTATTTATAAATTTTAAAATATTAGTATTTTCGATTATTAAGCAATAATTGTCAAGTCACAAGTGCAGGGGCGAACTGGCCAGGGCCCAGGGATACGAGGGGCCAATCGCCTCCCGTGTCCTCGATCATTCATATTAGTAAAAATTATTTAAAATACATAATATAAAATATAAAATAAGATGTATTTTATAAGTTAGGTATAAGTTTATACTGTATATTATATTGTATAGTTATCTTAAATAATTATCAACCTTCACTAATTCGTTACAAATGTTACGATTATACAAAACTTAAACTGAACTCGATCACTGTTGATGTAATTTTAAATTAAAATTATAACATATATATTTAATTAAAATTAATAATTTAATTTAATAATTAATAATTTTAAAATTAAACCGGTAGTATTACAGGTACAATATTTATTTTTGCGCTTTTATCCCATTATTAAGGTTAGTATAGTCAATAAATTCCTCAAATTCGTTTAAAAATGATTTGACAAGTTGTAAATAAAATGGATACTTATTGTATCCTTGTGCTTTTCCTATTCAGTATTCTATACGAATATACGATTATAATTTTAATTCATCTGCGAACAGTAATTTATTATAGAGTAGGTATACAAAGTCGCATTAACTTTATCTTGTACTCAAGTACCTATGCTGTGAAAGAGCTTTCTTAAAGTTAAAAATAATCAAAAACCGTTTAAGAGCATCCATGGGTCAAAAATTAGTGGAATTACTAATGTAAATAAGTATTGAATCTGACTTGTTACCTGATTCCAATAATATCATAGATAACATTGGAAAAAATACAACGGAGCTAAGCAAATTATTAATTTTTTTAAATTTAAAGTTTAATTTAAGTTTGTATTTTAAATAAACTGTTCTTATTTGTTTAACTTTTTAAAACATTTAAGTGTGAAAGAAATTGAATTGATGCAACTATTAACTAAAATATAATATCTTTAAAATTTAAATATATATATTTAAGCCATTTAGGTATAAACTAAACCCCGGGCTCTAATATTGCTGATTAACCTCCCGGGCCTCTTGACACCCAATCCGCCCCTGGTCAAGTGTCCAATATTTAATGCCAAAAATCCAGGGTATAGATACTGATAAAAATATTAAACGAGATATATTTAAATAATGAACTGTTTTACTTCGTGTGAACATAGTGTTGGTTAAGTATGTAAGTAGGAAGTACATTACTTCGATATTCTTTAGTGTTTATAGGTTGTTCGCGCAAGTTATCGAGTGCGATAACTTCAAATAGATTTTATTGCCGCCCTAATCGCGACTCCTCTCTTCTGGGGTCGATGGCCCTATGATATGCTATTTTAAAACCGATTGCCCGACAGTAAAAACGGATTAGTAGGTCAACGGCCCTCACAATCACATATCTTTACGGAATTATACCCGCCGTAAAGATTACGTACAGATATTGCCCTACCAAAAGTGATATAGGGTCATTGGCCACTAATTTCGGATAGCGTATTTTTTGGGCGTTGTCGGAGACACCGGCATGAAGAATAGTCACTTCTCCGTGCGACGCTTTTGAGGTAACAAGCTTTCGTCACGATCACATATACATATATATATCGTCGTCGCGGTCTCCGCACTTTGTAAAACTTAAATATATATATATATATTGTGTCTTGCAGTCGTCGTTGTATTAATGCGTGGTCGTCCCGTTCATCATTGACTTAAACAAAAATTATTGTGTGTCGCGATCTCCGTTATGTAACGATCGTCCAACGAAACATCGATAAGGTGACGAAGGGTGAAAAGACACGGATAGAATATAGAACCAGTGAAATACTGTAATTTTGTGGACCGAATAATAATTTGGCTTTAAAACAATTTTTTTAACCGGTTTTGATTTAATAAAAGTGTTAAGTACTTGTATGTAAATATAAAATTATGTAATTTCGTTCATATATTACGAACTTGAAATTTATGTTTAAAAAAATGATGCTTATAATTTCTTTGGTTTCAATACAAATACTTTTGAAAAACTTTGTATTAAATTTTCAAGCCTAAGCAAAAAAAAATTGCTTATTTTATATATTTTTAACTAAAATATAATTTGTACATTTTCGAGATTTTGTCAAAATTTTAACTTCAAATTCTTATAAGAATTAAATGTGCACAAACATTTTAAATATTTTTATATATCTTTAAAAGTTATTAGTGATTTTATATTATAATATAAAGAATTTTGACTCAGCTAATAATTTTCTATTGACATCTGTAGGAAAAAAAATTAAATAAAGTTGAAAATGTCTCATGCTTTTAAATTAAAATAGCTTAATATATATAATAATTAATTTTTAAATTGTTGAGATTTTGACAAATTTGGTTAGTAAGTTTACAAAATTATAATAAATATCTTATAAACATCATTTTTTTTTTTTTATTTCTTATAATATTAGTAAATGATATACAAAATAAAAATTTTAATAAACTTTCTGTATTTTAAATAGTTGAAATTATTTTATTTAAAAAATATAATATATACTTAAAATTAAAAATAAAAATAAAAATTTATCACTTTTAGTCTATACTATAAAAATGTAAAAAGTTTATATTTAACTTTAAAAAGTCATAAAATATTAATAATTACCATATGCATTTCTATATAAAGTCAGTCAACATAGTAAATTATTGTATTATACATACAATATGATCATAAGGATAATTATAAAACAGTAGCAATAAATATTGCTATATTTTTATTCATAATATGAATAATAAAATATAAGTTATATTATTTTTTAATGGACAAATCATAAGTTTAATTTAATTCATTAAACAAAATATTCAAATAATATTGATGAATTTATGCATTTGTAAAATTTGGAAGGATTTTAAAAATTAAATTGTAATAATTACTTAAATATTTGAATTTTTGATAAGAAAATACAATAATAATATGAATAGTTATGACAACCTTTTTTTAATATTCCTTAGGGCTATTTTGGCAGCAGCAACCTTGGCTTCTTTTTTATTCTTACCAAATCCGTACATAGCAATGATTTTGTTGTTCAACATTATCTCTAGCTTTATCATAGTTCCTAAGCCTTTATTGATTGCTTGAGAAGAAGCCTCAGGTTTACTGAAAAATAAATACCAATATAATATATGTATAATTTTTATTATAATTTTTTTTTTTTTCAAAATTATTTTCATAAATAACAAAATAATACTTCTAAATTACTAAAATTCTTACATTTCTTACAATTTTATCAAATAATTAAATATGTTAAATATTTAAAAAAAAAGAACTATTTTTAAATAAATATTGTAAGGAATTTTATCAGATATTTAAATATTATTAGATTTTGAGATTCTCAATGAATATGTGAATATTGGTTCTACAACAATGTTTTTTGGTATAAAGACATATTTTTTAGTAAAATATTTCTTGAAGTTGTGCAACTTGCTATTAAGTAGTTCACTGTAATGGATTTGTTAAATTTAATTTCAATAATAAATCAAATATATAATGAAAAATAATTCTGAGCGGAAATGGTATGTTAAGTATATTATTAATAGCTAAGTAATATTTTATTATATATTTATAAATATTGTTATTAATAATTAATTTAATAAAAAAAAATGTTTAGCTTTTTTTTGTATTAGCACAAGATAAATAGTTAATAAAATGCGTCGATTTTTAAATTTAATGGTGGTTATGGATAGAAAATTGGATTTAGTCTGCACTAGAAACAGGTCTGAATTAAAATTCCCAGTATTTTTCAAAATAATTGGCAAAAAACAAAAAAAAGTTAGGTTAGATGAAAATATTTACACTAATTCAATTTTTAACAAAATTAATTTTATTTTTTGATATAGGTAGCTCAAAAGTCAAAAACAAATAACTGCTGATTTTATTTTTGGTATAATCAAAATATTTCAGTTTATTTTGAGCTATAAATATGTAGGTGAAATTTTTTTCAAATTTTTTTTCAATAAATGTTGATGAAAAAAATACTTAAAGGATAGAAATATCTGTAAATTAAATACAAAGCTTCTCATAAGATGTACATTTATCAATTAAAGATATTGAAAATCTATAGTAAATATTTTTTTGTGGACGCTTAAAGTTATAATTTTGACAAAGTTCATCAAAATTGTAAAAAAATGCAAACTATTTTGCAGTTAAAAATACACATAATATTTTTGTCTAAGTTTTAAAAATTATATACAAAATTCTTCATAAACAGTTCATACTGAAACTATAAAATCTATTTATATATAAAGATAATTATTTTATATAAACATTTAAAGTTACAAATTTGGATGAAATTGCTACTTTGACAATAAATAACATTGTTAATTATTTTTTTATAATTGAAAAACATTGTTCATAGAAACTTAAAATTTACATACTTATATAGGGAATGTAATTATACACAATAACATTTATAAAATATATAGAACAATTTTAAAATATTTTCTATTTATTTACATCATGAATTTATTCATACTGTTTTACAGTAAGGTAGTATTGTCTTAAATCAGTGGTTCATAACTTGTGATCTGCAGCCCCCTGGGGGTCCGCGATACTCATGTCGGGGGTCTATGGCAGCTTTAACATATAACATACATCAATACGTAACGTATTGTAAAAAAAAATGTAATAAAAAAAAATTGGCAAGGGGTCTGTGATTTCTAAAAATCTTTGATCAGAGGTCCGTGATTTACAAAAGGTTAAGAACAACCAACTTAAATGTTAATAAAAATAATATATGATATAAATATATATTATTATAAAAATTAAATAATATTAATTTATATATATTAATTTAATAAATTAAATTTTTTTAGGAAAAATTATCTCAACCTATTGTAATACTAAATGTGAAATAAATTACTTTAATAGCTATATTATATTTTAGTGATACAAACTGACAGAATTGTTTTTAATGAACGTTTTTATATGTCATCAAATTCAAATTTAACATACCCTTTACAGTAACACATTCAATACCTTATGTATAACAGAGCGGTTGATACATTTTCTGTTAGTCAATATATTATGTTTGAAAAATCATTTTACTGTCTCAATATTAATATGTAAATAGTAAGGGTCATATTAATATAAATAATTCAAGTTAATAAACAAAGTATAAAATAGTACAAACCTGAAAAATGGTTGTAATTTAGTTTCATGTAAAATACGTATAGGATTTTTAGGAACATTGGTACAAAATTCTTCTGTAAAATACAAATTAATTATAATTAATAATGATGTATATAAAAAAAAACAAACATATATTACAATTTAAAAAGCATTCAATCTTTATAAATGGCAAAAAATATACCGAGACTATCGGCGTACCTAACTAAAAAACTTTTAATTAAATTAATTTAAGCTATGAATGTATATAATTTAAGAAAAATAATAATATTAAATTAGATTTATTGCTTGTTAATGTACTAATAACATGGTACTCATATTGTTAAAATAATTTATTAAATAATATCTATTAGCTTACTGATTTCATTTTCCAAAAATCTATAGACAATAGTCCATACAAAATTTAAATCTCTATTACAATCTAAATAAATTGCAGCAATTAGTGATTCAAACAAGTCTCCTAATACTTTTGGTACATCAACAGATTCAGCTGCATAACAATCACTTTCTTCTATGAGATACAAAATCTAAATATGATAGATTATACTATTAAATATACTATGTAATATTTAAAAAAAAATAAAATAAAATTTTACTTCTTGACCAATTTTATGATTATTTTTTTGTTGATGTTCATAAAAACGATCTATTGCTTCAGTCATCTGCACAGACTTGGCTAAGATAAATCTATGCAACCCAATTCTTGCACTCAATGAAGCAAATGTTATGTTGTTTACTAATGAAGATCTAATATCAGTTATTTCACCTGGAGTTTTATGATAGCAATGTTCTATTATATATGTTGTAATCAAGAAATCTGAAATAATATACAAATTCCATAAATCATTAAGTTTATTAAGAGATGACACTTTTAGATTTTAAAAACTAATGAGAAATGTGTATATTACTATAATTGATTTTGAAAGCAAAAACTGAATCTAAATTTCTAAGCAAAATATTACACATACCCATTTAAATTTTTGTACTTAAATTTACTATCAATAATGAAATAAATGAAGATACATATTATTAATTATTTTCTGTCATATAAGATATGATTATTGATTATCTATGTTTTTATTTCATTAATATATAATATAAGAACTGTGTTTTAGCTTATAATGAAATTAATTAAAAAGTATGATTTTTAATAATATTTCAAAAGCAAAAGGATATATTATTTTAAAAGAGTCAAGCAGAGAAATAAACTTGACATTTTAATATTAATATAGATTGTAAATGTAATCAACAATAAATTATTTTTTACTAAAAAAGTATATTGCTTATTCATACAAATAAATCACTGGCGTACACAGGAATGTTCTATGGAGGAGAGGGATGAATATATTTTTTACAAAGTTTACTTCTAACTTTGAACCATTGTAGTTTACCAATTAACACTTATACATTAATATAAAATATAAAATGTTATTTATTCATTAAAACAACAGAATAGTTTTTTATATTATTTTTCGACATTTTTGAACGTAAAACACTAAACCAATTTATCAAAATGAAAATCATAAAATTCACATTACCTACACATTTATTATTGTTAGTATATTGTTAGGACGTTAGGTTATCGTTAGTTATTGTCGTAAACTCATAATCATTTCAACCACGCGTTAACTAGATTAGATATGAAAATAGTCACAGAATTTATTCTGTTATACTATTATTACCAAAATGAACATAAGAAAATATAATTGATGAAAAATATTTTTATTACAAAAACACTATAAAAATTCTAAAAACAAAAAAAAAAAAAGGCCAAGAGGGGATCTATCCTCTATATCCCCCTCTGTGTACGTCACTGAAATAAATAATATATAACTATCAACACAACAACTTAGAAAAACAAAGAAATATTTATTGAATAATAATTATATAGGTATGTGATATTATTTTGTATAATCAAGTAATAACTAACCAAGTATAGCATCACCAAGAAATTCAAGTCTTTGATAACATTCAGTAAACCCAAATTGATAGGTTGGATGGGTTAAAGCTTGAGCTAATAGATGTTTATGTTTAAATGAGTAACCAATTCTTCGTTCAAGTAGTTCATATCCGGGCAAAATTGTTGAAAAATTGTTATCATCAAATATATTTTCTATTGGTTTAGGTTTAAATGCATCAATAAATTGTTTTGGTATTATACCCAAACCTTGGAGAACCTTAAAACCTACTTCAACTCCACGTTTCTAAAATTAAAACCAATTGTGATTAAAAAAAATATAATATTACCATCAACAATACTTACATAAACATATGTACCAATCAACGACTCTACACAATCAGCAACCATTTTATCTGAAACTGATTGTTTGTGTACAAATAGATCGGATTGTGAATGGCCGATTAGTAGTATATCATTTTCATCATCGCTATCTGATATTGGAAGTTCAGACAATTGCTTAAATTTTAAGATTTCAGTCTCAATTTCTTTCCAAGTTTCATCTGATAATAGTCCTAAAATTAAAAGAAGTATTAATATCTTTACATTTTTATTAAGTATTAAGAAAATGCTTAAAATTAAAAATTAATTAGGTAAAAACTTATTAGTAATTAATAAGCTCTTTATTAATTGATTATTAATTATTTATTTTAATATTTTACCAGTAATTTGATTGTCTCTAGGAATGATTATCCGATGAAGTACATCTGATTCAAGATTACATTTCTCAATGATTTCTTTTAATTTTTGAGGAACACCAAAGCATGGAGGTATCCAATCCATATTTGGGTCAAAAATATTTACCTAAATTTTAATTTTAGTTAATTTTTTTTTTTTAAATAATTAATTTTTAAATACCGTTAAATAAGATCCAAGATTTAAATTTCTGCCAGTATACAACAAATTTCGATTCCCAACTATTTTCATTTTTAATTCAGTGAGAACTCCTTCATTAAAGTATGGAAATGCATCAAATAATACTAATGATACAGCAAATTTCAGGAAACTATCGCCATATGTTTCCATGCGCTCATAATTAAACATGTCATTAGCAAATGGTGGTGTTATAACCTAAACATAAAAATGTAAGCAATTCATAGTTTCCATAAAAATAGCAATTAAAAAAAAAGAAATTAAGTATCTGGTTTTAATAAGCTAGACTCTACCATATTTTCAATTGAGTACAACTAAAACCAATGATCTAAAACTCGAAAATATAATTACTTAAAAACTTTTAAGTACATATAAATACATAATATATAATGTAATATAATATATTATATATATAAAATAAATACATTTTTATTCAAACAATGTAACTAAAAATTTTTAGATTTTAAACTGAGGAATGAATGTATTGATTTTACAATAATGTGTAACAGAAAACACTTTTCCTTGTAATAAAAATACTTTGATAATTAACTTTGATGAAAGTTTTTGAAAACAAATAGAATCTAGTAGGTACCATTAGGTCAACATTGAAAATGTTTACTACTTTTAAAAATAATCAAGAAAAAAAAACACAAACATTTATATGTATAATTTTTAATGAAAAAACCTACATTTTTAATTCAGTATCATAAAACATGTTTTGAATAAACAATTAACAATGACCATGGATTAATATTAAACTGCATTTATTTACTTTAAATAGATTTGTAAGAGCTCAATCCTTATGCATGTATTATTTGTTAGTTAAAATATTGTAATTACTTTTAAAATATCACTCTGCTTAGGCTCGATATTTTGTTTAGAAACTTCTTTAGATAATGGACTCAATGTAGGTGCTATATTGTTTGTTAAATTTAATGTGTTCATCTCAGTTAACACAGTTTTTAGTATATCTTCCATTTCCACCTAAAATAATTTATTCAGTCCATGATATATATAAATATACATATATTATAAATTACTAAGACCAATCTTAATACATTACTCTACAAAGAAAAGAACTAAATAACATTTAATAAGCAATATTTCATAACAACAATAATTTTTACTTATAACACAAGTAATAAGTAAAAAGTAAAATATAGCCTATAATGTCTATCAATTAATGTAATGTTTTTTTTATGACAGATGTAATTTCTAAAGCAGAGGTTCCCAACCCGTGGTACGCGTACCACTAGTGGTACGCGGAAGGCTCGTAGGTGGTACGCGAAGAAATTTTTTTATTACTATTTGCATTCAATATTATTTAGTTTAGTTTATTTGATATTAGCTAATTTTATAAAATTATTATTTTATCAAAATAAATTTAATGTCGATAACATGGGGTTTGTAATCGTAGCAATTTAGAATTTTAGATAATCTATTCTTATCGATAAAGCGCATTCTTATAGTTTTAAGTGTTTTAACGTTTGTGTTATTTATATTATATTTTATATAATATGGTATATTGATGACCTTGTAAAAAATAAACAACAACAAATATCACATTAATTTTATTTATTTAATTTTATTATTATTTATATTTATTATTTTTTTTTATTAATTTGAAAATTGTAATTTAAAATTTAAATATTTAGATTTAACTAAAAATTATGATTTTTTTACTTTCATAAATATCAAATAATAAAAATGTAAAGAATTGAATGAATAATAAAAATATACGCTAAAAAAATTTGACTCCTAATTTAGTTTTAAAATTGAGGTGGTACGCGTATTGATTATAAAAGTGTCTGGTGGTACTCGATGATAAAAAGGTTGGGAACTCCTGTTCTAAAGCATAAATTCAAACGTATAATGTATTGACATGCTTATGTGCCTATTTAAAATAAGGTTTTTGATTTAAATAATTTTTACATAAAATCATATTTCAAACACTGATTTAAATTTTCATATTAATTAATTAATTATTTGAAGTTATTTATACTTAAAATGTACACAATTTGAATTCAAAAAAATATAAATATTACACAATTTATTTAAAAGAGAATTGAAGATACGAAAAAATATAATAAAAATAACAGATTATTTTTAAAACGTAATGACGCTATACTTACTTTCAAAAAATACAAATTGTTAACATTTCATGATTTAAATATGATATGAAATATTATGTTTTATATTAATTTTTTCTTTCTAAATGTCATTATATTGTTAATCAGTTGTTTTAACTTATTTCCTTATTCTTTGAATGAAATTATAAACCGTTTCTAATATAAATGTGAATTTTATGAAAAACATTTTGACTATTTTTAGTTTGTAATAAATTAAATTGTTGTTTTAAAATGTGCTTATATAATAACAATTATTATACATATTTAATACAATGCTATCATTAATTATTTTTGAGAGTACTTAAGATTTTAAACATGTTCTATAAAAACTATAAGTAAATACATTTTCTCCAAGAGTCCATGTATAATAAATAACAATCTTATAATAATAATAAATCACTATAATTAATTTGTGTTAAATTAAGCGAAGCTAGACGTGTTTCATCTGTGTATCTTATTTTAATTCGGTCTCAAAAGAATAACCTTAAGCAGTGATCAATGTTTATGCGGTTCAAATTGATTCATTGATTAAATCTATTTTTGTTACTGACAATTTTATAAATGAAAAATTGCTTTGCTATTTCAATTTTACCAAAATTCAAGCTTAAGTTAAAACAATAAAGTGATGTTCTTAAAAGCGAGACACTTGGAGTGTGTAGCCAGATTCATTAACTCATATGCAGGAACCTACCACCTGAGATAACTCTTATTTGTAATAGAGTATAGTTTATTATTTTGACCAAGAAAACATTGTATCCCTACTATGTTTTGTTTCTATAAAACAAACATACAACATAAAATTTCTTTAAATAGAACCAATTGTATATCGTTAGTTTTAATATTAGAGTTAATTGCCTTATATAAAGATAAAAACATTATTTGTGTTGAAACATTAATTTTATTTTGATACTCAAATTTTAAAGCTGATTATGAACATTTTTAACTTGTAATACCTTTGTATTTACAATACTCACATCTTGCTTAAAAATTAAAATATTGAAATAATTCAATGCTTAAGCACACGATAATGTGCTTACCTTTAAAGAAGATCATATTAAAGCTAATAACATATAAGTAGTTCTATTTAATACAAATTTGCTATATTAATGGATGTAACATGGAGAAAACACATGCAAGTGTAACATCCTCTAATAAATAATCTGTGCTAGTTTGGTCAAAAAAAAAATAATATTAAAGGTAAAAAATCCACAAAATTGTATTTTATCCAAAACACAAAACACAAAACACAAAACACAAATAACAATATAACATATTACATTTATATTGTTATACAAAACATAATAAGCTTACGAAGTTATTGATGTTGAGTTCAATTAATTTTTGAAGAATAATTGGCTCTGGCATTAATTGTATCATTAATTTATTGATTTCTTCAAGATGTTCTTTATCATATGATGAATATCTACGTTTTTTGTACTCCTTAAAAACATAATTCAAATTTCGAGATACAGAGAATTTTGTATAAATATAAATCTTTAGACCTATTAATATTCACGAAGTTTATACTTGACACATTTACATTTTATAATGACAATAAAATTCTGATAAAAATCTGACATTAGGATGATGTGAAAATATGTTTTATCAACTTTAAAATAGATTTTTACAATACATAATATTAATCATTAAATTCACTTAGTTTCGAAAAGTTTGTTTGAAAATTGAATTCATTCATATAGATTCTACACATAAAATATAAAGTTTTTTGAAAACAAAATTTTTAATTTATTAATAATGAGTTCTTTTAAGAAAAAAACCCTTTAAAGGCATATAATTAGTCACTTTCTCAGAGTCATAGAGTATGCCACTATATACCATACATACCCCATGGATACGTGTTGATTAAAAATTTAATTTAAAAAACTTAAAAATCATTAAAACTGAAATTTTAAATTCTAAAAATTTGATTATCATTCAAATTAATGTTCTATTTGATAAAAGTAACATTCATGTATAGTTTGTAAAATTTAAATTTAAATGCTAATGCCATGAACACGTGTACCTCTCCAAATACTAGGCTTATTATATTAAAAAAGGTTAAGATAATATAAATTTTGATATTTTTTAAGGTATACAAACACATGAACCAATGTCAGCGTGCCAATATAGAAAATTGTCAAATTAAAGTACTTTAATGGTCGTGAATATCAAAATATAAGTAACAAATTTTTGAGAAAGGCCATGCAAAGCAAATAAATAGAAACAATAAAATATCAAACATTTGTATACCATTTCATTATTTGATTTTCCATTTGGTGATTTGTGTTTCAAATTTGGCTTAAGCTGCAATATAAGTAACCCTTAGAACTTAAAAATAATCAATAATATCTAAACATATGTAATTGGTTATAAAAAATGATTTTTACTGAAAATAATTATATAGTTAAATAAATAATATTCATTTAACAAATGCTGAGTAATATATTGGAAAAAAACTAATTAATAAACAATATCTACTATAAATTATGAATACTGATAAATTTTATTTGAGACTTTAAATATCCAAGGTCAAACCCACTTATGTTGCCTCTGTCATACATACAATACTTAAGATGGACAATTTTATGTTTAAAATAATTAGAAAAAGTTATTTTTAATTTTAGGGTAAATTAATTTATCACCAAAATAAGAATATTATATACAAAATTTAAAATGTCATCTGAATTTTAAGATTTCCAAAAATGATTAATTTAAAAATTAAAATGAATATTTAAAAAAAAAAAGCAAGCTAGGGTCTTAAGTAATATTTTTGTCTTTAAATTTAATGATCAATTCACTCTAATATTCAATACAACATAGTTAAACACATTATTCTGAACATAAAATTTTCTATGTTATACATTTGTAATACAGAGAGAACACCAATGGGTATGATATTGTTATCATTTATCACTAAAAGCAGATTAGTACAAAAAAATATAGTCAATGTAGGAAAAATATTTAGGGCGGCATTTAAAATTATTATTTATATAACAATAAAACTGTATATCAAATAGCAGTAGGTAGGGCAGTATTATAAGATATGCCTGATTACTTGGGTATATTGTAACAATTGATTTAGGCTTAAAATTAATTGAAAAATGATAAACAACTCAAAAAAATATATATAAATATATATTGCAATACTAATTAATAATTAAATTACTAACCTTATTTAAACTGGATGACATTGTTTTTTTATCATTCTAAAATAAATATTCATTTTATTTATAAACAATAAATACATTAGTAAATTTTTAAGTTGAATAGTTTTGTATTTTTACTCACAACATTATCGTTATTTTTAGATTTATTTACAGCGTACATAAATGTATGATAATTTAGAACATCCAACATTGTTGTGTTTTTTTGTCTTTCAATATCAATAGGAAAATTATTTGAGTTCCACTTATCAACCATATTATTGTCATGAGAGTTTTCTATATATTTTAATGTTTCACTAATTGGCAATATAATATCTTTCTTTTTGCCTTCATAAAAACCACTGAATTTATCTATCTTTACTGCATCTACTACTAACAAAAAATAATAAAAATAAAAATAAAATAAAGTAACAAATACATTTAACTTACTGTTTTTATCGTCTTCTACTTCAATGTTACACATAGAATTAATTTTTAAAAGAAGATCTTCAACCAATAATAATTTCTCTAATCGATATAATATAGTTGGCAGCATTAAAGCTTTTAACCAATAAACTGATGGAAATTTATGCCAAGTACAAAATTCTGGTATAAGTATTTCTATGTATTCACTTCGCTTATCAAGTTTTCCAGTAGTAATTCTAAAACAAATAAAAATATTATTAATTTGTATTAAAATTTTTTTGTATTTATAATAATATTACTTGGGAATCAAATAGTTAATTTTTGATACACCCAATGATTTTACTTTTATCATAGGTTGATTTTTATGGGTAACATGAATGCTATACTTATCACTAAAGTATGTTGCGTATGTATCATACTCAGAAGTTGGAAAAGAACTATCAGGTGTCATATCCAAGTAAACGTCAGTAACAATATACCTCTAAAAATATAAAAAATATAAAAGCCAACAAGTTTTATCAATAATATTGAAAATTATAATTCATCTAAGTAATAAAAATAAGTTTTATATGATATTAACTGATCCAGTACTAGATCATTGCCTATAATAAATTAAATAATAAAGCCAGTACATTTATTCTGTTTTAACATTTAATACAATTATAATAACTATTACAGAGTATATTATATCATGTTAAGTTTCAAAAAAAATTCAACCAAAAATATTTCCCATTTATACACTTTTTAATCCTCTGAGGAATAGATTAAGTTTGGGTATGAATTTTGGAAAATGTTTTCTTCGTGGGTTTTTACATTATAAAACGAGACTACTGACCAAATTTCATACTCATGACTTCAGTTGTTCCAGATAGGTGATAAATGATAATGAATCAGAAAATGTTGTTTAATGTATGCCTGGCCTGTTTTTTATGCATTCTTATAAAAATGTATTCAATTGTTAGATAATTAAAAATAGATATTAATATGTCATGATTTATGACAGTTAAAAATTTAATACTGTAAAAGAAATAATATATTATACTCATTCACTGAAATATTTTGATTTATAAGTGGGTTTGAAATAATTTGGAGCTGTAATAAGTGAATAGCTTAAAAAAAGTTATAACTATGGTTTTTATTAAATTATTCATTTATATTTATTTTATTCTTCTAATATAAAATTAGTATTTATATAAGTGTTGTCTATTTTAAGTTAAATAATGTTCTTTCATTATTAATTTTCAGGCTATACAATAATTTCATATCAAATTTTTTTTTTTCATTAAACATACATGATTATATCACATTTTTTTATGAACATACAGAAAGTATAACTAGTCAGATACCCACAGTAATCCAACAATTTATTTCCACTTTCTTTTTCTTATATACAAAAATAAAACTTGTTTAGCACCCTCAGAATATTTTGGATTTATGTTTTTGGAAACCTCTGTATTTTACTATTTTGGTATGGTTTGCAATTAATAGTAAAAAATAAAAATATTATTACTTGTACTGGTATTATGTTTCTGTACCATGGTGAAATAACATTAGGTATTTCAAGATACTCTTTATAAAATTTAGAATTTCTTTGTTCCATAGTAGGTTCCTCTATTTCTACAAATTTGTCTATATTGATAACATCCCAATCCAGAGTATGAATATTGTCTAAAGTATAAAAATATTATAACATTTTTTTTTTTTTTAATAAATAATATATACATATTATATCAAATATCAAACCTGTAGAAGAAATAGGAACTACTAAGTATGAATTATCGCCATTATTATAGTTTCTTGCAATAAAATCTTTTATGCCCAATACATCCATAAATAATTTGTTATGGAAATTTTCTAGTTTTTTATGATTTGTATGATCAAGATATATTATATCAATATTTACTATTATGCTGACATTAACATTACCAAAAGGTAAAAATATAGGAAAATTTGATACCTGTATAAAGAACAAAGAACATTTATTATTGATAAAATTAGTTAAAATAATAATAAATATTAATGAATTAATTATCGATAAATTTTCTTAAGAATATTAGGTTAACATATTTATTTAATTATATAGTAGATAATAAATACTAATGACCAATATCCAGTATCATGTACATTTTTTGTACAACAAATTTAAGTAATATTTTAATAAATAGTAAGTTTAAATGTTTTATTTACATATACTTTTTAAAATAAATATTTAAATAATTAAATAAATAAAGAATTTTAATTAATAACTTAAAAATAATTGTTTTTAAAATAAAATGACTGTAAAATATGAAAATATGTAATTAAAAAAGTGAGGAAGTTAGGTTAGGTTGTTGAGGATGTTCTACTATTGATTGAATCTATGTTCAATTTTAATATGTTTTATAAAAAAGGTATAAGAGTTTATTATTTTTAAAGGAGATTTGAAGAATTTTTTTTGAATTGTAGTATTTGAAATATAAAATTTAATCGTTTTGTTAGATACGTCTTAAATGCTTTGTCATTTGCTATTGGTAGAATTTCGTCTAATAAGATCATTAAAGAATGTTTATCAATATTTACATTTTCACTCAGTAAGTAGAAGTTAATAAATGTTTTCTTAAATGTATTTAAATTGAAGATATGAAATGGGTGGTGTATTTATTTTTAAAAACAATTTAATCAAATTGGGTTCATTGAATGGAATTAAGTCAGATTTAAGATTTTCACGACGAATTTGAACATGAATGTATTTTAGTTTTCTTCATGAAATTTTCTTTGCGAATGTGAAGACCTATTGGGAGATTATAAAGAGATGAATAAGATAGGTCTTTTATGTATTTAATTTTAGTATAGTAGATATACTGGACGGGAATTACATGTTTTTGAATGTGTGTGTATACTGAGAGTCAATATGATAAGGTTATTTTTTTCATTAGATATAAGAATTAAAATCTTGTAATGTTAGCTATATTTCAGAACTTTTAAATTTATTATTAATTATTTATGCATAACGAGCCCTCACTTAAAAGCAACAAGAAAAAAACTTAACAGTAGACTTCACTTCCTCCATCCTATCCTCAAATAATAAAATAACTATTTATAAGTCAATGTTAAGACCCATCTGAGCTTACAGAATTCAGATATAGGACTGTGCTAAACCAACCCAAACAAAAACAATACAATCATTTCAATCAATTATTCTACGTTTACTAACTTCTACACCTGGTATGTTTCACTCCACAACGACTTCAAAATTGAAACCGTTACCACAACTGCATCCAAACACTATGAACAATTCCACTCCAAACATACCACCCACAACAACCCCCTTATAGCCAATCAAGGCGAAGCAAACCTACCTAATAACCCCACTTGTCGGTTAAAAAGACGTTGGTGCAAGGATTTACTAAACCTCTGACACCAACGATGCATGAGGGTTCTGTAACTGGACAGTCTCCCTCCTCATACTATATCATCATGTAAATATTTTGTAAAAATGAAATCCTATTTGTTTATTGTACTTTATAGTACTTATGTTACAGATTGAAAATATTCTACTAAAAAAAAAGATGGAAACATGGATATAATCCTAACTTAATTTTTGTGAGCAAAGATATAAGTATACAATGTCTCAAAAGGATCTATGAACCAATATTAAGCACCCAACATAGACCTATTCTATGTGAAATTATAACAGCTATCAACCCGAATATCGTACCTTTTAGAAGATTTAATTTCAGAAAAGCTGACTGGTCGTCCTTTGCTAAAAAATAGACAAAAAAATCATCTTCTTGGATCCCACATCAGATAAATATGATATATTTGTTAAAATAGTAAGGACTACATCAAGGAAAACCATACATAAAGTATGTCGAACACAATATATACCAGGACTATCACTAGAAGTAATGGATCAAAATTACTACTATAAAGGAGAATATAACGTAGATCCATTTAGCGCACAAATAGAAGAGATAGAAGATGATAAAAACTCTTAATGCTGTTACAGAAACAAGAAGAAAAATATGATGTAAAACTTTGGAGAGCGTTAATATGCAACATGATAGCAGAAAAGTATGAGGATTAATTAGATTAACAAATACCCTATATATACCGCAAACACAACTACAATAACATCAAATCAAATTGCTCACACAATACTCCTAAATAACAAACCACTTAAGACAAACGGTGAGACACGAAGAAAGAAAATAGTGCATGCAAAATGTAAAGAAATAAACAACATATTCGAACAGTTTGACTCTCACAATTTACAAAATTCTATATATGCAATGAACAATTATAAAACTGCTAGACTTGACGATATATACACACAACAACTCCAAAACCTAGGATCAAAGGCTAAAAAATGACTAATAGAATTAATTAATTACATCAATAAAGTACAAAAAATCCCTAAGAAATGGAGAAAATCAAAAATAGTAGCTCAACTGAAACCTGGCAAAGGGCAACAGACCCAAAGAATTATTGACCGATTTCATTAATATACCACATATGTAAGAATATAAGAATGCTACTCAACCAACTCATGCCAATAGTAGACAAAAAAAATAATCAAAAAACAGGCAAGCTTCAGACCAAGAAAGTCCTGTGTCAACCAAATACTAAACCTAACTCAAAATATTGAAAATTGCTTCGAAAATAAACAAATAACGAGCGTGGCTTTCGTGGACCTATCAGTCGCATATGATACTGTGAATCATAATATTGTGCTAATTCAAAGAATGACCTCCTACAGAGAAGTGTACTTGCACCAGCATTCTTCAACATATGATCAACCAATTTCAAAAGATAAAAATGTCTAACATTTTAAATACACATATGACTCGGCAATCGTTGTGCAAGACAAAGACTTTGAGACTATTGAAAGAAAATTAACATGTACACTCGCCAAAATGGACGAATACTTTAAAATAAACTCTTTATGACCTAACCCTACAAAAACAGAAGTCTGTGCTTTCCATCTCAGAAACAATGAAACAAATCGAAAGCTTCATGTAACTTGGAAAGGTGTTGAACTAGCTAATAATCCAAATCCTATATATCTTAGCTTAATCCTAGACAGATCACTAACATATAAAGTACAATATGAAAAAATGAACAAGAAAATAAATACAAGAAATGGATTATTGCATAAGCTAATTGAATCTGCTTGAGATGCCGAGCCTTATGCATTAAGAGTTAGGGTATTAGCACTCTGTTTTTCAATCGGAGATTTCGCAAGTCTCGTGTGGGAAAAATCTTTGCACGTAAAATAGATAGATATAGCTTTTAATAAGATATGTCACTTCATCACTGGCTATCTAATAAATACACCAGTAAACAAACTATATATTCTCTCTGGTATAGCTCCACTCGAAATCTGATGATCCGTACAAGCTGATTAGGAACGTACAAAAATTATTAATAGTAATTGATACTCAACATATTAATGAAAACACATACTAACTTAAGTCAAGAAATAATCTTATGAAAAGGACAAAATGCATCAAAAGAAATTCAAAGAAGTAAGAATCGAGAGATTGATAAAAAAAAAAATAGTAAACGAAACAGTGTGGATAATGCCAACAGAGCACGTAGATACAATAATAAATGAATAATATGGAGAAGCTAAAACCGCTTACGAATCAAAATGAGACAATGTAAAACCAATTTAAAAAAGTGGGGCTACCTAGAAGTATCGTCATCGCTGTGTGAGTGTGATGACTTGTGAAGAAAAATCAATGAACCATTTACTGAAATCTAGCAAATGTCCAATCACGTGTAATGACAAAGATCTTATAGAAGCAAACTAGATGTTATAAATATGGCCCATGGCCCAGTACTGGTCAAATTACTTACGATAACTTGGATAACAAAGACTAAACTACCAAAGCAATTAAGTTACCAATATATTTATATGTTATTTTAAATTTCAACCTAATGTTACCTTCTTTTTACTAGTTAATTTTATTCTATTGTATGTTATAACTTCGCCGCTGCCTAACACAAGATAATAGTAATACATGAATTTGGTTTAGTTTTAGATATTTTTAATTTAGATGAAATGTTTATGTTTCAGAATCTTAAGAAAGTACCTATGTTTAGTGCTTTAGTGGCCATGTAGACCATGATAATGTATCACTAGTTTTGAAAAATTATATTAGAATAATGACAATATTACGAAGTAAACATAGCTCAATAGTTTAATTGGACTATTTAAAATACTAATTACTTACTATCGTAAACAATAAAAATGGAGTACGGTAATATACATAATATAGTAATGTGGTCTTTACAAAGGCTGAACACGTACTATAGTCTGTATTTAAATATTATTAAAATATATATTTATACCATATTACATTATCATTTAATTTTGAGTTAGTACACCTTACTGTAAATACTATAAAACAGTGTGAATAGGTTCATATTTATAATTAAATATAATCTTAAAACTAACCTAGATACTCATATTTTGAAAATTCATTGCGTATATCTTAATTACCTTTCTAAGTTTTAAGTCCTTGTAAATTATGTTTTTGAATTATAACAAAATAATAAACATTAAATTCATCATAAAAATACATAATTTTGTTTAAATTTAACAATAA
Organism: Melanaphis sacchari; assembly: GCF_002803265.2. Lineage (NCBI taxonomy): Eukaryota > Metazoa > Arthropoda > Insecta > Hemiptera > Aphididae > Melanaphis > Melanaphis sacchari. Next base: position 2,245,787 of record NW_020270366.1, on the reverse strand, counting down.
ATATCTCTAAAAAATAATATTTTTTTCAAATTTTTTAGTTCCAATATTTCAAACTTATGATAACTTTTATAATAGTTGTGAATTTTAAAACCTTTACTATAAAATGTTTAATTTTAAATACATATAATATAAAACCATGCTTATGAATTTTTAAAAATCCAATCTATAAAATTATTTTATATAGATTTAAAAACAGCAAATATTATGGGTCTTAAATTAAAAATTAAAGAATTTTACCCAAAAAAATTTTTTTCATTGACATATTTGAAAAAAAAACTAATTGCAAAACAAATTGAAAATTGAAAATATTTACAAATAGCTCAAAAAGTCAAAACACACTGATAATTCATTTATCAAAAATATATTCAGTTAGAATTATCTTTTTGAAGATTAAATAAAAATAAAATATTGGATAAATGTCAAATATTGTAAAATATTTTAGCTAATAAATAATTGATTTATAGATACTAAGTTTACTTCTCTAACAAAAATAAATTGTAGCTTAACTTACTTTCGGTAATTTATTTGATGTTAAAATTCCAAATTCTTTATTTGACTTCAATAATTTATCAAATACTTCGTATTTATTTTCTTTCAGTTCGATATAATCAGGAACACAATGTAGAATATGTAAATAAGATGGTTTATTTGCTTGTGGATAAGATCCATGTAAGTATGTTGGACACTATAAAATGTTCATAATTTTATTAACATATCTCACAAATAATATGAAAAATACAGAAACTTACTTCAATATGCACCATCCTCTTCATTTTATTAGTTCCTGCTTTTAATTTATAATTACTTGCTTCAATATCTTCCTTATCCCAATGTGGAAACCATTTAGAATCATTAAATATATCAGTATTTTTAATATTTAAAGGTAACAGAGATTCATCTAATGCTCCAACCTTATACAATTCAATACATGCATTAAACGCTGCACTTTTTTTAGCATTTTTTTTATTTGCACAAAATCTTCCCTAAAAAAAAAATAATAACATATGATTAATAATTTATAAAAAAAAAATTAAAAAAAAATAAACTATTACATCAATGGGAGTCTTAATAATGCTATTAATTGGCAGTCTTAGCTTGTATTTTTTAAATTTGTTATTATTCTGGGCCATATACCATTCTGGACTCAAATTTGTGAACCGATCTTGAGGTAAAGAAAAACAATACCTATAAATCATTCAAACAAAAAATAAATTAATATATTAATATTTATCTACTTTATTTTCAAAAAAATATAAAGACTATTTGTAGGTATTTTTTAAGTATATTAGCATCATATTTTGACTTTTGAGCAAAAAACTTAGTAAAGAAAATAATTGTTTTAAAATTAAGTACCTATTAATAATACTGATAGCAGCATCATGAGTTAATGTAGCACGTTCAGTTTTAAAAACTTCTGACATATTTTCATCATTATTTTCATCATCAATATCATTTTCTACCAATATCTAAAAAAATAGTAAAATATTTTGTCTTTCCAAAATGAAGACTTATAAGAATTTTTAAATTAAGCATACTTTAGAAATCTCTTCTTCCATTTTATTATACTCAGATTGAGTTTTTTGAAATTTTAACTGATTTGGCACCATAACAATAAATTTACTATTAGCAGAACGAGCTCTTCCTTTAGATTGTACATAAGAAGGAAAATTTTTAGGAGAATCATATCGAATGACATAATTGCAAGTTTGAATATCAACACCTTCTTCTAGTACTTCTGATGTTATAAGAACATTAAAAATATTAGCGTTAAACCTACAAAAAAAAAAAAAAATTCAATAATTATGAATTATTATAAAGTTTAAATAAGATATTTTTGTAAAATATAAGTTATAAAATACTTCTTAATTATATCATTATTTTGATGTTTTTTATACACCATTTCTTTGCAATCAGGACTAAATATTCCTCTTGCGCCAACTATAAACTCACACACAATATTTTTTAGATTATATTCCAAAATAAAATCCTGTTAAATAAATCAAAAAAATCAATAGATTAATTATTAAAATTAATAGTATATTATTTTGTTTTATTCTATTATACCTTGATATAATGGTATAAAATTTTAGCAGTTGTTCGGCGATCTACAAATACCAAACAAGTATCTCTGATTTTTAAAGTAGATAAAAGTTCCATTAATTTTTTCAGTTTTGGAGATGTATTATTTACTGTAGTTGAATGACCTTTGTAAATAGTTGAGTGTTTATTCATGTAATCAAACACCATTTTTCGAATTATAGTTAATTCTGATAATACCAAAGATATAATAGTGAGATTTTTCGTATCAGTACATGCTTTTTTTCTTTTTTCAATTTCAATCAAAAAATGCCATGTAGCTAAATATGCAATATATGCCCCTCCATCAATAAGATTTACCTAAAAAAAAACTTTATTCATCATTTCTAAAAAACAAAAAATTAAAAATTCACCTGTATATCAAGAAAAAAATTTGCAAGACTCTTTGAAGAATTTCTTTGATTATCCAAGTAAAAAACTTCATTATTTGTTTTAATTGGTTCAACTTTGGTAGGAGATTGAAATTTTCTCAGTTGATCAATAATTGTTGATATTCTTTTAATGACAGCTTTCATTTCATCGTCCAAAATATACTCATCATATAAATATATAAATTCTTCTGGACGCGCTGAAAAACTGTTATTGATATTAATTATTATTAGTATCAAAATTCATATTATTAATGACTTCGTTTTAAATAAATACACTTGAATATTTTCATCATATCTAGTCCTTATTGTAGCATTGAATGTTGTTTGCAATTTGGTTAATTCATCTTTGACATTTTTGGTATTTGAATTAATCAAAGTAGCTGTAAGTCCAAGAATACGAGGATGTTCATCAATATTTAAATTGGAATCATGAAATATTTGCATTATCTAATTTATATAACAGATAAACAATAAAAATAATGAATATATTTTAAGTTGATTATTTATGTTATACATATAACAAATAGAATCAGTTTTTTGGCTGATTAAATAACAAAAATTTTCACTCTAATAAATACAATTTAATTCAAAGCAAAATAAATAAATAAAACATTACATCAACATTATAAATTTCACAAAATTTTACATATTATAATAATTGTAAAAAATGTTTGTATCACTCATATTCACATACAAGCATATCAATTTTATAAAATTATATATTTTAATTTTATTGAAAAAAAATGTTACACATAGAAAATATTTTAACATATTATATGACTCTTATAATTTTAAGTAACACATTGTTCTAACTAGGGCTCTCAAGTACATACATTTTCATCTAGATCACATACAACAATTTGTTTCAAAATAAAAGGATTTAGAATTTCATGAATTTTATTTGCATATATAATTATGCGTTATATTTTATGCATATTACATTATGTGTAACAATAAAATAATCTATAATGAAATAAATATTAAATAAAACAATATTAATAATCAAATAATAAGCTTTAAAAATATATTATTATTACTATTAATGCAGTTTTTTTTTTAAGATTTTTTACTTTATTTTAAGAGATTTTTTAATAATTTATTGAGCTACAAAATCCATTGTCTAATAATAAGTAAAATATAGTTAGTAATTATCAAAATCTAAGTCAGGTAACACAATTAATTTGAATTATAAAATGTAAATTAAATTAAAAACTAAATTTAATAGATTTAATATATTATGAACACAGGTAAAGTACACCTAAACAATTAATATTAAAATACTCTAAAATTAACTTACTTGTTTAAATGGATGTAATGATACAGCATGATGACATTCATCAAAAATAAGAAGATTAGCATCTTTGATATGCATGTAACCATGATGCAGATTGTTCAAATAAATTTGAGCAGTCATAACCAAAATCTAAAATAATAAAAATAAAACAAATAAAATCTATTCAGATTTATTTATGAAATAATAATGTACATGTAACAACAAAACTATTTTATAAAAATTACCAACTCAGTTTTATGTAAAATAAAAAAATTAATTTGTTTCACTCAAAATCTAAAAATGTATGATTAAAAACACACCAAACAATAATCTTAACTCATAATACTAGAAAAATTAAATTTATAATTAATATAACTATTATTGACCATTAAATTATGTATTTAAAATAAGTAAAAAATGTATATAAATAAAAATAAATAATGAGAAATTATTTCTGTTACTTAAAATTACCGAATAATTAAAATTTTAAAACAAAAAAATTATCTAATTAATAAGATTTTATACCCACATGTATTGTCTCTTTTTTAGTAACATACAACATACCATAATCGTTAACTATAAAATAAACAGATAAACAATCAAATGTCTATACTATAAACAATGGTAGAATTAATTTTATGTTGTTAGTATTAATATTATAATAAATTTACCTATCATTAAACTTAAATGTATGAATAAAATCTAGAGAATCTCAAAGATTTTGTTAATATTATAATTTTAAAGTAAGTGAAGATTGTTAAGAGCATTTTAAAGTTATAATATTTTATATAACTATAACTCTCTTTAAAATGATAACATAAATAAAACCCTTATAAGATGATTTACTTTATACTTCAACTTATACTTTAGGTTTGATAATAAGTAAATTTACTATAATATTAAAGCTAACAACATAAAATGGACTCTGTTGAATACAAATTTACTAGTAGTATGTTGTAAGATGAAGACAAGATATTATATGGGTATGAAATTTTCTATACAGTATTATAGCAGTATTTTGAATTTGTTTCTATATAGTTTTATAAATATACCATTGTCTCAGCTAATTTAACCAATCTACATTTCTTAACTATACACTATTGAACACCTTTGCCTTAATATTTTTCAAGCACTCCACTAATTAATTCATATATATAATTATCATTAGTACTCACGTGACATTTATCTAATATTTTATCCCAATTCTGTTGAGACCAAAAGTCAACATTCATATCCCCACTAAATGTTCCTATATTCCATGGTAAATGCTTTCTTAAGTTATCTGCTTGTTGGCTAACAAGCGGTACAGATTGGACAATAAAAAATGTCCATTTTCTTCCATGACCCATAGGTCTAAAAATAATTTTATATATTATATTAATGTGTCTTATTTTTAAAAATTAAAAATAAATAATTTGTAAATACTTAGTTAAACTGTCTCCCATATTTTTAATGAGCATTGTAGCTATGTATGTTTTGCCACTTCCAGTTGGTAGGTATAAAATTGTGTTAGATTTTTTAACATCCTCTAAAAGCTCAAGTTGATATTTTCGAGGCACTATATTTGAAATGTCCTTTAAAAATAGTTGAATAAACAATTATAGTTAAGTATGGTCATTTTTTTAATTTTTCATTTCCTTAAAACAAAAAACTATTTTAAAGGTACCTATATTCCGATAAAATTGTTTTTAAAATCAAACAAAATTGAAAAATAAAAAAATAAAATTTATGTTACTATTTTAAAAACAAACTTAAGTTATCACAGATACTTTATTAAACTTAGCAAACCGTGTTTAACCAAAGTCACACATTACGGTTAACTTTATAAATAATATTAATAATGTTTTTATTATATATTATTACTACTATGAGAGTTGGAATTTCATACATTTACATATTTCTAAAAAAGCTTCATATTTAAAACTTGAACAGAAATTTGTTTCATTATTTTAAAATATACGAAACATATATTATGAAATTTAAGTGTTTACATATATTTTGTGCATATAAACATTTATTTAATAAATAAATAAGCAAAAAAAATTTCCATTTTTAAAAAAATTACTTTTATACCACATTTATATAGCATTATTTGGTATAATCATTTAAATTTTTTAACTCTTCTACATGATTTCATAAATCATAAATATATGTAAACAAAAAATTGTCGTTTTATTTTTCTAAATACAGTAGAACCTCGATTATCCGGGGTAATGATGGGGAGAGGGTCACACGGATAAATAAAAATCACGGTTAATCGAGACTTTTTATAATAATGAAATTTTTTATTTAATTATAATTGGAAATACCTAGGTACAATTTTATAATAATGAAATTTTAAAAATTTTGATTCAATTGTAATTAAAAATATACATAAGAAGACGTATACATACAATAATGTTATACATACATCCATAATATTGTATACCTACAAAAAGTTATTAGGGCTTAAAATATGAAGTTATCGTCAAAAATGTCATTAATACGATTGTCGATATCGAGTATTATGTTTAAAAATGTTCGGAAAAGTGGGCACGGTTAATCGCAAACACGGATAATTGAGTCACGGATAATCGAGGTTCTACTGTAATTAAATGCTAAAATTTATTTAAATAACTATTTACAACTTTTAAAGATGGCTATTAAATATAAAGATTAAAAATAAATTTTTCAAAATTCTTTTAATTTACTTTATTTATACTTTAAATATTATTTCAAGATAAGATTTAATATAGATATGTTTGCAAATTATTATAATGCAATTATGTTTTACATTTTTTTATATATAAAGCAAATACCAATATATATTACCTTTGGTGGATGATCCATTTTTGAAGTATTCAAATTAAGAAACAGGAAATCTTTAACACAAAATATAATTAAACTAAGAATTTATACGTTTAAATACTTAATATCATTACTATATATCTTATATTATACTTGATTCTTTAATAATATAGTAAAATTATCTAAGTACAAGGTTTTAACTGGTGGTCTATGGACTCCTAGGAGGTGTGTTTATGGTTACTCAGTGGTTCATAAAATTAATTTTATTATAATTTGAATTAAAGGTTTTTTATTTTATTTTAGAAAATAGTATATTTAAATAATTGATACTCGTCTAATATGCTACCTACCGTAAAATGGTATCTACCAAAAACTGTATGCCTGTAATATGCTACCTACCATAGTTATTTTTATTTTATTTCATATTATTGTGGAAAGTACATTTGAGTCATTACGATAAATAACATATAACAGTTGTACAAAATTATAGCTTAATAGTCATTATGATATCTAATTCACCAAGACCCATGATAACTTACTTTTAGATATATTATTTTAGTCTATGTTGTGTCTGTTGTGTTTACGTATGTATCCTAATTGTTGTGAGTTTTACTTTTTATTTCTTTATTTTAAAATAAATAAAAATGAACAAATCAATGCGCTATTTATACAAACATATAATATGTAATGAGAAAACATGTGTTAATGTGTTATCTTCAAGAAAAAAAATTGTTTCCAGAACTTGGTAATTGTTCTAAATTAAAAGATGGTGTTATTTATGAAGGTACGTTGAAAGAATATCAAAAAAAAATCATTGAAGGGACTCAAATGGTAATTTATTAAAAACTACTTACAAATTTACAATGTCAAAAAAAAAGTTGTTAAACTTATCACTCTTAAAAAAAAAAATTCTTTTTTTACATATTGATAAATTATTTAGTAATAAATTATTATTAATTATTGTTTTTTGGTAGGTATCATTTTACAGCAGGTAACATACTACACCAATGAAGTAGCGGTAGGTAGCATATTAGATGATTACCTAATAATTATTACAACTTAAACTTGTTATAATTAAATTTAATATTTTTTTTTTTATATATAGTGGGCTACACTTTTTATTTTAAAGTGGTCCAAAATACAATTAAGGTAAGAAACCTAGATCTAAGGAATATTAACAATTATTATGTTCTTTAAAAAAATTATTTTTAAATTTATACTAATTATTAAATTGTTAAAATATATAATATACTTTAGCTTATTATAGAATTTTTTATTTTAAGTAATATGGGAATATAAGCTACAGAACAGTTTTTCTAAATTACAGAAGAAATACACAAATAAAATTAATTGGTATCAAAATTCTCAAGTATTCAAAAATATAGTCTAAAAATTAGATTTTTAGTATTTTTAAATACACTTCATGACCATACTTTGAAATTTCTTGAGAATTTTGTACTATTTAAAGAATTTTCTGCAAAGATCTGAAATTCTGTTTTTCAAATAACAATTACCTATTTATAAAATAAATAATTTTCTAGAAAATGTTAACATATCAATATCAAAATTTGAATGAGTAGTTTTTAAATTATTTAACTAGTATACTAAAAGTAATAGGGCCATGATAATGGCTTGGAAAATATAAGAACTATGGTGACTTAAACTATTTAGTAATTAATTTTAATCTAAATATCAAGATTTATAGTTTATAAAGATGGTCCAAATATAATAAACATAATTTGATATTTCATTTATTTTAAATATTTAAGTTTAATTATCTTTAATATAAACATTTTAATAACTGAAAAAACTACTCGTTCAAATTTTGAATTAAATATATCAACATTAAAAAAATAAATACCTACTACATAATTTACGATAAAAACGATTGTTATATGAAAAGAGCACTCCTTAAGTAGGTAGAAAAAATATCTCATTAATAAAAATTATGAAGTTTATCACTTAACACGTTGATTGCCATATGACATCTACAGTCATCTATAATTCTCAAATTGTATATAATTGTGACCATAGTTCATCATTACCTAACCCGGCGATTGTGCCACACAATCGCTGGCAACCATAAATTAATTTGGTTTTATATTATTAACTTTTCTATGGCGCTACAATAATGAATCAAAATAAACCATGGCATAGCAGGAATTATTACAATTTTATTGAAATGGGTACCTCCTAATACATTTTTTTTAAAATTATTTTCAAATTTATAGTATACACAAATTTAAAAACATTGAAAAATATGCTTGGTGTATAACAAATACCTATTGAATGATTGTCGGCAGTCATGTGGCAGTCAACGTGTTAAATATACTATTTAAAAAAATACCAAAAATCAAAATTTGAATAAATTATTAAATAAGAAAATAAAAAATCTGTATACACAAATTATTGTGTAATAATTAACAATTTTTATATACTATGTGTAATACTAAGTTTTATTTGAAAAATGTTAAATAAAAACTTGCACTTAGAAATAGTAAGTTTATGCGTATTTCAAATCAAATATGTTAACGAAATTAGTGCTTAATATTGTATTGTATTTTATATTTTTATAGCACTTGACTCATAACATATTCATCTGAATCGTAATGAAAATTAATTACAAAATTTACAAAATTTACCACAAGATAAAACAGAAAAATCCAAACACCATCTACAACACCATATTAACTATAGTAAATTCCGTATTATATAATTAAAGCTATAGAGTACAAATTTAGTATGTAATAATATGTATTGAAAATAAAAATTAAGCTTTTGATGATCGTATCATGTTATCAAGGTTTAATTGATATATTATTATTATTATTATTATTGACGAACAACGATTGTATTCTAGTTTTTCGACTGAGAAACGGAAGTTACTATAAAAAATAGTTAAGATTTTAAAAACTCTGGAATCGCCAATCAAAATAACATATGAAAATTATGTTTTTACTTTTTTTCATGATTAATGATTATGATATCTTTAACCGAAACATATTAATACACTTGTACCACCATAGAATCACAAAAAAATTTATTCTGTGATAGAACCTCAACCACCACTGATAACACTGATAGCAATTAAACAGTAATGTTTAAAGTTTAAAATTTAAATCGCTAAGGGTCTGAGTGGTCCACGATTAAAAATATCTTTAACTATAATATAGATATCTTATAGCTATATATCATCGATCGAAAGATATTAATATCCCAAATCGTTTTCTCAAATTTCTTGTGATTATGTCAATAGACGTATGTTATTTATATGTTATATATTGCGAGCGGCGTGCCTTTTTACAAAAAATACAATCATTATAGATCGGTATTAGTGTATTACCAGGGTCGAGATTTTATAGCACTTAAAATTGCATAAATATATGCCCTACGCTATAATATGACTTTAAACACGAGTAAATATTCGTTAAAAATATTTCAATAAAAATAATAAAATATACAAAACAAAACGGAAATTTAATAAAGTATACAATGCTTTCAACACTTGTTCGATGATAATCAGCAATCGCAGTCAATATCAATAGAAAAACCCCAATAAAATTAGCACTCAGCAGATAACTATAGTTAAATCGCGTCGCATTAGTGCATTAGCGTATTTGGTTAGTAAACTTGATCTATAATCTAAATATTATAATATGCAGTGCTCGAAATGGAAAATTTTCTGAACCGGAACGCTTTTTTTTGGAATAGGTACATACCATAGAATTGGGGGCTTCACCCAACCAAAATAATAATAAATAATAATTCTATATTTATAACTCAAAAAATTACAGCGTCAATACAATTTTATTTACAATAACTTCCAAAGCGATTCATAGGTCTTATCACACTTTTGTTTTCTTTTACGACTTGCATTATCATCAGCTGAATGTCGACCATTCAATAACCAAGATCGAACGTATTTTTCTGGTTCGAATTTCGTTAGAGGTGGTCCAACGCAATTAATAAATAAAAGAGCAGCAACGGTTTTTATATTTAATGAAGTTCTTAGTGGTGACATGATTTCGTTCATAGAACTAAAATTTCTTTCACATTCGCTAGTCGATACTGGAATCGTTGCAATTGATTTATAAAGGGGTTTCAAGTCTTCTGGAATTTCCTTTTTGCCTAAGTCCATTTTATAAATTCTAAAACTTTGAATAGTGCTTTTTTCATCAATTTGAAATTGTTGACATAAATTACGAATATTGCAGTCACCAAATTGTATGTTTTCTATTTGGCCATCATTCGAAAGTGGCCAATTTTTTGGATTCAATTTTTCAATATTATCAAGTAAGTTTTTAAACGTTTTTTCATTGTCTTGGCGAGTTTTTTCATTACGACTGACATTTGATGAACTGGTAGTCATCATTCGAGATTTTAAATTATTAGCTAGGCTTTTGTAAAATTGTGCAGAATTTATTTTAGGAACATTGCCACTGTGTAATGTTACATTTTTATACGACATTTTGTTCTTTATTTCTTTTAATGCGTCAGTTAATTTTGGACCCGGATCGGTTGCCATAGAATCTAATACACGTATTGTTGTTCTTATAGATTTATCAGCGTCTACTAATGTAATACTACGTTTTTATAAATATTCTGATAAATCTCCTAATTCGTCTAAAGCATCAGACATGGTATTTAAATTACTAACAAATTCTATACTTGTTATCATTTTAAACAATCCACAGTATTTACTTCTTTCTTTAGAGTCTCTGGTAGAGTCTGTTGAAGCCAAGTTGAAATGTTCACACAAAGCAGAAAAATTATTTATGACTGCATTAACTGTGCGTTTGCTTGATGCTACCCATCGAACTGACAAAATTCTACCAATTTTCAAAATTTGTACTTCTAATGAACTAGCAGATTTTTTTAACTCGTTTTGGTTTTTAGGTGACTGGTGGAATAAAGTATAAAGTTTATCCATAAATATTTTAAAATGGTTTATACCACAAACTTCGGCAACAACATCACCTACTGCCAGTTCCAAACGGTGATTTGAACAATGCCAAATAATTAATTTAGGAAATTGAATTTTAAGTCGCGTGGCTACTCCCGAATCTTTTCCGATCATAACAGAAGCTCCGTCGCATGCAAACGCAATAAAACATTCATTTAAAAAAATTTGATCAAATCCGTATCCACCCAAACAATCAAGTAATGATTTAGTAATAATTTCAGCAGAGGTATTAGGGAGTTCAATTAAGTCAAGATTAAAAGTATAAGGTTCACCGGGAAAATCTTCAATAAATGCACGAACAACAACTACTAATGTTGTTAATTTACTAAGAGTAGTTGATTCGTCGATTAAAATAGATATTTTTGTTTTAGTTAAAATTATATTTTGGCAAATAATTTTTTTCATCTCTGATGCAATGTGGAGTGCTATATCCGCACACGTTTTATCGGTATGTAAAATGTTTCCCATATTTATACCATTTAATACTTGTAAATCTATTTCATTTGGTAAATCAACAAAAGGCCTTTGAGTTTTTACAATTTTATAAACAGTTCTAAAAACTTTTTCAGTAGTAGAGAACTTTGATTTAAATGCATTTTCGAAACTTTTTTCTATTTGTTTTTCTTTTGATTGTTTATGTAATTCTACTGCTCTAAGATGGGCGTCAGATTTTTTGTGTTCAAAAATTTTTTTTCTCAAACTAGACATTTGAGTTTCTTTTGAATTTCCATTCGAAATTATAGAACAGTCTTGCCAAGGTTTGGAAAAGCGAAGAGTTTTATCAACAACAGATAATCCTAAATTTGTTATATTTTTACAAATTAAACAACCTAATGCTTTATTTTTAACTACTAGCCACTCATTTACAGTCTTGAAATTTTCGTACTGACCTTTATTCCAACATTCGGGCAAGTCACTAGTTTCTTGAAGTTCCATATTTTTATTTGATTCTTTATTAGATAATATATGTTCACTTTCAACGCACAGTTTTTTATTTGACGAATTATTACATTCATCATTGGACTTAGAACGTTTATTTACCCAATTTAGTAAAGAAGAACTCATATTTTTCGCACGGAATAATACACGCTATAAACTAATGTAATTAATGATCGGCAAAATATAATACATGTATTACTGCAGTTTAAACGATACTAAGCGCTAATCAAAACATACGAGTAGGTATCAATATGAACACATAGTTTGCTGCCACTCAGAAAATTATTTTCACGTATTACGTATTACACCAATTATTATTATATCTGACGCGAGCCGTGAGCCTAAACGCTATTCGAAATTAGTGGCCAATGACCCTATATCACCTGAGATAGGGCAATATCTATACGTAATCTTTACGGCGGTTATAATTCCGTAAAGATACGTGATTGTTAGGGCCGTTGACCTACTAATTCGTTTCTTACTGTCGGACAATCGGTTTTAAAATAGCATATCATAGGGCCATCGACCCTATGATATAAGGGTCAACAATTCATTTACATGCCGACTGGTGATAATTTTGTATGTCTAACTACGGAACAAAATATACAATTTATGACAAATAATAATTGTACCGAGTATTTTGGTGATGGTACATTTAATTATGCTCCAAAATATTTTATTCAATTGTACACAATACATGGATATAAAAATGGATACTACTTACCACTTGTTTACTTTTTTTTTACAAAATAAAACTAGGTCTACTTATATTAAAATGTGGCAGTTTTTAAATGATTTATGTTTAAAATTATGCAACAAAAATTTGCAAATCAACACATTTCATGTTGATTTTGAAATTGCAGCTCATCAGGCAATTACAGACGTGTTTGGAAATGTTAAAATAATTGGATGTAGATTTCATTTAGGACAATCATGGTGGAGAAAAGTAAGAAATAATTATACAACAAAGTATTTACTACTTTTCACTTTTTAACTAAAATATAATAATTTGTTTGAAGATTGTTGGCGAACCTTCTCTCAGAATAGCATACATGGACAATATTATGCTCAATCGTGTTGTAGCCGACAAACTAGTAACTACACTATCGGCAGACGACGATTATCTAAAGATAAGCAATAAATTTACTAATGCGTCGCAGTCGTTTGTCGCTTATTAAATATTTTACTATGCACAATTCTGCAAAATGTTTAAATTTTACAAAAATGTGGTAGGTACAGTAAAAATTTGTTTGAACCGGAACGATAAACGTATTTTTTTTACGAACCGGAACGCTAAAAATTTTTTTGTCGTGAACCGGAACTGCGTTCCGGTGCGTTCCGGTCCATTTCGAGCACTGATAATATGACGATTCAATTGACAATAATCTAAAGAAACGTTTACTGAAATATAATTCATAGAATATGACCAATTTTGGTTCACAAACAAGTAAAAATGCAAAAAGTCCAAAAATAGCACTAAAATCCAAAAAAATTGAAAAATACAATTTTTGATTTGAGTTCTTATTGTATGTATCATAAAATACATTTTTAGCTTACTCTGCTATTTCTTAAGCATCTCATAAGAAATATGCAAATGCCATAAAATCTCAACCCTGAAGCTTATTACTGTTATTAGTGTTATTATAATCAACAAACTCGAACTTTAAAGTTTAAAGCCACAGTACTTGTGAACGATGCCAATGTGATTACGTAGTACGTACTATTTCTTTTACTACTCGATGGCGCTGTTGATTATTTATTTATTATTATATTTGTTTTATATTATTTTAATTATGACCGAAAAAAAAAAGTTAAGTGAATATAAAAATTGTAAGCAAACTTTGATAGAACACAAAAAACAACTTATAAAATGAATAATAAGCAGGGTTCAAGTAATAAACATTCAAAAATATCTTTTGTGGAGTGGCCGAGGGGAGGGAAAAATTCAAAATGCATTTATTAAACAATATTTAAAAAAAACACTTAGTATTTTTTTATTTTTTTTTTGTTCAAAATCTTAAAGGTTTATGAAGATCTATCATCTATATTATTTGTGAATATAGGTCCCTCTTAGATGAGCGCCAATTTTTTTTTTGCACCGCTGCACAAAATGTTTAAATGCGGCATTTGTATTGCTTGTTTCTTTCTTAATTTTTCGCAATTTTACTTCGTTAACCACTTGTTGATTGATTAAACAATATTTTTAATAATGGGTTTACATTATTACATCAAACCTCATACATTATACCAATAATGAAAGATTTTATAATTTGTAAAATTAATTATTGATTTAATTAAGTACAACTTAAATTTGTAATAGAAACGTACAATTTCTAGAGACTGATAAATAATAAGAAATAATCAAAGAAACATACCGTAAAGATACATTCAATGTGAAATGTGAATGAACTATACTCGCATACATTATCCTAGCACCCCTACATACAAATTTCATATATTTTTTGAGCAGTGTCTGTGAAAAAAATTTAATATATTATATTACAATTATTATTACAAAATCACTATTTTTACAGTAAACATCAGAAGCTAAGCTACGCTTTTCGTTAATAAAAAAACTATAAATCTCTCGTTACATTGTATTCGGTCCTATAGTGATGTAAACTGTAAGTAATCCATTTTATAAGGTGAGAGGAAAAATACTTTGTCTATGGTTGGTTACTGATTATAAATACATATCCTTGGGTTAGTCTGGTGAACTAACAAATAGGTATATACTTATTATTTACCTACATATTAATTATTATAATATTAAAATGTTTATTAATACAACTTTTCGATTATAACTGTTAGGGGAAAAGTAAAGTACATTTATTCCATACTTTATAATTATCACATTATTTTTCCTATTTTCTCTGACAGTTTTAGATTCTGATTGAAGTGATAAATGTATTGATTTTATAATGATGTTTTCTTTGTGTGTATGCAGAATTGTAGAGTGTATGTGTATTTGTGTGTTTATTTATATACAATAAGTAGGTAGTCTATAAAATGCTCCGTTTTTCAACGTTGAATAAGTTAGTTTTGAACATCAAATTGGATCTACTTTGTATTTTAGAAAGTTCAAAATTAAAAATTCTCAATATTTTTCAAAATAATTGGGAACACAAAAATATAGAAAACAAGAATTTATATGCAAATCTAATTTTTGAAAACGAATATTAGTAGACGCTTGTACTTGTAATATTATTATTTACTATTTACAATAACATTTTCAAAATATTTCAACTCTTTTAAACTATTTAAAGACATGGGTAATTTTTTTCATGTTATTTTCCAAAAATTATTAATTTGGTAAAAAGTAAAAATTTTAACAAAATCTCAAAAATATACTATACCTAGTTATTTTATAGTTAAAAATTAAAAAAAAAAAATTGTTATTATATCTTCAATTTGAAAATTAAATACACAGTTCTTTATAAGTTTTACTATCTATATAAAAAAAATGTATCTGTAAACCAAATTAATTTTCTATGTACAATTATTGAAGTTGAAATATTTATGACAATGGATATTGGATTAGATTTTTGTGTCTATTTATAATTTATATTTTATATAAAAAGGTATTATTAATACAAAACAAATTAGGTTCTATAATAACTAATAGGTAATAATTTATTTAGGCTAACAAGACAGCTATAAGGTAAAACTCATACTGTATCCGCTAAGAATCGTTTTTTTATAGGTACGTAAATATTGATAACTAAATTTAAACTATTGAATCAATTAGTCATTGCAACGAACAACTCAATGAGAATAATAACACGTAGGTAGATAAATTAGAGCTGTTATCTACTTTCTACTTTCCCCTCCACCATTATCATCTTATTGAAAATCTTGAAGTAAGGACTGATCATAATTCAAAATGCACAGTATTGTTTATACATACAGATAAAATTTATTTACTAAGATTATCACTCAAGAGTACACACTTGAACATAATATGGCACCAATTAATAAGATACTCTATACTTCTTAATGAACTCCATTTGACCATTTCATTGTTTTGAATTTTCACTAAATAATGATAAGGCGGCTATCTGGTATAATTTTATATCTCTGAAGACTGAATATTTTCTGTAGTTCCTAGGTAGATACCTAGTGTACCTTCCGTCTTAATTATTTAATATTATTCAATATGTTCATTTTTTACTATGACACGTGTAATTAGTGAATAAATAAAATTGTATTTTTACAAATTTAATCAACTTAAATAATAATTCCATATTACTTAATATAGGTACTATTAAATTAACATCCTTAAATAATGTGCAAAATCACAATACCTTGGATTCCTATAACATTCACAATAACTCCTATGATAGGTGGTTTCATTGGAGGTATTTTTGTTCGCAAAAATATTAAAGGATGGTATGAGGTAATTATAAATTTTATTTTTCAATATTTTATTCAACACATAAGATTTCTGATTTAGTTTAATATATATTCTTGTTATAGACATTAAATCGACCATCCTGGAGACCTCCAAATTATATGTTTGCACCAGTTTGGACTACTTTGTATTTAGGAATGGGATATGCGTCATACATGGTATACCGCAGTGGAGGTGGATTTAATGGTAAGATAATATCTAATGATAATACAAAAGCTTAAGTTATATTAATGATAATTTTAAAATTTAAGGTGACGCAAAAATTCCTTTGGCATTGTACGGATCACAATTAATTTTGAATTGGGCATGGTCACCTTTGTTCTTTGAGTTTCATCAGTTAAAATGGGTATACTAATAACATTTTAAAATTGATTACTGTATTCTATAATTTTAAATAATTCTAACAAATCTTTATTTTTATTTCAGAGTTTAGTTGAAATTTGTGTTTTGTGGGCAAATGTAGCTGGTTGCATTGTAACATTTCATAAAATAAACAAGGTGGCTAGTTATTTTATGATTCCATACTTAGGTTGGTTGTCATTAGCAACAGCATTAACATATAACATATATATAAATAACCCTGAAATATCAGACAAAGTTAATGATGAATAAATATATTTCAACTATAAGTTTAAACAAAATTATTTTTATTATTAAAATTGTCATCAAATGGTTAAAAAATATATTTTAAAAATCTGTTATTTATTTTAAATTCTATCTATTATCAATGGTGTAAACATGGAATGATAAATTTTGATATTTTTACTTTATTAGATTAATATTGACAAATTTATTAATATTTTTAAGTTTATAATTTTGATTTATGTATTGTAATACAGTTTCTAAAAATTTGTTCTTAATAAAATTTAAAAAATTGTTGTTTTATTGAGTAGATTTTCAAGTTTTATATAATTATTAAAAAAAATATAAACTGTTTAAAAATTGAGAACCAAACTGTTTGGTCTAAATATCTAACCAATACATTATACTCAAGATAGAACATTTGTTTAATTACAATTCAATTATTTGACAGAGATTACTTTATTAGTTTTTACAGTATTTATTATTTATATTATTTATAATAGTATTTTGAAATGGTGCCCAGAAGGAGGAAGCAGGGCATTTGCTCTCTACCCCCTGGACTTCAAATATAATTTTGAAAATTTTAACCTTTATTATTATTTATATAGACATTAAATTGGTAAAGGTTTATTATTAAATATATTTTTATTTCATTATTTGCTTCCTAAAAAAATTTCCTGCAGGCACTTATGTGTTTTGAATACATAATTACTTACCTCACTGTCTTAGATAATATTTTATGTAAGTATCAAGGTAGTTATAATAATGTTACTATGTAATTCCATTGCATAAGTATATAAAAAACATGAAATATGAATTAAAATTACCTATGTAAATTGTTATTTTGATTTTTACATGTTTAAATGTTGACAAGTAATTTTAATTACACTATTAAATTAATTTAATTTGTCTATTTTATTATTTAGATAAAAAAGTAAAAATTAAATACCTACAGTACAGTAACGCAATTTAATAAATTGAGAATAATCTGTTATCTATTTAGTACTAGGTGTTTTGAGTGTTCTGACCATAGATAATATATTATCTATGGTTCTGACCTTGAGATGCAGTATCAATTTATTGTCTTGTTAACTCTTATCATTTTACATATACACAAAACACATCACTTTTCACTTCTACTTTATTCAGTATTCACTTCTCACTACTCAATCCTTATTAAGGATACGGACTAACGAACTCACTACAAGTTATGAGTGCTGTAGTATGCCACATAAATATAATTTTAAGTTAATGATTTGATTAATAATAATTTACACTTCATTAAGAAAAATTTATAAAATAGTATTGTCACTATTGTCTAATAAAAGTTTATTACTATAATATATCAGACTATAGTATAACAATATTATTGTCACTATTGTGCAATTATTTTTATATTTTGCACAAATATCTTCATACTTATTTTTAAATAATTTTTATCAATATGGATTCTTTGATAAAAAGTGTCGGTGAGAGTGATTATCAACCCGAAAAATGTATGTATAATGTAACACTTTCAGGTAGCAAAACATATTCATGTATGATTCATGTATTAATTTAGATGTCAAAGAATTATCTCAGAGGTGTATGGGTCCTGAAGAATTGTTACAACAGAAGACTAACGTACAATCTTTGGGTGAGCAAATTAACACAATGCTCAAGAAAAATGTGTTCTACAATTATATTCAATTTATTGATACTGCTAAAGAAATAGCTAGTAAGTTTTAAAAAAAAAAAATTATTATATTTAAATTATAATCATATTTTTTTATATTATAGATTTAGAAGGTGAAATGTATCAATTGTCACATTTGTTAACTGAACAAGCATCATTACTCAATTCATTGGCTAGTTCTTCAATTGTTAGTGAACAAATTTCTAATTCTGGCAAAGAAGTGAATGGTGTTCAAAATTCTGAAGTAGATAATTTAGTTGAAGAAAAAAGAGTTCACAAATTGTTAAATATTATGGAAAGAGTAGAAAATTGTAATGTTAGTATTATCTACAGATGATATAGTTTTCAAGTAGTAATATTGGTAATAGTATATGAAATGAGTTTGCTTTTAGAATTTAATTGATGTTTCTGACCGTAAGTGTTTGCATGAGGGAGATTTATTAGAATTGGATCCTATTGAAAATACACCAGTCCAAAGAATTCATTGTTATCTATTTACTGATATTTGTATTGTTACCAGTTGGTTGTCTAGCAGGTAATTAGTAATTATAGTTCATAGCATGTAATATAATAGACTTTTTAAATTTTACTTATTCAATTTTAGACGAGGACCAGCTAGATATAGATTTCAGTCAATGTATGATTTATGTAATCTTGCTGTTGTAAATATTAAAGATATTAAAAATTCTTTTAAATTGCTTGCTTTTCCGGAAACAAGAGTATTTCAAGCACCAAATACTGGTCTTAAGGTTAGTGATTTCCAATGTTATAAAATTAATTAAACATTTTATTACTATTTATAGAATGATTGGTTATCAAAATTTGAAGTCGCTAAAAATTCACAAAACTCAGTTGAAAACAAAATGAAAACTACTGTTGACCATAAAATGATCCAAAGAACAGATTCCATTCAATTAGTTCATAACTGTAAGAATTAAAGTTGACTTAATTTAAAATTAAGTATATATTTTAAAAACATAATATAATATGATGTGAATTAGTTATAATTAGCTAAGCTTACCTAAAAATATTTACCATTTTTACCTAGCTAATCTTATTTTGTTTATATTTTAGATTTAAGTAAAACAATGAAATTATTGATTTTACAATTATGAGTTTTTTTTTTTCATTTTTTGGGACAGTAAATATACTTTGATTTTTTTTAACTTAGAGAATGGTTTCTGGTAGAAAATTGTTTCTAATTAATATTTTTGGGGATCAAATGAGATAGTATAAAAATATAGTAAAATTTTGGTAGTTTATTAAACATGATAATCCAGGCAACGTGTAAATAGGTCATTTTTTTTAAATTACCTGAATATAATTAATTTACAACATATTTATTTAAAAAACAATTGGAATGTAATGGGTAGAAGATAAAAATATGGAAAGTTGTGAAATATTGTTACTACATCAAATCATTGAACACATTTTTTAATTGAAAATTGAGTATACTACATGAAAAAATTTCTGATTTCTTCATTCATCAATAAATTATAAATTTTTTTTTAACTGATCTTACTTAAACCAAGGCTATTAGCTGTAGATAGGAATAATAGGTTTTTTTTTGTGTAAAATTTGTAAAGTTTGATTTGTACGGTTGAAACACGTGTGTTTATGTGTGTGCATCATGGATTCATCACTAAGAATTTGGGTGGTCACCCATCAGAGAGCTAGTGACGCCGGCTGATGCTTGATCTTAGAACACATTAGTGACAGTCCAACCATGGCACCACATCAGGCTACAAGTTATAATTTATTAAATCCTGTACTGGCTGTACTTGATCAAAAAATTGTAATTTATAAATTTAATAACTAAAGACGATAGAATAAAATTTCTTAGTCATTTGAGTTAGTACTTTTAAAAAAATTTTAGTAATCTAGGAAATTGTTAATCCAAACAACACTAAATTTGGATTTTCTAAGCTCTACCGTAACTAAAAAAAAAAAACAACTAATTTTTACCAAACTTTATTTTATTGTATTTAAAAAAAAAATTGCTGTACCTAATTGAAATTTTCATCAAATGTTTATATCACCATTTTTTAAACACGGTATAATTTTCAAAATATTTTAAACTATTTATAGACTTAACTTTTTATTATGATTCTTAAAATATCCTAAAATAGAAAATAAATTCTTAACTTAAATGTAATATTAAAATACATGATATGCATTAAAGAATATTAAAGATAAGATTCATAATAACAATATGTAGTAAAAAAAAAAATCAATTCGCCTTAAATTTTCATTAAAACATGTACCTTTAATTATTAGTTCTTTTTTGGTATAAACATTATATTTTGGGGACCTAATCAACAACACTTTATTTGTAGAAAACCAATAGATTTATCTTTTAGTCTCATTCACAAGAAAATAGAATTTTACCACCTGTGTTGTAGTGTGTATGGACTTGTATGAATGCTTATTAAATTATTTTCCATATTTTACAGTTAGAACACTGATAACTATTCTTGTCAGATTATTAACATTTTCTGAGTACTATAATCTTTATGTTATGTTTTTATATTTTTAAATATTATTATGATTAAACACATTTACTAATAAGTTTATTACCATTTTAGCATTTGAATCTGAAACACCAGAACCAGAATTACCAGAATGGATAGTTGATTTAGCAGATGATTTAGACGTGTTAATTGCTCAAAGACATTTTGAAGATGCAAATTCTTTGATAAGTAAAGCCAGACAGTATTTAGAAGAACATGGTGATAAAATTTCAACATCAATTGAACAAGAAATAAAGTATATTGTTTTTAGTAATATTTTTAGTAATCACTATTATATTCTTAGATAGTAACTAATTTAATTAAAAACACATTTATATACTAGATTCTTAAAACTTATAACTTCTTATAAGGTTAATATTAGAGCAAATTTAAGTATAATTACTCTTATATTAATTATATAAAAAAGAAAAGAAATAAGAATCCAGCACATTTATTTGTTATATTTGTTATGTTTCATAATGTGTAACATTGAGGCTATATATGCAGTACAATATTTTACTTCTTAAGGGAATGGCAAAATAATTTAATCACTTCACTAAAAAAAAATATGGCTTAAGTCTAAAAATACTAGACATAATAACCAATGTATATTAGCTATATTATTTTGCAAAAATGTAATATTTAAATTTAAATGAATTAATTAAATGTAATATTCATTCATAAAAATAAATATTACTAAAACCTGTATAAGTATACTGACAAAATTAAAAATATCATACATAATTTATAATAGTAAAAGATAAATAAGTTAAATATTACAGAACGAAATTAGAAAATCGTATTGAAGCATTGACATTAGTTTTAACTAAAGAACTTCAAGTTTCTCCAGATAAGTCTCATAAAGGAGGATTACGAGCAGCTCGAAGAGCAGTTAGAATATTAAATCAATTGGATAAATCTTCACAAGTATATAATAGTTAAAAAAAAAAAATTATTTTACGCTACTCGTATTTTATTATAGGCGTGTGATTTGTTTTTGAAAGTTTGTTCAAATTTATTGAAGTCTCAGTTGCAGTATGTAAAACGTGATGGTGCAATGTCATCATTTGTTAAAAAATATTCAATGGTGTTTTTTGGAACTACAATAGAAATTACTCATGAATTTTTGTACAAAGCTTTTCCAAATAGCTCAGCTTGTGCTTCAGGTACTATAATTAATTGAAATATAATGAATATAGATTTATGATAACAATTTGTTTAGCTTTTATTTTATGGACTATTCAAGAAGTCAATGATTTTATGGTAATTTTAAACAAACATATGTTTGTTCCTCAAACATCATTGTCTAATTTATCCGAGTGTATAAAAGTGATACACAAAAATTGCCAAGAGGTAATATTAATATTTATTTAATAATAATTATTAAGGCTTGGCACTAAAAAAGTATGCCTAACCTATTGCTTCAACATTTAAAAAAAATTATATATTTTACTATAATTCATAATAGGTTTTTATTTTATAATAGTTTATGAAATGCATTAAAACATAATATGGGTGTTTATTTATTTTCAGTTATGTGATTATGGAATAGATTTACAATTTCAAATTGATGGACAACTTAGAATTCCACTTACAAAATCAATAAACGATATTAAAGACAAGACTATTGAAGTAATTAAAATAAGATTTTCTGAGGATAAATGGAAGCCATTCAATTTAAAAACTAAACAACAAAGAGATAAAATAGTTGAAGAATATACAAATTATGGTTTTACAAACATTGAATCTTACAATAAAGGTTAATTTAGACTTAGAAATATTGTAATTAAACACTTAAATAAATTTAATATTTTTAGGTGATTCATGGATAATGTTAACTCAAAACACAATAACATTCACACGCACTTACTTATTACTCCTAAATGATTGCTTAGTGATATATTCAACCGATTTGGCAAATGTTATTGATCAACTTCTTTATGAAGTTTTTGCAGCTCATTGCAATTACATAAAGAGTTCTATGAAAAATAAAAACTTTGTCAATGATGCAAGTGTTTTCAAATAAATAAACAATAATTATATAATTAAAAAAAAAAATAAAATAATACTATGTTTGAATTTACAGATAAATATTATTACAACAAATGCCAGATTTATTCTAGACATATTTTTATCTCATTGTTTTAAAATGTATTCGGCATCTACTGGTAATACCAATCCACAAATTCATACTCGTTTAAAATCAGAATTCGGGGTAATTCCTACTCAAAACATAACTGGTTACATCTAAAATTTTATATTCATTTTAATAAAATTGTAATATTATTTCTGATGTTTTAATATCTATCTATAATGTATTTTTATTATTTATATATATATATATTATATTCTTTTTTACATGTTCAGAAGTTTTAATTAAATTTATTTAATATTATTTTTTTATATATTCTTTATTCTTAAATGTATTTATTTATAGAAATAATAATTTACTGATCGTTTTAATATTTATTTATGTTAAAATGTAAATTGTTATCTATTTTTATATAATTAATTAAGGAAAAAAGCTACTAATTTAAAAATAAACAATACCTATTTAATAAATTAGTAACATAGTATAACTTTAAAAGATGATTTGGTAATAATTTATAATAAATAACAAATAAAAAGTTTTGAACACATCGTTTGTTTTTTTATTTATCTTTGTAATTTTGTAGAGTCCATGATAATTAAGCAACTAGTTAATTTTGCACTTCAAAAATAAAAAATTTTAAAAATATACTATAATAACAAATACACTTATAAAAACTAAAATGCCCACAAGAAAAGAAAAATACATCAATTATGTGCTAATCAAAATATTTAGTAAACATTTCAAGTGATTTTTATTATTATCATGTTTTATTATAAGAATAAAAAATGAAAATATATGTCGTATATGAAAAGATAGAATAAATTTTATATTTTTTAGATTTTTTTATAATTGTTTGACTCCA
Source organism: Melanaphis sacchari (assembly GCF_002803265.2). Lineage (NCBI taxonomy): Eukaryota > Metazoa > Arthropoda > Insecta > Hemiptera > Aphididae > Melanaphis > Melanaphis sacchari. Next base: position 2,221,225 of record NW_020270366.1, on the reverse strand, counting down.
TCAAAGTATGAATTAGATTAGATTTGCTGTCAGGAACCATCATCAAAGCCGAAGATTGGAAAATTTTTAATTTATTTTCAGTTAAAAATTCATTATAATTGTTCTTTATATATCTGAAACTTTAAAATTTGTTATGAAAATCTTTAAAAAATGTTCTTTCAATAGTAAAAAAAAATAGCTAGCCAAAAAGTTACTCAAATTTTAATTAAAAGTTTAAAGTTCAAATTTTTTTATTAGATATTTACCAGTAAAATTACTACTAGTTTTTAAATGATTGATATTTTGTTGTGTAATATCAAAAAAACATAACATAAAATATATTTACTACTTAGTAATAAAATAGTCTAATAAATATTAAATAGCTTTCGCTCACAATCGTTATTCATTAACACTGATTTATCATTGAGTTCAAATTTAACACTTTCGACTTCTATAATAATGGTTATATTCAATTTGGTTTATTTACACCTATACATATTGACGTCAGACCCGTGCGTTGGATTTCATAATGGGGAGAGGGGCGAAAAAAAATGTAAAAAATAGATACATAGTAAATAGTATTATATATTAAATTTATATTGTTTTTATAGTTTATTTATTCATTGTTGTAATAATTTTACTTGACTAGGACACTGGGGGTAATTATTTAGAATTCATTCAATAGTTAGTTAATATCCACGTTTAATTATAATGTATATTGAATGATGTTAGTCCATTTAAGCGATCTTCTCCCATTGTTGATCATAGGTAAGTTTTCAGGCGACGTAATGGTGAAAATGACCTTTCATTAATCGTTGTTGTCATAGGCAAAACTGACAATTGACATTACATATTACACGTAATCTTTTATAAATATTTAAGGGGAGGTTAAAACGTTTAAAGAGCTGAAAAGTGTAAAAATAGAAAAAAACTACCTAGCCGAAACATTTCTATATTTAAACCCGGCAACGACGGGTAATTTAGCTATTACTCTATTAGTAATAAGTATACATTTTTCTATTGGTACTAGGCGATAAAAATATTTTTTATTCAATACATATATTATCATAAAAATTTAAAGGATGTTTGTCATTTATTTTGACTCGCAATTCTTATCACGGGCGATACCGTGCAGGTACAGTTAGTATAAGTAGTAGCACAAAGATGAAAGAAGTCATTAAGAATTAAGAAACTAAGATCAACTTTTAAAAAAAAATGATAGATTTCTTGAATCAATATTTATAAAATAGAACTTGCTTAGCCAAATTATCTGTACTATTTATGATCCTTCCATTTCGGTAATATTAAATTAATTCAGTTTATTTTATATAATTTAGTAAGTAATTAATTTGTTTTTGTATAGTAATTTAACTTAACTTCAAAAATTTTGATTAAATTTACTTACTTTATTTGCTACTATCGTTACTTATATAATGTTAATGATATAACTATAATTCATACATTAACATGACACATTTACGCATTATGTACCTATTTATAAACATAGTATTTGAAAACGTTTTTTATAACGGGTTGGATTTAACTTATAAAAAATAAGTAGGTACCTATACATTAATTTACGTAGGTAAGGACTATCTAAAATATATTTTTCTCCTGTCAGTAAACAATATTAAATTAGAAAATCAACTTTGAGTTAACAATTTTAGTGGGACAAATTATATTAAATTTAACTGATTTAGGTATAGTTATGTTATCGTAATTTTAATTAAAAAAAAAAAAAATTAGGTTATTAAAATTCAAGAATAAGTTGTTAAACATACCTACTAAAATAAGGATTTTTTTATTAATAACTATTTCCATACAATTTGTTTTGTATATTATATACTTTAAACTATATTACTATTAAAATTAACATCTAACAGTCATACAAAAAATAAAATAGTTAATAAGTGTTAGTTTTTATTTATGTATTTAACGTAAAGTTAATTGCTAATTATTTTAGTATTTATAATATTCACTACAATTCATTCAGTTCATTCAGATTAATTTTAATAATATTGAGTTTATTTGATAACTTTTTAAAATTCTAAAACCATTTTGTTTATAAATCATAATAATTTTAAAAAATAGCGCAATTGTGATACCATTACACTGAACCATGGTTCAAGTACATTAAATTCCCTTTGCTTTCAACGATATATCCCGAGGTTAACCGAGAGTGAAAACATCCGAGTTCGGCTTTTTTGAAGGACCTGAGATGTGATTGGATCATCCATTTTGTTGATCAAACTCTGAAGTCACATGTTCGCACTAAGCGAATTTTCTTTGTGTGTTACTTCAGGTTAAGTCCGTGAAAGTGGATTCTTAACTTCAAGTATTTTAATTTTTTACCTAAATTTGGATTAACATAATTCAATTGTTCCCGGCCATCCGTTTGCTGAAGGTAACTATTTCCAAAACTCAAAATGAATGCTGAAAAATTGAAAAAACTTAGCGACCAGGTGCGAATAGGCGGCAAAGGCACACCACGACGAAAGAAGAAGGTTGTACACACAACTGCAGCCACAGATGACAAAAAACTCCAAAGTACTCTAAAAAAACTTACTGTTAACACAATACCTGGAATTGAAGAAGTAAATATGATCAAAGATGATGGTACTGTGATACACTTTAACAATCCAAAAGCACAAGCTTCGCTTGCAGCAAATACATTTGCTATTACGGGGCATGGTGATACAAAATCTATGTCTGAACTACTGCCTGGTATATTAAATCAGTTGGGTCATGAAGAAATTGGTCAGCTGAAACGTTATGCCAGTGGGTTTGCTAGTAATAATCTCATTAGTAAATCATTAATTGAAGATGACGATGAGGTACCCGATTTGGTCGGTAACTTTGATGATGCCAGCAAAGAAGAGGTGGTAGCAAAAGGAGCGTCAGAAGAAAAGACCGACAGTACTGAGAAATCTGTTGAAGGAAATGCAGAGAGCTCAAAGAAGGAATAATAAGTGGTAAACATACATTTATTTTTAAGGTCTTTTTTATGGTTATAAAACATTTTGGTTACTGATTAACTTATAGAAATGTTTCCTTTAACTTATCATCTACGTATATTTATAACAATTCAATTAAATAAAGAGAATTAACAAATATTTGTTTTATATTTTCTTTGAAATGTTTCATACTTATATTTAAATTTTTTCACTTGTTAATTTTTCTCTAAAACGAGAAAAAAATGAATGATTTATCGGTATTATTTTGTTTTCATTATCTAGGTCTGTTTTGATGTTAACTGAATACATGAGTTTCCATTTGTAATGTTACCTGCAAGCTTTGTTTTAAAACTGGCTTTAGCGCAGTGAGCTCCAGTGTATTATTTACAGCCCTGTTATGATTCATAATGAGTTTAAGCAGTCAAGACGATTTTGAGTTAATAATAATATTTATTAGTTAGTTGACTACATCATAATCTATATTTTTATGATAACTTAAATATTTTTTTGGTTTCTTCAATTCTTTCTCCATTAACTACTGTGATTTTGGAAGTTAGACATTAAAAATTGGTATATAATATAGTTAATTGTTTTTAATTAACTTTATAGTGATAGAAAATTGTTGCCAATTTTTAATTTAATTTCATTTAAGTAATCAATTTGACTGAATACTGTGTATACCACAAATTGTCTAGGTATGACAAATATCAAGACATATTTAACTTATTGCTTACTAAAATCTATAAAAAAAAAAGTTTAATTTTTCTTGATAAAACAAATAAATTATTTCCAGGCAATTATTAATATTGTTTTCCATATTCTAATCTTAAAAATATTTATTTTATTTTCTTATTCAATTTATTTGCACATTTATTTATACTTGAGGATTATTTGGAAAAAATCCAAAATGCTTATGGCTTTATTTTATATTTTTATTCTCACATAAACTTCATATTTTTACTAATTTAAAACAAAAATAATTATTTGATGAAGTTTCAGTTATATGCATACAAAATTGTTTTAATTTCTTATATAAAAGGTCAAAACGAATAACAACTTTTATATCAATTTATTTTTTCCTTTAATTGTAATAATATCTATTATTCTTTTATATTTCAGGATTGGTGGTGACTAAAACAACACATTGAGAAAATTAATAATTTGCTGTAGTGACCATATTCAATCATAACTATATTTAAAAAAAAAAAAACAATAGTATTCGACTCCAAGAATAAATATCTGTAAATTTGAAAATTCATAATTACTTCATTCACTTGTAAATCACTTTATATATTTTGTTCGGTGTACTTTTTGCTAAGTATAAATAAAATATACTATTATTACCTAAAATTGGTCTAATTTAACATGTTTATTTTTCTATTTTATTGTTATGTGGAAAACTCGTATTTTACATTTGTAAGGCACTAACGCCTTGTTTAAAATTATCACTGATAATATATATAAAATATTGTACACAAATAATTATTTGTTTTACATTTAATGATTTAATGAATAAAAAATATTAATTGAAATAACTGTAATATATAGTGACATGGTGTAAGTATAATGTGAACATTTAAAAAATAAAGTTTTTTTAATTATTATACTCTAAAAGAATCTTTGAGATTTTTATAAGCATTTTCTGGAACAAATTTAGAAACATAGTTCAGCAATTCTTTGATACCTGGAATCAAAACAATGATAATAATTTATTAGTAAAATTATGAGAAAGAGGACTAGAATTAAATTAATAAATATTTTCTTGAGGATTTTATATGTATAAATAGTGACAATAAGTAAATAAGTTTGATGAAAATATAAAAAACTGACTAAAATTAAATTTACAACATTAAACCAGTTTTTAAAAAAAAATTGAAAATTTGGATTTTTTTTGTTAAGTTTTTTATTTCTCAATCAAAGAATATTAAAGACTTGTAGAGAATACTTTTTTATAAGCATTTAAAATAAAAATTTGTCAAGATATGGAAAATTACAAATTATTTTATAGATAGATTCATTAGACATATTCTATTTATAAAAAAGATTTTAAAATTTAATTCAAGATTATAAGTTTTATAAAATTAAGAAAATTCACAAATATCAAGTGTTTTTTAGTAATAGATTTATAAAATATTTGATTCTTATACTTATTTAGTTCAAATTTTAATGAAATAACATGATATAACAATGAATTATTAAGTTAAATATTTTGTTATAATTTTAAAATATTTTCTATACATTCTATGAGTGATGAACCTATTCATGGAGTTGAATAATATTTGCAGTAAGACATTTTATTTCTTATAAAATCAAAAGTTAATAACAATAAAAATATATTAAAATAAGAACTAATATCTATATCACAAATGATACAAAGTGATAGAAGCTGATGGATTGCCTTTACTCAGAATTATTTTTGATATACAATGATACATCATTCAATTTAAATTTAGTTAACAAATAACAGTGACTCACTCGACACCTAATGTATAGCAGAGCAGTATGCTACCTTTTATAATACATTTCTCAATATCCTATACCTTATAAAAATATACCAATCAATTTGAATATAACTTAGCTCACTAAAATAGTACTTAAATTGTTAAAAAATAATAATAATTAAAGACATGACTAATATATTTATATTATATGCTATGGTAATTATGATGTACAAATATACTTACATAATACTTCATTACTAGAACAAAACATAACTAACATTTGTAGTCTTGGTAATTCACTAATACCCATCAAATAATCTGTTATATTATATCCATTTTTAATGAATTTTGTTTGTAAAATTCTTAAAATATCTACAAATAGATCATTATCCATAGAATTACGTACAATTGATGGTAAACGTTTACCGGGAATTTGCTAGACAAATATATTTAGGTTAATGTAATAATTTAAGATATTGTATACTTAAAATTTAAATCATACTTTTAAATATTGAAACAATAGTTCTGGATCATTTTTTAAGCATGCCCAATCTTGTTTAAGTTGGACATATGTTTGTGGAACAGGTGGTATAGCTACATGTTTTTTTTCAGTTTGAACTAAGTCTTTTTTCATAGGAATAACTTCTTTGTTTATTGGTTGATCTATAATTTTTTTTTCACACACTTCTTTCAATGTAGTTTGAAGTAATTGTATATTGTTTAATTCTTCTTGGTTTACTTGAACATCTTTAATATTAAGTGTACAGAAAGGTTTCTATGAAAATAAATTAACCCAAAACATATAGTTAATATATTATGAACATTGTTACACATTATTAAGAAAGCTAAAATTAATTTAAATAGTATTTGAATACCAATTTTTAATGTTTTTACTAGAGTACTAACATCATATTTGACTTTGGAATATTACTTTTATTAATATAACTATTAACTTCATATTTTTGAGGTTAGTAAAAGAAAGTAAAAAAATAGTAAATTTTAATTATAATACTTAAAGTAAATCAAAGTATACTATATAATAAGATAATTTAATTTTTTTCTTTTAGAGTTTTATGTATGTTTAAAAAAAATATTGAAATGCTAACCTTAATAACTCACTTTTATTTTTAACTATTTATCAAGTTAACAAATATTATGTAGAATAGGTTATTATTATAGATCAATTATTTTGCATTATCATTGATGATAAATACTAATTTCTCATAACTGCTCAGTAAGAAATCTGTAGTATTTATAATCAATGATATTATTTACTAGTAGCCTAAACAATAAAATAGCTCTAGAGAAAACAAAAGTTGTATACAAACTAATTACATTATACCAATGTATTTAATCATAATATAAACTAAACTACATGAATGGGAGGTACACATAAAAAAAGGCGAAAGAGGGTTTGATAATGATGCTAAAACATAAGCAGTTTGCTAAGTTAACAAATTGTTAGTATTTTATAGTTCGAAAAAATTTTAAGGGTATTTTCAAAATAATAAAAATTTAAAATACAAATGTTTTCTTACTTTTGATCTTAAATGTGGTGGTTTTTGTTTAGAAGTTATTTGTCTACAACCAACTCTTTCAGGCCAATCTGGAGTAACAATTTTTATTGGTTCATCATCTTTATACAACATTTTTGAACTTGTATTTTGTAAATTATTAATTGTATTTGTTTTTTGACATTTAATATCAGAAATTTTCTGAATTTCACTCTATTATAAAATAATTAATTTAATTAGTAAGAAAATAAATACAAAATTTTCTACCAACCTGTTTAATTTTATGATTAACAATTTCTATATCATTTTTAGCTTGTTTGTTATTTGGTTCTAATTTCAAAACATTTAGTAAGTCTTTTTTTGCTTCATTGTACATTCCAAGAGCCAAATAAGCTGAGCTTCTTCTTTGATATGTTTTAACATATGTGCTGTCTAGTTCAAGAGCAGATGTACAATCAATTATTGCTAATTTAAATCTGTAAAAAAAAAAAAAGATAGTTACTATTTAATGTCTTGAATAATATATTTTCAGTCTTACTCATTTGTTTTTAGATAGCATAATGCTCTATTGGCATAAAATATTGGATCTTTATCATAATATTCTATTGCCCTTGTGTATCTTAGTATTGCTTCGGCCCATTTTTGTTTTTGAACTAATGCATTACCCTAAATTGAAAATTAATTAAATGGTTATTAATTTATCATGTATTTATTTGGTAAGATTTTAAGCATTTAAGATCAATAAGCTATTGATAAAAGAATAATTATTTTATTTTATTCTGAACAAATACACTACAATATAATATCTCTCAATAATTAAATAAAAACTTAAATAATGGAGTAAAAAATTAAGACAAATAATAAGTTTTATAAAAATTTACTTTTAAGAAAAAAAAAAATAGTTTAATATTGTCTAGCTGTTCAGCTGTTCATAATACATAACTTTAAAATATATTTTGTAGCAGGCCAAAAATAAGCGATCGTGTATGAAGCTGTGCAGTAGTTTGTGGGGAAATAAATAAGTTTTAAAAAAGATTATTTTTTTTTAACTGAAAATGTATCTAAGTTCAAATGACTAACCCAACTTAGACTGGTGTGAAGATATTAGCTCTAACTTTTGTAAATCACATCTGAAAAAGTCCTATATTGACTCTTCTCAATATATTACTCATGGTCATATTTCTACTAATATGTGTTTTCACAGTTCACATATCCTTGAATCTATTCATATTCACTATTCTCCCCATACTTGAGATAGTCAGTCATAATTATTACACCAAAACTTTCAAGAAGTGCTATTCTATTGTTGCCATTAACTATAGATCTAGGATACATTGTGTTATAAATTATAATATTAACATATTATGTAGTACACAGATGGTGTCAGATCATTACTCTATGTGGTTTCTTCCTTACTTATTATTCAGAATTTTTAGGCTTAACGAGTTTTCGACTCAGGTTTGATTAATACAATACACTAATTAAATATTTGAAGATTAAAGTCTACACCACAGTATATAGTATATATATATAATATTTAATAAAGGATATCAGAATATGTAGCAGTTTATACATTATAAGTAAAATAAAATAGTAATGAAAAATAGATTTTTTATTAATTACCAAATTCTTTTCGTATAAGCCATCAGATTGTTTTGATTGTATCTTATTATTTAAACAATCGACATTTGGATCATAATTATCATTTTTCTTGAGTTCATCTTGAGTATCTATTTCTTTGCAGGCATTATCCTAAGAAAATAAATGTGAATATTTGAGATTTAATGGAATATAGTTATAAATTGAAATACATACAACATCAAATTTATCCCAAGCAGAGTAATCCCATGATGAAATTTTGCTTTTACTAGTTTTTGATGGATTAATCTTAGGTTTCTTCTTTTCATTTGGATTCTGAAAATTAAATTTTCATTTAATTACAAAAATATTTTTAAAGTAATTCAGATTTTAGTATATAAATTCTACCGGTAGTGAATGCTCTTTTCGCTTCATTTGTTCTTGCCAAATATTCATATCACGTAAATAATTTGATAACTCTTCTTCATTCTCTTGTAATTGTTTCTTAAGTAAATATGGATTATTCATGCCAAAATGTCGAATTGAACACAGATCTCAGGAATTTACATGCAAGTGAAACTTAAATATCAATAAAACAAAACTAGAAGATGAATACAATAAATAGATAGTGTAATAATTAATAATTAATTAACCATCATTGTATACTTGAGACTTAAACTTAAGTTGCAGATGAATGAACACTAACTATTTAGTACTAGCGTTAAATGGATACTAGGTACTATAAATATAATTTTTAGCATTAGTTTGCACTGTATATGATATTGGAAATTAATAATGTACCACAGATGATAGAATAATTTATAAGTTACTTTACAAAATATACAGACATAAATGTAATCACAGAATTATGGACTCATTAGTTATACATACAAGTCTATACAGAAATAGAAAAGATATTCACCACGGTCGAACTGATGGTTGTATTAAGTAGAGTAGGCAGTAGACACCATATATACTCGTCTATGCAGACAAATAGATAATTAAACGGGTAGACGGGAGCAAGTAGCTACACTACAGACGGCAAAACATTGAAAACATGATATCCATCAATAACATCAATGATGAGCGTCGAGTGATTATTGATTAACACCTTTATGATTTAAAATAGTAATATTATCCGGCTGGTGGCTACCATTTAATCCATAGGGTTATAATCATTATTCATTATCACTGATAAATTTATTATCTTTTAAAGTCTGAAATGTGTGTTGTAAACATGTTTATGTTCCGTGGTTAGATAAATCTAAGACCATATATATTGGATACAGTTATTGTACATAATCTATGGTTAAATTCTGCGTTTCACAACATCCTTGACATTTTTCCCACGTGCTAACATATTACAATTTTGATATGATGAATGATGATTGGGATTTGAGTCTTGTGAATTATAATTTTTTCATGTAAACACTAAACATGTATAACGTAGATTTGTAGTACATAAAAAGTGTATATCTAACCATTATTGTATTTTTTAATTTTATTATTCTGTTATTTTTGAATTCTGTTGGATTAAGTAATCATGGCAAAGTTTCGAAAAAAATTGAAGTCTAAAGGCAAACGATGGATAAAAGGACAAAGCTCCGTCACCAATCCAGATTCAAAAAAATATCGTTCCCAAGCTCAAATGAACTTTTGCAAGCCAATATTTGGTAAGTACTTAATATTTTGATGAACTATTTTTAAATAATTAGTCTAAAACATTTTACTTAACTCTAGGAACTGCTCTAAATGATGGAAAAAGTTTGTTGACTCAAAACAAATTGAAGGAACATGATAATATTATGAATAATTATAGTTCTAATAAATCTAAGCCAGATGATGTTATGTCTCAAACTTCAGCAACAACATACAAAACATTTGAGACATTTGCTTCTGATTGGAGCTCGTGTACCAATCCGTCTTTTAATAGGTAATTAAATATTGTACCTAATCATTTTAGTTTCATTTAGTAACTTGTTCACTATGAACTACAAAGTCTTTTTTGTCATCTTTAACAATGCTTTTTTTTTTGTTAGTATAAAAAATGTTAAATTAAAATCTGTACAAAATAATATAACGTTCTACAAATTGATGTGATATGGGAAAGAGTCCCTTTTTTTCTTTATTTTAACAAGAAATATGCAATGTGTACCCTTGGGTATAGTAAGAATATGCAATATGATACTTTGTACACGAAAACGTGAGAGAAGAAGTCCTATGAAAGCATTACCTATTTGTTTATTATTAATTAATTTTTTTTTTAATAAATCTCGACACCAACTTCTTTTCATTTGTGAGGAATTACCTGAAATTGTGCATGAAACTATATTAGATATAAGGGGATTAGGATGATATGGAAATCTGTTATGGAATCTTTTGTAAAATGTTCCTGCTTCAGCTTGAACTATTTTAATATTTAAATGTGTGTGCACAATATAGTTGGAGACATATGGTGGGGCATAAGTGATTAATCTTAAAATGGAAGGAGTCCCTAGAAATTTTTTTTTGTTTAAGCAAAAAAAATTTTCTTGGTATGTTCTAGTACTTATTTGTGTGATTTTTTTTTCTATTTTACATAACTTATCTAAAAATATTTTTCACATATACAATCAAACTTTATTAAAAGCCCATGAACCACCACTGCAGATAGGACTTGTATTTTTAATTTGTAAAATAAAATTATAGGCTTACACATCATTACATGTCATGAAAGGTACGAAATCCTGAGCAATTGTCCTTTCTGTCTTGCTATTCCGCCGACGTTTTTGATGTATTATAATATTTTGATTAACCTAATCAAATATTACTATTTAGTCATAGGTGTTATTTCAATTAAGCTATTCATTGCTTAAAATTCTTGAATTATATTTGTACATCATTTGTTGATAACTAAATCATTCTCTTTATAAAATAATAATCAGTGCTTTAGATTGTATTTGAAAAACAAAATAAAAATTGTACTTTTAATGATTTTGCCATGATTTTTACTGTTATTTTTTAATTCTCTTCAAATGTTAGAGGAACTAAAAATTTTATAATGGTTAGAAAAAATATATACTTTTAACTTCTATCAATTATTATTATAGGTTGCTAAAGAATTTTAGTTCAAACTCTTATTTACATAAAGAAATGCTAGCTATACTTGCAGCATTAACTGAAGTAATTAAGGCTAATGGAGGTAAAGAAACTTCTACAGAGTATTTTGCAGCTCTTGTAAGTAGATATTTTGTTATTTTATCATGTTGAATGTATCTATTAATATTTTTGAAAATTTTATTTTTAGATTACTACTTTACAAACAACCTTAAGTAATGGCCAAGATGATTGTGAAGAAAGTGTTACAGCTATGGTATCATTATTAAGTATGGGTATGAAATGTGTTCCTAAAGAAGTTCTCTGTACTAAATTTGGACCAACCACTCATACTTTATTAACAACACTTGCAAAGTTTGCTGAATCGGATAATAATAATTTATTAAAATCGGTTAGTTTTGATCTCATTCTTTTTTAAAGTTTTCACTTGTATTATAATATTTTTATAGGTATTTAGTTGTTTATCTTTGCTACTTCGTATTCAAGAAAAAATTGTTTGGTCTCATAGTTCTACAGTACAAGTATATGATGCAATTTTAAATTTTATTATACATTCAAAACCTAAGGTAAGTCAAATTATTTTAATTATTATATTTTAAGGAATGTAATAAATGACTTAGTTATGAAATTGCAAATTCATGAGTTAAACATATAAAACCTTTTTGAACAAATTAATTAAAATTTAATTTTTAAAGACAATCTTTTTTAAAGTTTAGGTTTCATGAACTGAGCCAAATTAAAGTGAATTAAGCAATTTCTAAACTAATGCATAATATTTAAAATTTGAAAAGCATATTTTTAAATCATTAATTTTTTTTTTAAATTCTTTTTTTCATTATCTACTTAACATAAATATTTTCTTTTGATCTTTAGATCCGTAAAGCTGCACAACATGCAGTATGTGCTATTTTAAAATGTAACAAAGATTCAATGCATCCTATGTCTGGTTATACTGCTACATATTGTACTAAAGTGTTAACATCGAGTACAGTAGCAAGTAACACAACAACTATTCTTCATGTTCTAACTCTATTAAAGGAATTGATGCCAATTTTTCCTAAAAAAGAACTAAAAGTAAATTCAATTTAATAGTTTTGTTCAGAATAAGTTAAATATTATAACCATGTACTTATGTATAATATTTAATTTTTAGCCTCTTTGTGAAGAAGTCTTAAAGTTGATGACTTTAAACCATCCATTATTGCTTTCATGTGGCTTTCAAGTATTCCATGGTTTATTTGTTTCTTATCCATCATCAGAACTTGTTCTCTCATCTACGCTGAATGCCAAGTTATTAATGGCTCTTTTTGATTATCGTCCTACGCCAATGGATACACAACCTACTTTAGCTTGGTTAGCTGTTCAACAAGAAGCTTACATTTGTTTATCAAAGTAAAAATCATTGTTGTTTAACATTTTAAATGTAAAAAAATAAATATATTTATATTCATGCACACTTTTTTATAGGAGCGACTTATCGTTATGTATATCACACTTAAAAAGAATATTTAAAGTATGTATTGAACTTTGGATTAATGGAAATTCGGAATCTTTAAAAGCATCTGGCTCTACATTACGTGTTCTTATTGAAGATTGCATTGGAAAAGCTACTGATTCATGCTATCATCAGAATATTTCTATTTTATTTAATTTAGTAACTCAATGTTTATCATACCAGTATAAAAATGCTTGTCCTCAAGTTTTACACACAATATCTACATTTTTCAAAGTATGAATTATTATTGTAAAATTGTTTTTATAAACATTATGATTTATTTATGATATTACAGTTTTATGGAAAATGTGCTCCCAATATATTCCTGGAATGTATAAAATCATTGGGACAGCTTAGGGATTCCAATGAAATAACATTTGTTAATGAATTGGAAATGACAATTGGAGCCGGTATCAGGTATATTGGGCCTGAATACATCATATCAGATAAAGTTATTCCATTAAAGGTATATATTATTTTACAGTGAACACTTTCTTAACTTTTAGTAAAATAACAATATATTGTATTTGTGTATACATACTTTTTCAGGTATTGTGTTTAGTAAATATGCAAATCTTATTTAACTTTTTATTATTTTAAATTTACAAATTATGACTTAATTATGATGATTATTATTATACTTAGCAAAATAACTTCTCTAAAATTTCATCTAGAACCAATATAATATAATATTAAGAGCTGATATTTAAAAATATTTAAGTATATTTTTCTTAAAAAAATATTATCTGTCTTAATAAATAAAAACAATCACGTATTAATAATTGTTAGCCAGGTAAGTGTCTTGCCCTATTTAATATAACTTTTTGAAAAAAAACTGTTGGTGTTAAACTGACTTTTTATATCTATATATATCTAAAAATGTTTTTTTAATTTATACAGTCAATTTTAACAATTATAAAAAAAAAACTTTATTCATTAATTAAATATTTTTCAACCAAAATGATAAAATCATCTGTAAAAATTTTAATCTAAATTTTATTTTAGGTGGACGATGTTGGAGAATTTAAGCGTAGTTGGTTATTACCTGTTTTAAAAGATAGTATTTCAAATTCTACCCTAAAATGCTTTATAGACCACTTTTTACCTCTGGCATTAAAATGTCGGTAAGTACTCAAATCTAAAATATTTAAAACATATTTCTGATCTATTTTTATATTTGTTTTAGAGAAATGTATGAAAATGCTTTAAAAGCTAATGATAAAATAACTGCCATTAGTTATGATCTTCTGGAATCACAGATTTGGTCTTTATTGGCGAGTTTTTGTTCAAATCCTTCTGATATATCCACATCTTTTCGGGTAAGATAAACCTAATGCATAGATATATCCCATTCAAATTAACTAACTATGTAAACTAATTAATTTTAATTATTTGATGTTAAGTTATAATTAATTTAATTAGTTATGTGTTTTTGTATAATTTAATTATAAATTTAAAGGGTAAGTTTTCCCAATTTTTATTTTTTTATTAAAATTATTATCATTTATTATTATTTGTGAAATAATTTGAATTTAAGTTTAAAAATTTTATTGGCTCCCCTGAAAAATTGTAAAAATAGAGTTAATGTTATCTTTTTGAGAGTCGCCTACAATTAAACAATCAGTTAATTTTTAGAGAAATAAATAGACAATTAATTAGTGTATTTACTCAGTTAGTCATTTCTATTTATATAAATCTTAATATATTAAACAAATTTTTAGATTATTGCCAGAACAATGGGTACTATGTTAAGCACTCGTAAGGAGTTACGAGATACAATTCTTGTGTCATTAAGGAAACTTATAGATTCTGTTTCTAAGAATGATGAAGCAATGGATGATAAAAAGCAGTTGTCTTATTTTGCAAAAAACTTTTTACCAATTTGTTTGAATTTATATACTAACCCTGCTCATGGTACAGATGAACAAGCTACTAGATTTTCTGCGTTGGAAACAATCAAAGTAAATTAAAATTTTTTTTTAATAAATTTAATGATATTATTACTTAGTTGTTTCAATTTACTATTACAGATGTATTTGACACTGTCAGACGATGAAATAAAAGAACAGTTATTTAATAAATGTTGTAGTATGCTGGATAATTCTAAAGATGCAGAACACACAGTGATAGAAAGCATTCTTGATATTATTGGAGTATTAGTTCCTTACCAATCTATTAAAACATTAAAATCATTTTTTGATTCTCGAATTTCTAAAGTTAAACAATTAAAAAATTTCAAAGAAGAAAAAAAATATTTTAGGTACTTATTTAATATTTATTTGTATGTGTGATATATATGAATATAATATATACACATTTATATATTTATTATTTAATAATAACGTTCAAAATGATAGAAGTGCAATTTTTTTAACAGGATTCTGGAAGAAATAAGCAGTTCTAAGTCTCCAACTTGTAATAAGTTTGTAAAAAAGAACTTTGAAAATATACAAAATTTTATAATATCAACAGCTCAAAATGTTGCTGCTACCAGTCGTGGGGTAAATACTTATATTTTCAATGTCTTACATTTCTTACCTATCAATATTTTTTAATTTATATTTTTAGCCTCGATTACGATGTTTAGCACATCTTTTAGATCATTCTGATGAAGATAATATAATTCAAAATATATTAGCTCATCTCCCTGAAGCTGTACTTTGCTGTAAAGGTTCCACCGTTAATAAAAGATGTCGTGAATGTGCTTTTTCATTGATTAATAAAATGGCTTTATTAGCAATTAAAGTTGAAAACGGATTAGAAAACTTTTTAAATGCTTTATCAGCAGGATTAGCTGGTTCAATTCCTATGATCAGTTGTACTATTTTAGCATTGGCTTCAGTTCTCCATAACCGTAAAAGTATGTTGTAAATTTTAAATAAAATAAAAAATAGTACATGTATTGATTTTATTATACTATATTTGTTTTAGATGAAATTAATTCAAATCAATTTGAAACAATTCTAAGTAATATTTGTTTACTTATTACAACTGGAACTAGAGAAGTAGTTAGCTCTGCTTTAAGTTTTATCAAAGTGATTATTACTTCATTTTCCAATGATCTGATGCCTCACCTTTCAACAATTGTAAGCTAAGTTATTATTAAATATTAATGGTGTGTTGTTCAATTAATTTTTGTATTTACATGAATATCAAATATTTAAAAAATAATTATAAACAAGTTTATGAATAAACTGATTACATATATCCATTAAAAATTATTTTTTAGAGGTATATTTAAATTAATAATTATATTACTTAGAATTTTCTAACAAATACATTAAATAATAACAAGTTATATCTATTTATAGCTAACAATGAAAATGAAATATTCATTCATATTTATAGACATAATTATTAATTGTATAATGTTCTTACTAAGTACAGTAAAATTGAAATGTGTTATTTATTTTTAGTTAACTTCTCTTTCAAAAATGACAGATGATTGTAAACGAAAATTTCGTCAAGAAACTAAAAATATATATCAAAGACTGGTACGTAAATTTGGTACAGACCTTATTATAAAATTGGTACCGAATACTGATGTTCAAACACACGTACGTTTACGTGCTATATACAAAGAATCTGAACGATTAAAGAGAAATAAAGAAAAAAGAACTAAAGAAAAAATAAGTGATAAAGCTGATATTGATTTTAGTCTTAAAACTAAACCCAAAACGTATGTATAAAATATTTTATTTTGCTTTTTTTTTTTTAAATTAAGATTATTAATAACAAACTATTTTTATTGCCTTGTTAGATTTGAAGAGATTTTAGCAGAGTGCGAAGAAGATGATGAATTAGAAACTAGTATCAACCAAAAACCAAAAGCTAAACTAGAAAAAGGCAGAAAGAAAAAATCTACTGAGAATTATTTACATGAAAGTGAAGATGATATATTAGATTTTACAGAAGCAAATTCAAATAGAAAAATCTTAAGTAAGTTCAAATTTATAATTTGTGTTTTTTTAATAATTTTTTCTTATGTTAAGTGTCAAAACCTAAAAGTGAACGTAATACAAGTATTCAAAAGTCATCTAATGTTGATGATAATATACAAACTGCACCTGATGGACGTCTTATAATTACTGATGAACCTCAAGCACCTCCAACAAAGTCAGGTAATACTATATATATTATATGGATCTTTGTTTTTAATATTAGTTGAAACAATTACCATTATTTGCTGATATATATTTTTTTTGGAATATTTTAAATTATCTATTACTATAATTTATAAAAAAAGATAGGATTTTGATGATCTAAATAATACACAAAAATAAAACTAAAAAGAATTTGTAAAAATGTCATAATTTTCAAAAATAAATTTAATAAATCATCATAATATGAGTGTATTTAACTAATTGAAAAATGTATTATATAAAAAAAAAAAAATATGCATTATACATGAGTAAAAATTTGTTTTAAGCAATAAATAAAATAAAAATCTATATAAATTTAAGTTTATTTGAACATTTTTGCACCACTGTCAGCTCATAAAACTGTAATCGACATCTTAGTTGACTTAATTTTAGGAATTTTTATAACTTTAAATGAATATTATTAATATTATTTATTTGAAATTAACTGCAGTTTAACAAACAGTATATCACATATCTGTTTAAAACACCACTATTTTATTATTTTTTTTTTTTTTTGTATTAAATAGGTATTGAGGAAGATGAAGTTGACGACAACTACAGTGATGATGATATGCCATCAAAAAAACGATTAAAATATACACGTATGTTCAATTTAATATTTTTCTTATAAATACTAATAACAATGTACATTTCAGCTGGTGGCAAAGGTATTCATCGACCATTAGATAAACATTTAGGAAAAGGAAAGATAAATAAACAAATGAAGAAGAATAAAACTCAAAATCAACCGCAAGGATCTTACAATAAAAACAAAGGAAAGAAATCTAATGGAAGTGTTCGTCCATTTTCTTATACTGATTTCAAAAGTTACGGAGCTTCAAATAAAAAAAGGAAAAGAAATTAAAATATTTGTTAATAATGCAACATAATATTGTCTTATTGTTGATGATTGAGTATTTAAAATTAAATAAATAAATAACACTTAATTTGTTTGTGCCTATAGTATTTATATTATTTTTAGTAAAATTCTTGATTATTTGAATCAAATTGAATTAAATCAGGACAAATGCCTATTTTTCTAATTAAATCTTCTATAGTTTGAATACTTGAATTTTCATTTTCATTTAATTTATTAAATAGTGTTGTCAACGCCTCTTGACAAACATTTAACCATTTTTTTGATAGCTTTTTTATTTCATCTAAATTATGCTGAAAAAAAATATACGAGAAACAGTTAATTAAATTAAAATAATAATATAAAGGTTATACAATTATAACAAAAAACATTATCGTGCTAAAATTAAAAAAATAATATAACTAAACTTATTTGGATTACATTGAACCAATTTTTAGATAAATACAAAGACAGTTGATATTAAACATCATTTTTTTCAAAGTATAAATATTAAATACTGGCTAACTGATTAGGATAATCAAGAATTATGTTTTTAAAATGTATTGAATTACAATATAAACAAGTTAATTAAAAATTAAAATTAAATAGTAAAAACTACTATATTCTATAAAAATTAAATTTACCTACTCTACCAATAAAAATTAGTTATATTTGGGTATCTCCTATTAATATTACTGATCACAAACACTGGTATTAAACATTGTAGAATTACAATGTGTATATTATGTAGTGAGCTGTTATATTTTATTATTTTCACAACACTAAGCTCAGAGGTCTACCATGTAATTAAGTAAAAAAGGTTCACAAAAAAGAATAGCATCAAAAGCTATACATGTACTATCGCATATTCTCACATATGAATTTAAATACAAACTAAATCTACAAACATTTAAATTATTTATTTATTTTTAATTGAAATGTGGAAAAGTTGTTAGGGCCTACCGTGCAATTGCACATTTATATGATAGGCTAGTCCAATCCTGACTAGGTTCAACAGTCAGTTGTAGGTGTGTGAAAAAGTGAGTAAACTTAATTTGAGAAGAGTATATTATAAGCACACTAGATACAAATGTGTAATTGTTCTAGATAATTTTTAAATGATTATATATTTGGAAAATATCAAGGTTATTTAACTTGTAGTTTGGATTGAAATCAAAAATACATTCCTTAAACTTGATTAAAAACAAATTAAAATTTTTTTTAAATACTAATTAAAAATAATACTTAAATATTTTAGTTAAAACAAGATTTAACATTTTAAAAAAAGTTGTATGCAGATTATTAGGGATAGTTTAGTTAAATGGTACTTAAATTTTAATACTAAATAAAAAGAAAATAATAGTATTTATTTTATTATTTTAGAAAGGATTAAAGAATATATTTATGACATTTTTAGCTCATCTTTTATTATGTAAGGTTTTGAGCACATTACAACTATCAATGCCTAATATATATCTTTAAAGGATCAATTCAAATAATTATCCAACCTGTTCACTATTTTTGAGTTCCGATTTGAGCTCTTCTATCATACGACGTTTCTCTAATAAATTCGATGTTGTTTCATCCTTACACTCCAACTTTGGAACTGATTTGTCTTCATCTTTAACATTTAATGTTGTTGAATTTTCAGTTAATTCAGTGGATTTTGATGTTTCATCACTAACTTTTATTTTCTTCAAAACAGTTTTGGGGGTTAGTATACCTGTGGACTTCCTCTTGAGTCCTACTCTACGACAAGGTGTATACAATTTGTTAGTATTACTTGACAGCTTACATAATGTTGGTGATAGAACAGGATTTTCATTATCAGACATTTTATTCTATTGATAGTTTTTAGTTTTTCAATCGTAGATCTAAATAAAAATTAAATAATTTACTACTTTATAAGTAGATAATTTACATATTATGATTTGTTTAAAAAAATCACTAAATTATAAGTGAGAATCAGTAATATTTTAAATTAAATAATAGAGTAATATTGAAACTTAGAATTAATGTATATAAGTGTATTAATAAGAAATTAATTGTGATTTATGGATCAAAATCAATGATAAACTAATTAATAGAACTAAATAGGTACTTGAAAATAATGCAGTTTTAAAGAATTTTTTGTTTGTTATAGGGTTTAAAAATTGTAAACGTATTTATTGTAGTGCGAATATTTTTGGGCTAATACAGATTTCTGGATTTTGATAACAGTGAGATATTATCAAAATCTAATTTCAGAAAACCGGTTTTGCCAGCCTTAGAATAAGAATAATAGAATCATGAATGTCCCTTGCTAAAAAATAGTTTTTCCACCGCGATGTGTAGGAATTAGGAATTATAAGGTTTGCTATTTCACGTGTACAGTGTACGTGTACTCGAGAATACTTTTATATTTAATTATTTAAATATTGGTATTATATTCGTTTTGTATTAGCATATATTTTAGAATAATACTAATGAATATAATTTCCCTATGTATAAAAGTTTTGATTATAATGTTTAATGGGTTAGGATCGGAGTATTGGGCCATGGGGGTGATATAATTCAAGAGAATTTACTTATTTACTCTGGTTCGATTCTAAACCAGAATATTATATTTTTGAACATGCTTCATAACTCGTAAGCTATTTTATTATTAGCTATTTAATATGAAAACAATATTGTTAAACACTATGCAGTAATATTGTATATTCACTATTCTCCTATATTAAATGTACACAGGTACGTAATTTATTTTTCAATGGTCGTAAGTTATTTTTATTATAAATGTTTTGAATATATGTTGATCAATGATCATTGATTACTAATATTTGAAATAATAACTGGTACATATTTTGTGATGACTGGTAAACAATAAAAATGTGTACCTACACTAATTAATGAGATAGATGATATTATAAGTGTTAAGAGTTAAAACTTACAATTACAAACAAATAAATTCAAATGATAGATGTCTTAATAGTTTTTAATTATTAACATTTGCTGTAAATTACTTTTATTCTCATTTTGGTCGAATGTATGATAAGATGTTTATTTTTGAGAAAAAAATTAACAATTTAATATAAGGTTCCTCATAGTTTGTTCTTATTGCAATTTGAAAATATCAAAATTATATTTGCACAATTTTTTATTACACCTGTATAAGTACTATATATGTTGCTAAAATTGTATATTTTTATGAAAATTATTGATTTTAATTATCTATTTTGTTGTAAGTTATTCCATTAATATTAATTGAAAACACCATTTTGTGTATTATTATTTACCATCAACAGAGAACTGAGAAATGTTCAAAATATTATGTAGATTAATTTTAACCTGTTCATGCCACAAACCTATTGACGCCGATCGGTAACATCGACTTATAATTCAATAACTGCTAGTAAAAATACACGAATTAATATTAAAATATATAATTTCTTATAAGCGATTTGTTTTTGGAATGAATTACTTATTAGTATAAGACTAATTAAAAACAAATGTTTTTAAAGCCTAAAACTTTTTAAGATTTATAGTTATAAATTTTAAATTGTGACTTACATGCTTATGAGTTATGAGTTATGATTGTTATGAAGTTCATTTATATTTTTATCTAGCTATTCAGCTCATTGAGTTCTCTATGTCTCTATATAGTATGTTATTGTTATATCCTGTGATATTACTTTATGATTCAGTTATTGCAATGATATCTATATTAATTATATTATCTAAAAACCGGCGGATTTTTATGATGATACGTTATCACCTCTGTGCCCAAAATATTGATAATAAAGTTAATAATTTTATTTAATACTGTTTTATTTTAATGGTTATAATAATTAATAATAATAATTAATAAGTTAAATGTTAGTAATTAGTAGTACCTTAATCTTTTGAATTCGATTTTGTGAGAAAATATTTTTTTTTGTTATTAATATCAAAATAAAATAATATTATTTTAACTTTTCAGTAAATATTTGGTTACATGTTACCACTGTCTCGTCTGTAGGTAGAAGGCTTGATATTTTATAGAAAAATCCAACTATGTTACATAGGGAAGTGTTTAAACCTAAAAGTTTGAAAATATCAACCACGTTTATCGATGCTGATGGGAGAGAAAAACAGGTACGTATAAGATGATGTCAAACTCACATTTGTTGTCTTCATCTTGTAAGTGTATACATAGCAAATTTACTCTCAACAGTTCATATTATTTTTGATGCTTTAATACTAAAGTGAATCATGAAAGTAAATGGTAAAATCATAATCTGTGTTTGTATCATGGTTTTTTATGATAATTCTGTTTTTAAACAGGTTATAAACTTTTTTAAATTACATTGTTTTATACACTCAAAATTTTCTAAAAACTTAACATATACACTTTAATTATGTTTTTACTATTGTGTTCCATTATAGATCGATGATCAATGCACTTTAATATTAAAGTTAACAAAGCTAAACTAACTGCTGAATGTGAATTTGCATGTTATTCATTTGTTAGACAAAGAAAACAAATGCTGGTATAGCGACCTCTTATGAAATATGGAATAGTATAAAATAGAATAAATGTGATTAAGATGGCGTTTCATTGTTTTTAATATTGTTAATTACATTTTCAGATCGAAACTAGAGAAGATGAAGAACAGTCGCAGAAACTGCAAGAAATCATAGATCTGTTAATTGCAGCTGGATATTTTCGTGCTAGAATTAAAGGCTTATCTCCATTTGATAAAGTATGATTGATACATTTTTATTTTTTAGTGTAATAATTATATGGTATGTTTATTTAATACATGTTCATGTAGATTGTTGGAGGTCTTACATGGTGCATAGATAATTGTAATGTTGACTTGGACATTGATTTGCACTTCGACGAATCATTAGTTATTGGACAAAAGATGTAAGTTTTGATCTTATTTTAATGTAGATTTATAAATATTATTTAAAAAACTAAATTATTATTGATAGATCACTCACAGAAAAAATTGTGTCTGTCCTACCTAAAATGAAGTGTCCATATCAGATTGAGCCGCATCAAATTCAAGGCCTCGATTATATCCATGTTTTCCCTGTTATTCAAGTAATTCGTATTGAATAACAATATATTACTAACTTAAGTATAAGTACTAAACACTGTCACCATGTTCTATGTAATTAATAAGTTATTATAGTCTATAATATACTAAATAGTTAAAAAATATTCAACAATTTCACAATGTAGTTGGGTGGATTATAAATGGTTAATGAAATAATTTTACATAAACAATATTATTTAATTTGGTAAATAACAAGAAAATTCTAATTTTGATGATAGTGTAATAGTGCTTTTATAATGTTTTTTATTTTAGTATAATATTTACAAAAATCAATTTTCAGTGGTTAGTAAAGCGTTCCATAGAAAAGAGAAAAGAAAGAGGTGAATTTTTGATGCTCTATGCTGCAAATCAATTTGATAAGTTAATTTGTAATAAAAATGTCTTGGAAAGTGAACCTAAACATAAAGAAAAATGTCTCCATCTTAAAGTAAGTAATATAAAAAATAATGTGCTTTACTCTGATCAATTTTAAGTAATGTCTGTCACTGAATATTTTTTTTCTTTAGTTTATGGGTATCAGATTTTTTATTTATTATTTTTAACAAAAAAAATCTAATAGGATACTGATTAACTTAAAATAGTAAATTTATTGTCACATAATGAATAATTTATAGTAGGAAAATATATAAAAAAAAACCTCTTATCCCTAACTTTTTTAATTAAATTAAAATTAAATGTATGTATTTATTTCAGAAATGTTTGACTGGCAATAGAACAAATAAATCCTTTCACAAAGAAGAACAGAGAATAATGGAATGTATTGATGATTCATCTGAACCTGAAAATATAGAAAGTTGTGAATGGTTTATTAAGAAGCCTTTTAATGCTGACGACTTTATTGAAGTAATCAATGTTTATTTGTGTACACTAATTTTTGTGTTATTTATAATTTTTGTATTATTACTGCTTAGACTGTTATGACAAATGAAGAAAAAATCATCAAGTTAAAGGAAGAAAATCAAAAATTAATTGAAGAGTTGGTACACGCTCAAGAGGAAACAAACATAATTGAGAATAAAATAAAAACAATCAATTTGCAGAGTAACAATATGGGAGATGATAGAAGACGGTAGATATTAAAACAACATTTTACTACCATCTGAACACTAAATTAGTTTAATGTTTCATATTAAGATTAATTTTTTTCCAGGGAACATGAAAAAATTAAAATTCTTTTAACCGAGTATGAAAAAGTGAAAGAAAACGAAGAAACATTCCAAAAAGAGTGTGAAATAAAAATGGAAGAGTACCAGAAAAAAATAAAGTACAGCCAGTTTATTCATACTGTTTTGATTTTTTATGTTAATGATTTGGATTTTTTAATTCTGTATTTTATCTTGATTGACTTTTTTAATTTCCAATATTAGTTGATGTGTGGAAATAATTTATAATGTTGCATGTACTAAAAGTATTAACATTTAATTTGTTATTGATGAAATTGTGACATCAAATCTTTTGTTTGTGGAATTAGATGCATTTTATTCACTGCCAACTAATGGAATACTTATACTGTGTCACTATTAGCTCTATTATTTTCAGTTACTTGTTTATGTACTTAATTGTCTCGATATTATAATATTGTGTACAACCATTTTTTTGTTAGGGAAACTAATGCATTGCTCGAAGAACCGGTAGAAGATGATATTGAACTTAAAGAAGAATTAGACAACATTAGAAACATGGTGGAAGCAGCTAGAACGAAATTGAGTAAGAAAGCTAGAGCTGTAGGACTAATGAAACGAAAACTTGATCAAATACCTGACAGAGCTGAATTAGCTCAATATCAAAGACGATTTGTTGAACTATCCAATGAAGGTATTGTTCCTGCATGATTTTTTTTTTTTATTTGTTGATATTTTAAATGTTTTAATCTTTGGTGTTTTATTTATAAATCAATGTTTATTTAGTATCAGCCAGGTATCGAGAGACTAAACGACATTATGCTCTTTACAATACCCTTAGTGATGTTCAAATGTATTTAAATAAAGAGTTATCACTATTGAGTTCAATTCTAGATGCTTATCCAGAGTATGTTGTCAATTGATAATTGTAAAGAATATTTTTTATTGTTTTAATTTTTAAACACCTTTTGTATTTTAGAGCAGAAAAATCACCAGAGTCAAAAGAACGGTTTCTGAGGCAGTTGGAAAACATAGATGTTAGCGTAATACAAACTTTAGACAAGGTAAATTTTTGGGATTAATTTAGTTTTCCACTGAGTCTGGTGAATTTAACAATATGACCATGTTTTTAGGTGGAAAGTAAAAGAAACAAAGAGCAAAGTATTAAGTCTAATCTAAATAACCAGTTATCCACTTATATGTCTGCGCACCGATATTATTTAGCTGCTGTAAAGGAGCTTGAGACTGAATTACAAAAGAATCTTCAACTTCAAGAGCAGATTGATCAACTTTAAATTAAATAGTGAATCAATACACAGTCGTTATTTATTTTTTTATTTATATATATTTTAATTATTAAAACAATTAAAAATGTTTAAAATTGTTAATAAATATTAAATATTATTATGTATAACAAATTTCTTAAATAAAAAAAAAAAAACAAAAAAGTGTGATAACAAATCTATTGTATTAAAGTGTACCAATCTAAACAGCTATGGAGTAATCTGAATGCTTCTGTGGATTGTTATTTGAGACAGGTCTTGACCACAGTGTCGACTTGCCTAAGTTAAGTTTTTTCAATGTGTCTGAGTTGTTGCAGTCAGTCTCTGCTCGACGTGCACTATTTGTTGGGAACAATGATGTGTTGGCCATTGAAGAAGACCTTTTAGATCTATTAGTCGGGAACCATCTAATCAAAACAATTTAAAGAAATTCTGAATAATAGAAAAATAATAATTTTTTATCTTCTATGTGCACCATTTTTTCTTTTTTACCTAGTTTGTGTTCTTCGAGGCAGTGATTGTTGTTCAGTTGGTGGTGGAGATAAGTCTGACGATGTGCTCGACTGTGCCCGGCTGTAAATGAAACCTGAAAACAAATTGCACCAATACGTTCATTCAAAAACTGTTAAAATAAAACAGTTTGTCAACAAACACGAAATGTCAGAAATTGAATATTAAAAATCAGTTAAAGAAAGTTATATTGCAACGTGTTTGTTTATTTAGCGATATCACTTTGGACACTCGCTTGTAAGTTTTGTTTTGTTCAGATGATTGGACGATTCAATCCTACTTGACGTCATATTTTGTTCGACATCAGAATCCGAATCGTCAATATTGTGTGCGGAATGTTTTTCGTACAAATCTTGAGCCGATCTGTCGTGTCTATTTTTGAACATCTGAAATGTTAAAAACTTAATGATAGATACACAATATACTGTTTTATTTTTTTTTTTCCAAATGCTTGTAAAATAGTTATTATTTTCATTCTTAAAATTTCTACTTATCTTCATAAGTAAAAATGTTTATCTTATATTTTTATAAGTACCGTTGGACCATTATTGAATATATTTTGAAACTTATTTCGCATTTTTTGATATTTTTGAGTTTTATAAACCATTAGTTTTATTATATTATATGATACGTTTATTAAAATATATATTTTTGATAAAATTTCTATCGATTTTAATGCATTTTTCCATGGTTTTTTTGTGTATTAAATTCACAATCCTAGTTATAGTATGCAGTAATGGCGCTAGGGAGGGCATTCCGTGCAAATGCCTGATGCCTCGTGATCAGGGGGGTCCCGTGTTTAATTATTTGTTTTTCATAATTTTATGACACCCAGAGAAAAATAATTAATTTATGGCACGTAAATTAAGAATAATTTTTTGTAAATAAGTAATGTAGCCAATGTGCATAGTTTGTAATCATATAGAAAAAATAAAATTAATATTTGTACTTGAAATACCAATTATAGACTATAAAATATAAATTATAATACATTATAAAATATGCTAATATAATTAATATATCACACTTTGATCAACAATAACAACCGATAAAGAATGAATACCTTTTATATTTATTTTAGTATAATTTAATTTATACACTACACACATTGACATATACAGATATAAATATATATATTTTTTTATGTAGCTAACTATTTTGTTTTTATTTTATAACTTAAAAAAGTTAAATCAGTGTAATTTTTTTTGTTATATATGATTTATTTTGATATAAGCTTCATCATTTTTAAAACCAATTGTATTTAATAATTAATTATTTTAAAATATACCTACTTAATTGTGAATCTAATATATAATATATGTATATTTTATAAAAAGATACCTACATTTTAAAAACTAATAAGTACCTAGTAGAATCAACAAAATTATGAACAAAAATTGAAAAATACGTCAATTGTCACAAAGATGTTTTAATTTTGATAATATATTAATATCTATTCTAATAAATTGTATTTATTTAAATAAAATGTCAACTAGGAATAATAAAATAAATCTCTATTGTTAACTGGTAATTAGTATCTAAAATGTGTCTAAAGACTATCAGCTATTATAAATAACAAAAGATCAAGTGTAAGTATTTACCGTCTACTTCCTTAATCATCAAGGGCTCCAAAATACATAGTGCCATTACTGATAGTATGACTACTATGACTGAGTGAGTTACGTACCTTTGGTGGGTGCGAGGGGGGTGCGTAATTTTCATGGACGGAATGCTGGCGCAGTGTGAGATTGTGCAGCATTGGCATTGATCCACGTTGTGCTTCGTCCACCGGAAATGTGGCGTATGGCGATATATCAGCCGACGTCTCTGTTTATCATATTGTAATATTATTAAAATATTCGTACAAACAATTTAACTGACGACAGTGCCCACAGTTCGTTATAAATTATATCATTCCGAGTTTAAAAATCTTAGAAATCGTTTGTTGACATGCATTTTTTTCTGTAATGCTTTTCTGAATTCGAAGTTTGTTGAAACTCAAATTGTATATAATAATGAGAAATCAACACGGTTCATTTTAGTAGGTAACCAATAAACGTTTGATCGTAAACAGAATTTTTGGAAAAAAAATCTTACAATTTTAAAGATATTATAGCTGCGCGTGGCAAAGATGCATAATTTTGACTTTTGGGTAAGAATATGAGTGAAATACGCGAAAATAACAATTAATAAATATTCCAAGAGTATCTCATTTGTATAGTTGCTGAGTGGACAAAGTTAACTTAAAATAATTTCAAGGTTATACTTAAGTAGGCAAAATATACTTTCTTATAACTATATAATTATAGATTTATTTTACCTGTCCCTATTGTATAGAGCATATTAAATGTCTATTATTTTTTTTCTAAGTAGCATTCCATTCAAATTTTCTACTAGATGAACCTACATATAGCAACAGAGTGTATGGCTCTGTCTCATAAATTTAATTTGTATAATATAAAACAATATAAATTCGAGTGAGTGATGGACGAAGTGACTGACTACGGTAACATTACTTCTTCCAATCCTCTACGAGTTGTAATAATGCGATCGGTTGACTCCCAATCCCCATCATGTCAGAATACTGCACAAAGGTGGATGGCGGATCGTGTCGTGTGCAACGTATATTTAGTGGTAAAGGCCAGTTTCTCCGATCAACGTCATCGTACGGATCATAATATATATCTAATATTACGACTGTCAAACCACGGGCATACGTGTTACCTACTGATTACCTATAGAATATTCTATGATCAATGGTGTTATTCGATACTCTATATACCACAACGATTAGGTAGGTATTTGTTTTTTTTGTTTTTACACATTGTTTAAACCATGCCAATATTACGATTATTTCTTAGTTCCTTAGTCAACTTGCAATATAAATATATCGTTACAAAATGAAAAACAAAGTGTTATTACCTCAATACTACACTAGTCCATGTCAATGGTAGCATTAAGATTTAAGTTATCACTGTGGGCACTATGGTGCCATTTACTTAAAATGTAAAAATATTCTTTGTAATGAACTGTATATAATATATAGTATTATGGCTTGGATAGTAATGGATCAAAGTTTTTATAGTAAGTATGCTTGCTATTTCACCTGGAATTTTTTCAGAATTGGTCAGTCCCACTTTATGGATGGTTGCATAATATTTCTGATTCTCTGCATTCCTCCTGTCACGCGTGTCTCCGACACCCTGTGCTGGAACGCTATTCCGTTCTGAAATGTACATTCATGAGTTAAGTGTCAACATAAATGTAAGAGGGTATAAGATCGATGATATAAAGATTGCTGTCTGTCATGACAAAATTGATATTTTGTTTATTTTGTTATGGTGCCTGACTAGTCTGGGTCAATTGAATATTGGTGATATACGATATATTTATACCACAGAGTACAGACTTTATTCTCTACAGTGAGTATAAAATAGATAATTAAAAAGTTCAATTTATTTTTTAATTCTTAATTTTCTAGTTCATTTAAGAATTTAACTTCAGTTTAATTGACTGTTGAAATAACTGAGCTTTTTCAGTTGATTTAAAAATATTAATAAAGTTAAAATTAAAAGGGTTTTTAAAATTTTATGTTTTAATGGTTACGTTAGTTACATAAGCAATATAAATAAGGTTCCTTTTAAATATTTAAATAAAAATAATTTAATACTGTAATTTAGAAATAACTAATTTAATACCATAATTATTATTGTCTGTTATGTTTCTTGATAAAAATTATATCTATTGCCTACAAAATATAGATGTGCACAAATACTATTAATATGATTTATGTACTAATTAAAAAAAGTTGGAACTTTTTTATTATTAATTTATATTTAATTATTAATTAATCATACAATTAGGGAGCTAAATTTATTATTTTTTAACTATTTATCTATAAATCAACTATCCTGTTAAGTTAAGTTTGTTATTTTAATTAATTTACTTACCTTTATTTATTCTTATACTAAAACACATAATATAATACTTAAAATATTCGGAACATGATAGTAATTCACTATTTTAAAGAAAATGCGCATATCGATAAGCACTTAGGTATAGCCGGTATAGGTACTGCAGAGGAACACTGCGTTTAATAAAACGTAAAGATGCCCAATAAAAATTAATACTAATAATAATGTACGTTTAGATCAAAAATCGTACCTAATATTTACAATTTTATACAAAACCCTAATCAGACACGGATTGACTAGAATGCTGGAATGTTACAGCATTCCGTAATAATTAACGTATTTATTCCTGTCGGTAAAAATGTAACAACACAACTGTACAACTTTTAGGAAATCTATTTTTATAAGATTGTACAATTTCGATTGAATGTTTGTTGTAACTTGGTACATATTTATATTTTTAACGTGTTTTCAATATTTTTATAGCAAAATAAAATATCTTAACATTTCATAAATAATCTACATACATTAAATTTACCAAAAAATTTTTGTTATTTGCCCTTTAAACTATTTAGCATCCCGTGTTCTTTTTTATCAGTCTGCGTCTGATTTTAGTGAAAATTTGACAATACTGTAAGTATACTACATACTAATAGTTTTAAACGTTACTACAGTTACGGTGTTATATGATTACGATTTACGATAAATGATATAATACATAAACTGGGTTTTCTTACCTATACCTGGTATAGTATACCATACCGCGTGGGGCTGAACATGTTTCCGATATTTTGTTACTTACCGTAAGTTAGTTGGTAACCACTAACTAGTAACCACATATATAGGACATGACACGAAACGCAGTAAAATTGGGATCACAGCTGCTATGTCATCTGTTGTGTCGCGCCCTAAAGTTAAGCTCGGATCAACTTACGGACTTTATGGTTGATTATGATTACCTAGTATGAACGCCAATTATGGCAAATCAAAATTTAATACAAGGAACAAACACGATGGACAACGTATCTGTGAACCCAGATTTAAGTATAAACACTATAAACCCGGTTTAAATTGTAAACGGTGACAGCGGTACCTACTACCTACACAGTTTATGCTACAGCCTACAATAAACATGGTATCAAATTGTTAATGCATAGGAATTATTTTCTCAGTATACCAGAATCATAAACACCGGTATCTAACCATTTAAATGATTGCATTATTTTGTTAATAATTATTATCGTGCAGTGATATCGATAGATACGATGAAGAATAAATTAGAAAATGGTAGCTGTACTTCTTTTCAAACAGACGAACGCCGTGCAAACTACCGCTAGAATAGCGACAAATGTTCCCAACACGGGAATAGCCATTTTCATGTCCATGTAGTAAAACGGAAGAGATATTTGACTCTTTTCGACCAGCTCTGGTGGTGGCTCTTCTGTAAAACGTATGAATCAAAATGGTTGAATAGAGTAAATGAAAACCACAAACGATTCGCCGACAGACCAGGTGATGTGCTTACCTCCGTCTTCTGTCAGCGTGAAAAAGTAATAGTCCGCCAACGTCGATCCGGCGGCGTTGTGACCTTCTACTTGCAACTGGTACTCTGTGGCAGGCATTAAGCCAGTTATCGTGAACTTCCTCTGATTTCTCAGATTGTCGGCAGCTGAAATGGTAATTATGAATTTAATATTATATCAGTTGATAAAATAATAACTATTATCTGCAACATAAATAATATTCGTTCGTCTTCATTTATTTTATTACACACCGAGGCCCAAAAACATAAGTTTATACATAATAAAGATAATATTAAAAAAATAACAATAATTTTGAAAAATATAATAGAGGATAATTTAAAAGAAATCGAATTGGGATCTACAAGTTTAACAGTTCGTAAAGAGATGTGTTTTAAGTTAATTATTAAGTACCTATTAATGAAAAGTTAATAAGAAGTAATGGGGGAAGGGGTGGTCGTTGTGAATCGAGTATGATGTAGACAAATTTTAAAATTGTTTTGGATAAAATTTTTAGGAGAAAAATGTAGTCTGTATGTGGAGGACAATAGGCACCTTTAATAGATAGATGGCAAAGCGTATAGGAATTTGCACTTGACTTCACGATTGCTAAAGAATTATCAATATCTTAGGAGGGGTCCCATATATTGAACACGTACAATTACGATTAATTACACTCACTCGTGATCCAGTGTGGTTGTAGCATCGGCCGGTGTCTGATGACAAATTTATCGATTGGGCAATCGTTGTCCGGCCATGCTCCCAAGTTCAGCCGTAGGTACGTGGAGTTGGGCTTCAGGAACAGTGATTTCTTTGGTATCCCGGGCTTGCCGCCTTTTGTCTTGGTTGTTACCACGACGCTGGGTTTGGAGCTGCCCACCTTGTTATTGGCTACAATGTGTGCCTGATAGGTCTGGCCGCACGCCAAGTCCTGCAGACCGATATTAATCATTTTTATAGTTGGTTCTTGTACTGTTTTTCCGATGGTAGTTTTTGACGGAGGTCGTCGTCGTCACCGTTGTCGCCGATAAACAACTCAACATTTTTAGAGGAATTTTAGAGATTCGGAAATGAATGAGTCTGATGAAAATACTCACGTTCAGATAGTACGACGTCGTATGTCTCGGGATCGACACTTGACGGTACGGACCCCTGGGGTGTAAATGATACGTCATGGTGTAGCCGGTGATCGGAGCGTCGCCGTTGGACGACAGTCGCCAATGGAATACGAGAGTGGAACTGGTTGCTCGAGCGGTGTACAAGATGGGCGGTTCTGGGGGCACTGCAACAAAACAATATTATAGATTAATAAACAATGTAGAGCTACAGTGGCGTAGCAAGGGGGAGGGGGGTTTGGCTGTTTAACCCCCTCCCCCATGTATTTTCACATCTAATAAATGTTTTATTTATATTATTGTAGGTATATTTCATTAATTTTATTTTCATATTGAGGTATTTATAATATATTATTATAATATGGTATATTCACAAATTTACAACTAAACTTTGTTCATGAATTGTTCAATTAGGTAACAAACATAATGAAAACAAATTAATGTTCACTTAAACCCCCCTTTGCAAAATCCTGACTACACTTATGTAGAGCTTTAATGATATTTCAAATTATCTGATATCCATAGTATCCAGTATTTGATTGTTACTGGTATAACCTCGGTATTAACTCAATAATGTAGTATTTTTAGTAACTATACAATAGCAATTATAATATATAATTGTTGTAAAAAAAAAAAAAAATGAAGAAACTATACAATTGTTTGATTAATATGTTCATATTAAGACAAGAATTTTTTATTGAAATTAAATAATCGATGTAATCAATAAATTGTTTAAAAAAATTAAAAATGTGTGGGAGGTATTATTATAATTTATATAACCATAAAAAAAAAAAATCATTTCAAAAGCCGTTTTAATGTGTTTGCTTGAAAACAATAATTGCATAGTTGATGTTAGTGATATACTAATATTTAATATATATTATAAATAATGTGTATATTGATATATATTTACAAGACATATTATATTTGTTCAATAATACGATTAACGAGTCAAAAAAATTAATCGTTTTGGATTACCACGAGTGAGAGACATACTGATTTATTGATGTTCGTGGTTCTAATACAGTGTAAACTTAGATTGGCTCAAGTTTTGGAAGACACATATAGTTATTTATATTTTTTCCAGAATTTATTTTGTGTCGGAAATTTATTGTGTTAAACTCACCTTGAACGATTATTTGATAAACTATCGCATCAGCTCCATGTATATTTTCCACGTGACACGTGTAGTTATCGCTGTTCGATCGTTGGAGGGACGCGATCGTCATGTCACCATTTTCCGTCACTTGCAAGTTACCGTCCCAAGATTGAATAGCCCTATAGCTCTTTAGCCACTGTTTCTTGACGGTGGGCTGTCCGACAGCTGTGCAAGGAAGTTTTATAAACGTCCTCCAAGGTCTCTCGATCAGACCACCAAATGAAACGATTTTTGCGGGAACTACTTGGATAACAACATAAACGATAAGATTTAATATTGTAAGTTATCTATACTAATAAGTAATAATGTAAAGCTGAAGAGTTTGTATATGTTTGAACACGCTTATCTTGAAAACTACTTGACCAATTTAAATAAAAGTAATATTCGTTGAAACTCGGAGGGTATTTTCAGGGTGTTTTTAACCTAATATAAGTTATTATATTGTGGTTCATACATTTATTTTATTTATGCGTGTTCACGAAAATCGAATATTTATTTGTTTGTATATACTTAGGGTTGTCAATAGTTTCATTAAATTGGTATAAGCATTAGGTATAAACTATCTGAATTGCCATGCGTTGTTATAGAATTTTTTAATATATTTCAATGATATTTAATTAATTGCTTATTGCTTATTGTTATGAACAACAAAAAGCAATGTCCTCGTGTTTGTAGACTATGGACTTAAAAACTACTTGACCAATTTTGACGAAAGTTTCTAATTATTTTTGGAAATATTAGGAAAGTTTAGAGAATAAATTAATCCATGTTTGAAAATATACAAATTCATTATATTTTACACAATTTGCCATATAGTGCCGTGCCGTGTTTTGTTTGTTTTTTTTCTCGGTCAAAATTGGATTAAATAGCTAGTAACTTGAAAGTTATAACAGTTATTTATTTAAATTTATTTAACCTACCTAAGTAAAAGTAAAAACAAACTGTAAATACTATTTATTACATTTAGTAAATATTTTATTAAGGGTTGTATTACAAAGATAAGAGGTTCTATGAGGGAGAAATAGGGAAACGTAGTAGTAGTAGTAGTAAAAAATATTGAAAGATAAGGATTGAAACTAGATAAAAATATTGCTT
Source organism: Melanaphis sacchari (assembly GCF_002803265.2). NCBI lineage: Eukaryota > Metazoa > Arthropoda > Insecta > Hemiptera > Aphididae > Melanaphis > Melanaphis sacchari. The sequence continues at coordinate 2,186,372 of NW_020270366.1, read as the reverse complement.
GAATGAAATGGTACGTTTCAATGACGTCTATTTTGATGATATGGCAATGATTAATTTGTCTCTATATAATATTATATATATTATATATATATTTACCAATAATATATCGTATGTGTATTATTATTATAAATTTTACTGCATATTTTTTTTATCACCATTTACCATATGTACTGGTGAAAAAATTATCTGGTAGAATCTGGTATTGGGTTTTAGTTACTCAGTTAAGCTCAAAAATTATATGTAGTAATTTGAATTATTGTAGTGTAAAATAAAATATTTTACGTACGTTAAATCATCATCATGTTCATTTTTAATTTTTTCATAATTTATAATTATTTTTAAAGTAAAATCAAAAAGACATAAAAACATGATCGGTGTAGACTAATTTTAATTTGTAAATGATCAATCATTTAAACTTTTATTGTGAATCTCAAAAAAAATTGTGGACATATTTTATGAACTCTTTGTGTTAGCTCTATAATCTTCTAAATAAGCTTAAATAATTTCAAGACACTGGTGAGTGATGACTAATGTTTAAAATAATTAGTAGTTAATTATGAGGACAGAAAAACAATATATTTCTTCGAAATATATGGCAAATAAATAATAATATTAATATAAAAGTATATTTCGTATAATATTTAATATTTAGTCATTATTTCATTTTTACCAATATTGATGCCTGGTGGTATTATTTAAAATTAACTTTTGTCCTATTTATTACGTATAATATATTTTAATATACTAAGGTAATAATTATTTTTTTACTAATTTTAGTTTTTGTCAAACATTGTTTAAATTATATATTTTGATTTTATTTCCTTTTTTTTTATCACCGAAATTGTTGCGCGCCAAACTGTTCTGTTGTATCAAATAGATAATTAAAATGCGTGATGCGTAGCTTACTTCTGGTTGTTGATAGTATTTGAGTCGTTATTTTTGAGCTTTGTCCTTCGCCAATTTTTGTTGAAGCTGTCACCCAATATTGGTATTCCAAATGTGGCTGTAATCCTTTGGTCTCGTACGTCAGATGATGACTAGGTAATGTTCTCTTCATATGGTTCAACTCTTCTTCGCCTTTCATAACTCTATAAACATGCGACGTGTATGACAGGGTGCATATTGTGTATTATTATTTATTATTATTTAATATTTTACAAGTATTCATGTTTGTATTACAATTCTATAAAAATTACTTTGAAGACTTGCTTAAAAATTATAATATCAAATATTAATTTGGTCAATCTATCACTTACTTGAATACTAAATTTGAATTTCTCATAATATTATATTATTTTTATTTTTTTAAGTAACATTATTACTTAGAAATATTGATACGATATTTGTAATATGTTACTGTTATTAGTTTATCAGTAATAATTAGTATCTATACTTATTTTATAATTAATAATTAAATGAAGTTAAACTAATTTTATTATTTCGACATAAGCACAACCGTACTATGTTCAATTAAAATATGCAATCATAATATTATTCATACAATTATTACAATAAAATAAAATGTGAACCACCCGAAAATAAAAATGTGTGTGTTTAATATCTATAGCTAATAAGTAATAAGTATAGATATGTATTTATTATATTAATATAAAATTTGAGTTATTTTTAAGTACCCAACACTGCACACATAATAATATTAACTCAAACGTTACCTGGTGTACAAATTATATCGCAGGAGAACGCCGTTTGAATACTTTGGAGGTGACCAGGCGACTGTCAAGGATTGTGTAGATGCAATAGCGATCTTAATGTCTTCTGGCGGCCCAGGTGCTAAAATGGTATTTAATAGTACGTCATAATATTATATTTTTGTGGTTTTTGAATGAATCTGTTAGTAATTTTTTTATACATCTATAATATTACTGTTGATCATTATATAATCATTTATTATAATCATACCGTCTTGATCGGTGCAACACATTATCGGTTTGGAGTTTTCGCCGATTCCAATTCGTGTATACGCGGCGACTTTAAGTGTGTAATTGGTGTATTTATGTAGTCCGGTTAGAACGATGGTCAGCGATGGTGTTCTCCGGTTGCCGATTTCGATATCATCATCTGAAACGTGGTTGATTTATTATATATCAACATGGTATCATTAAAGGAATTATCGCAAGCAATCGATCAATAAATCACTGCATAACGTTAATAGATGTTTACCTCTATCTATGGAGTCGTAAGTGACTACGTATCCTTGGATAACTCCATTCCAGTGTTGAATTTCTGGATGTTTCCAAGACATTTGTAACGTTTGCGAACCCAATGACGAACAACGTACATCTAACGGATAACTGGATGGTACTAAAATAAGGTAAAAAAAAAATATAAACATATAGGTACACAAGGCAAATATCAAATAAAAGACACTTTTTTAGAAAAGTATTTTGTCACGTTTTTTAAAATATTTTTTTTTAGTTAATCAAAATTTTAAAGTCAAAAAAATACAAAATATTTTACTATGTTTTATTGTTTTTTAAGTTTTCGAAATGATAGCATATACATGTTTATTATTTTTATATTTCAAAGTTGAATATTTTCCTTTGAATTTCAATTTATAGTTCTTGGATTTTGAACAAGTAGTTAGTTAATTATAAGTTTTTTCTTTATTAATGAGATTTTAATAGGAATATTAATTTAATTTTATAAATCTTGGCAATTATTATGACATGGAAATTGGTAAAACACAAAAGTATTTAAATAGTTATAGTACTATCAACTAATTGTTAGGAATTTGATTTTTATAAGCTGTAGTCTTTAGAAAAACTGTGTACCTATATATATATAATGATTTTAAAACTACCACTAAACAAAAATGTCATCAATCATCATAATATATTAATATTTAGGATTATGATTTGGGCGTGGATTTGTAAACAAAAAGTAATCAAAATATGTAATATTCAAGCAATTTTATTTTTCTTAAAACATAATATGTAAAAAATAAAAACTTGGAATATTCAAAATTAATTTTTAAAATATAAAAAATAAAAAGTACAGAATAGAAAAATAAATTATGAGAAAAATTATCATTAGAGAATCTAATTGCCGATATTGCGATATCAAAAATCGTTACCTACTGTATTTTATATTCAACTTACAACAGATTGAATATATTTCTTGTAAAATTATGATTATCAAAAATATAAAAATACGAATTATTAAATGAAACATAATATGTACTTATTGGTAAATATTTAAAAATATGTATTTAATATTTATTTCAAAGTATTCAAAAATACGTAAAAATGAATATACATTTTATTTTATTTGGAGAGTAATTTTCAATCAGAATTAAAAAATCTACATTCAATAAGACTTTGATTTACATAAAATCCACTTTTTAAATTAAATGCAAAACGCGTAAATTACCGTCTTCCATAGTTTGCGCTGTGGCCGGTTCAGATAGCGGTCCGTTACCGATTTCGTTGAACGCTTGAACCACAATCGAGTATCTTTTAAATTTAATCAAATCCGCTAGTATCAACTCGCCACCATCTTCACCGTCACCGTACACTGTAGTCATATTGTGGGCCATGGTATTCATGCTAATTTACAGAACAAATAATAATTCTATTGCCGTTCATTTGCACTTTATGGTTTGATTTACTTTGCTTCTACAAAACCGATGTTATATCCCAACACTATGCCATTCCTGTGTTCCTTTTGTGGCGGTGACCAAGTGACGAGTAGCTGCGTAGACGACAATGAACGAACTTCGATTCTCGCCGGAGGACCACTGGGTCGTTCGGGATTAGTGATCGCTACCAGATCGTCACTGGGTGAACTCCAGCCAGCATCTCCGGTGGCAATCACTCTTAGAAAATATTTGGTGGCCGGCTGCAATCCGCTAACGAGTGCCGTATGAACGTTTCCATCCACCTCGGTAGGATCCCACCAACCTGTTTGAATATAAACACCAACAATGAATAAAACAATCTATTCGGTTGTAAGAAAATTAAAGTGTTAAGGCGTAAACAGTGACAATTAAACAATAATTTTTATCTTCGCTGTTATTATTATAGATCATAAGTAATTAAATGTTTCGAGCTAAAATAAGCGATATTAGTTGATTTATTTGTAGTAGGTACGCAACTTATACTCTCATGAATATACTTCATTAATCATTCTATATTTTACTATTCTTTTTTTCTCAAATAATTAAATATTTATAAAGTGTTTAATTTACTTATTATTATATTGTAGTTCAATAATAAATAATAATAAAATCATAGAAAGTAGTAATAATAAATCTATAACACTGTCGTAATATTGTTCAATACCTACTAAAAAAATATTTTCCTTTACTTTTTTTTTTTTGTTATTATTATTCAAACATTTAAAATATAAATTAAATATTTTAAAAATAGAAATAGAGATTGTATAAAAAAAACTAATATTGATGAAATAAAAAATTGTATTGTAGGTATAAATTTGAGCTATTAATTCATCTTTTGCCAGCTCCCATATATTTTTACGGAATTAAGGTTGTAAAAGTATCGTTCTGTTTTATCGAATAATGTAGCAAAATAACTGATTGCATTTCATGAAGCCTACTTTCTAAATAACACCCATGAAAATATCTACATAATATATGATAACTATTACACCAAACGTTTAAATTTATTTTATTTTCATACTATACATTTCATGCGCTTGGTTAGTTTATGTTATTTTATTGTGGATTTATAATTAATAGTAGTTTACCATCATCATCGGCTGAACACAAGTTTTTGTTGATTATACGACACGGTTTTGGTACAAAGTAACTATTTAGATTAAATAATTTCCAACTAAAACTGTTAAAAAACAACATACCGTCGGCTTTTTTATGCTGTATAATGTATTTAGACGTCTGATCGCCATTGTGTTCCCATTGCACGTTGATTGTCGTACTAGTTACTGTTATCACTCTCAAGTCATTAGGTCTGTCTGGCGGCTCCTTAACGTACAATTGCACTAATTGTTGGTCTCTACCGTACACATTACTTGCCTGACATACGTAAGAGCCACCATCATCTACTTGTACATTATTAATTTGCAGCGAAGCAATAACTTTTTCTCCAAACGTCTGTTGTCGTTCTATAAGTCTAGATCGGACGAAATGCATAAATTAAACATATTATAGGTAGTAGACACTAGACACTTATCTATAAAAAATGTTTTGTGGTCTCCTTACTGGTAAGTAAAATATTTTAATTTTATATCGATATACTACTACAGTCAGTATAAAGCGTATGAACAATAAATTGGTAAAAACAAAAAGAGATTAACAGACATGAAATTAATATAATATTAAATTAATTAATATCTGAAGTAAATATAAAGTTGTACAACTTGATATTTACTTCAGAAACATTCAATTGGGAAAATTAAAAGTAAAAAAAAAGAAACCAGCTAGAAAGTTTAAATGTTTATTTATCTATTGCAAAGTTAAAGTTTAAATTGGTTTTTAAATAATATTAATTATAAAAGTATATAATATTTAAACTGTATCTGCGAAGAAAATAAATAACTGAGTTTGAACTTGTGTGGTGAAATAATGAATTTTTTTCGAGCTGCATAAATATAAATTATATTTTGAAAATTTAAAAAAAAACGTGAATTTTACATAAAATAGAGTTGCTTATTCATAAGAAATCATGATGTTAACTTTTCATATCACTTTCAAAGAGTAGTCCCAAACAAACACGATTGCTAGTAAGTTGTAAGTTGACCTTTTATAAAAGCTTGAGATAATAATTTATAATATACTTTTACACAAGATTTTCTGCAAACAATTATTATATATACAGCTGTTGTATTTTATAATATGTTAGGTATAAAGTTAACGTTCACATAGTTGCTCATATATATATAGGATTAAAATTACACATATAGTTATTATCAAATGCTTTAAATAGTTCAAATTGTAAAACGTTTCGTGGATTGTATTTATTTATTTTTAAAATATTTGAAAAACAGTAAAAGGTTTGGTTAGGTTGTAACAAGTAGTGTAAGAGCTTATTAGTTTAAAAATACCTGAATTTGCTTGACGTCATTGTGTCGGTTTTGCCATTTTTAAACCATTTTACTTCGATCGGATGGTCACCCGTCACATTACATTGTAAAGTTGCTGTATCCCCTTCTTTGGTAGAAACCGTTCTCGAAGTTGATGAAAACAGTGGCGAAGCTGTGCATTAATAAGTTTATACATTTTAATGGAAACACTGTATTATAGGTAATTACAAAGATTGAGCTCACTCACATTTAACGTTGATTTGGATCACTTTTCCGATCGCGTTTCCAATACCATTGGAAGCTTGACAGAGATAGTATCCTTGTTTATCTTCTTTGACGTTTTGTAGCAACAGCGAATGATTACTTAGTACTTTCGTATGTATTTTTTCTTTCAGCTCTTCATAGTCACCAGATTTACTTCCTATTTCGATACATGAAAAAACATTTATTATCAATCAAATTATTATCTTACGAGTTTATATTGAAATCAAGTAACGTGTATACGACATTACTGTAGAATCGTGGAACGAAGATCGTAAAAAATTTAATGGTCATTGTTAACAATTTTAAACATATTACTGGTGGTTGGAAGTTACAAATTAGTATATATAATATAATGTTTTTTTACTTAATGGAATTTTAGTTTTGTAAAATACTTAAATCTCTCTTACCATTGTGCCTTATAGCTAAGATAGACGAAAAACATAATATAATTTTGAACTTTTTGTCATTAGATTGTCTAATTTTTTGCAGTTTTTACAGTAAATGTGTGTTAGAAAAAAAATATATTTGGTATATAACTATAAATAATTTTTCATTTCTGTTAAATATGATCTTTAATATCATAAAATAAATTTGAATACATTTAAGAAGTAATAAAAATTGTCAAATCAATTTTCTGTGATAAAAATTAAAATATATATGTTCACTTGTATTTGTTGAAAATAAAACGTCAAAATAATATGACAGCTGCAGTGGAAAAGAATGACAGATCACTATAGAGACTATCTGAAAGCTACTGCGTTGTACTACGTTTCAGAGTAATACAGGAGGTCATTTTTTCGAAAACCTGTCAAAGTTTGTATTTGTATGATCAATCTGAACAGTGAATTCTGTCAAACGCGTTTTTATGTTCCAGGTAATTCACAACAATAGAGTTCATCTAATTTTCAAGCGTGCAAGTTCTTTTAAGAAGTCATCAAACCATTATGAACAATTTTTTAGTCTACTGTTTAAATGTAGTTGGCTCTTAAATTCAAAATATTTTTGAACATTTTTCTCTTTCAATATTCGCTCTACTAGTTTTAGAAATTTATAGTATTTTCTTTCTTCATTTATTTTTGTCATTTTTATTAGTGACCTGCTCTTAGAATATTAAATTTTTTTTTTATACTTATAGTAGGTATAATATATTATATATGTAGGTTGTTATGTAAAAATAAACAAAAATACGTTTAACGACAACATTTATAAATTTGTAGAAATGTTTTGATGTTTCAAAATATAATACTGTTGACTGTTTAGTTATAATTAATAGAGTACCTACCATAGAACATTACTTATAGTTATAAATGTAGAAATGTTTAATGTGTATTCAACTCTTAAAATTGTAGGTATAGTGAACAAAGGATATTGGAACTTGAAAGTATGGTTTTAAATTACCATTAAAAGCTTTCATTTCATTTATTCTTTTTCTTTGTTCCATTTTATTAAGGTCAACTACAAAATTATAATACATTCTTTTTCAACCCCTTTTTGTTTGTAACTCTTTTTGTAATTTTTTTTCTATATTTTCATTGGAACTTCTTCGCAATTTATGAGTATATTAATAATAATAATACAAATAATACAATATATTATATATATATATATATACAAATCATTTCACCACAAACACTAAATAATTGAAATAACATAAAGCAGCAAGAAATAATCATAAAGGTACCTATATAATATTGGATTGTATTCATTTTCATTAATGTATCAGATATATTAAAAAATGAAAAAATATTTATTTAAATACGTGATATGTATACGTTTAGTCTTCAGCATAGTTTATTTTATTTTTCTTTGAAATATAATCCATCTTGAAAAAAAGCCTATTTTTAAATTAAAATGAAATACGAATATTGAGTAAATAAATGTCTAAAACTAAAATAAAATAATACTGTAATTTACTATGATAATTGTTTTATAATATCATTATTACTATACATGATTATTTTAATCGCATAACGGTAATATGAATATTGGTTTCATTATTTTTACAGTCTGAAAATGAACGTTAAATATTGAATCCACAAACATTTAATTAAATGAAAAAATACTTTTTAAGCTTAATTATAATGCCTTATAAGTATATGTTTTGCACAAATGACAATGTTCAAATAGTGGGTGGGGTGGGGGAAGATTTGCAAAAAGATTTAAGATAATGAATATGGACTAAAATATAATAATTTGTAATGATATTTATATTATGTTTTGCACACTGACCGGTAGCTTTTTTCCAAATGACAGTAGGCTTGGGCACACCGTCGGCTTGACAATCGATGATTAGCTGTCGGTTCCTTTCGATGTCCACGTCTGTCGGTTCAATGGTCCACTTCGGTGGCACTACGGAAGAAGGGGAGGGGAATAAAACAAAAAAGACCAAAATGAATAACCAAAAACGATTTTGAACCGTTTTACGTACAATACTTGAAATACCAATGACCGCAGTTTTAACCGACCGTTTTTATTTAATAATTATACATTGTGGAATCGACAGTAGTATACAAAATTTGCATACCGTATAATTACTGCAGACATAATGTAAGTAGGTGCAATAAACAATTTTTGTCTCAGTACACGCCACTATAGACTCACAATATATTATATTATTTAACAACCCACGAGTGACGTATATTGTATATATAATAATATATTATTATAATACCTATCGTATATATATTATGCTAGTAACTAAGTAAAAATTAAACGTTTTCTATTAAATAGACACTCGCGTCCGTCTTGCAAATGCATAGAATATCAAATTGTTCGTTCTGAATGATCCATTTAACTTTGACATGTTTAATATAACAATTAATTTAAAAGTAAGATATTACCTAGTGAACATCGTAGTCTTTTTTATATTTTTATTTTAAAGTGAATTAAAAATTAAAAATTTAAAAATTAGAATATTAATATTCTTAATTTTAAATATGATAGTAGGTCGATTCATTGTTATATTAATACGCCAGAATTAAATAGATTATTAAAAACGAACAATTTGCAATGTTATGCATTTGTAAGACGGTGACATCGCATGCGAGTGTAGTGTACTCTAAAATGTTCCGAACTTCGATTCTTTCGGTTGCGGTATGTTTTTCGAAAATATAAAATAAACATAAAATTATTATAAGTGTTTGAAAAATGATATTGTTTGTGTAAGAAATAATGAAGACTAAGAACGCGTCTTGGAAAATTGTTTTTATAATATTGTATTAATGTACAAAATGTTGTTTAACTTTGAACGGTTTTATTTTTACTAATGTATTAAATGCCTGTTTACTGTGTAATAAAATATGTTCAAATAAATGTAATCACTTAAATAGAGTTTAATAAAATTGATGAAGTTCCAACCATTTTATTTTTATATAAGTAACGCAAAAAATATTTTCAGTTAATTCGAAACACGTTGCAAATTTATAATTTAAATATAAATTAAAACTTTATTTAATTATTTAATACATAAATAATATCGTAATGTTTATGATTATTTCCAATAAAAAATGTAAAAAAGTGTAAATTGATTAGTTTTAGGTTTAAAATAAGACTAAAATAATTTCAGTTTTAATTTAAATTTTTTGTAATAAGTTTTTGTAACCATGGAAATTAAAAAAGTTAATTTAATTTAACTTAAAAACAAATAATTGTAGAATGATGAAAAGTTCACCTGTAATCATTAATTTGTAATTAAATAATATTTGATCAATTTTGGACTCAGTGGTGAACACAATTGAATCACGTTCTGTGGACATTATGTTGTTAAAAAAATATTTATTATATTCGTTATTGTTCAGACTGTTAGGTTTACTGAAATAATTGTAAAAAAGTTAATACAAATTGTAAAATTAACTATAAAGACAAATTTTTTATGAACATTCAAGCAAATTATTCTTCACAGTATTTCGATGTATAATAAATAGAATTTGAAGCAAGTAGTTAATTATTTAAAAGTAAAAAGTTGTTCTTTAAAAATGTAAAACTTTTAAAGATGATGATAATAAAAAAAATTGCTTTGTAGTTGCTTCAAATTATATAAAATAATATTATTTCATAAACGAAAAGAATTTTACTTACAAAATTTTTTCCAATTTTGTTGCAACGTTGGGATTACGTATGATATTGAGTGACGCGCTCAATATACGTTCAGTATAGATAATTAATTTTCATTCGGATAAAGTATTTTTATATTGTTGATTTCATCAGAATACCCGGAAAAACTATAATTAGCACAACAATTTTACTGTTATTATAATAATATATTAAAATATATTGTAGACATACCAATAGGCTATAATCTACAAATTATAATTTTATTGTTAATTATTGCAATCGAATGACAATATCTTATTCTGTCTGTCAAACAGCTTAACTTTTAAATGGCGGTTGCACAGTATTGATAATTGGTATTTCAAGTATTTGATTTAAGAGTAGTTCATTAAAATATTGTAATTATATATTATTGTGTAGGTTATTATGTACCTCTGTTGACTTGGTCTAAAGAAGTCAATAGAGGTGGGCTGCGTTTTGCGAATCGATGCTTCATGCAAAATAGACAATAACTATTGTAGTTATTACTTATTAATGGAAACATAACATAACGTACTATGCAGTATAATATACATATTACTATTATAATAATACGTTATTATCTAAATGTTGACAATCCGCACAAAGGACGATGGAACCGAGTTTCGGTTCGCGTATGGTTGCAGATAAATCGTTGTGATCGAGACCGTGTAACAATATATACGTTTATAAACGGATTGTGTAGAGAGAAAATTATGGGGAATGAAGACAACAAATATTTATACAAACAAAGATCATGTCTATAAAGGACATCAATAGATTTGTATTAAAAAAAAAAAAAAATGTTTATTGTATGCGTTGATAACGATTACTTTTTAACGATTGTGTTCCACCGTCTCTCATCGGATGTACATATCATTTATGACAATCTATTATTTTTATATGTAATATGCAAATATACGTCATCGTGCGCATTATAACTACATATTATATCATACAACACGAGCTATGCATGCGTTTTTGGAACTATATAATATATACAAGCCGTTCAAACAATGGAAGTCTATAAGAATATTGTAATAAAACGCGTAGGTACAGCAAGTTAAATATGTGTATCCATATATTGTATTATTATTTATAAGTATACATTTTATTATATACAGAGCGATTCACCCCTCTGGCCCTTTAACCATTTTATCCTCGACTATATGCGGTTTATTAAAATATATACCGATGTTCGGAAATTTTTAAATACCAACATTTCAAGATAACATATTTTCAAACACTATGATTTTTGAAAGAATTTAAGGATTGTTCTTCAGTGGCATGTACACAATAGCTTTTTTGCTTCTAAACAGAATTTCCTCCATCAAGTCGATGAGTCATTAAGCTTTACGTCGGCATTGGGTGTAATGATATAGTCTTCGTCCTACGGTGATTGGATGAAATGGGGACGAGCATCATGCTTTCGTCGAATCGCTCTGTACATATACTTGTACTTTGTTACACGTTTGCCATGAGAATGCGATTGTATATAATAGTATAAATAAATTATAATATTATTATATTATACGTTTGTGCGTGTACACATATCCGCGTGCGGTGCAAATTTAATGCAAAATAAATGGATTAAACAATGATAGTGTAAAACATGCAAATCCTATTAACGCGTACATCATAATATAATATTGTAATGACAGAGTGTTAAAAAAAAAAAAAAATCGTAAAGAGACGAGTAGGTACATCGTAAAACCTATATACAAGCGGAATGAATCGAAGTCGATCGTAAAAAAAAGAACGGAGAGTGTGAGAGAGAGAGAGAAAGAGAAAAAAGAGAGCAGTATTACATTTTGGCGAAACTATATAAAATTATGTATACCGTGTCCGTGTGTACTGTACCCCTGAAGCTGCTATAGCAGTCGCGGGCTTATACGTCGGTCGTAATATGCTATTAAACCGATGTAACCGGTGACAGTGTGTGCATCGTGGACCATCATAAATCATTAATTGTGTTACGCGTTTAACGATAGCAAAAAAATAAATGTAAAAATAAAATTTATAACGTAGATCGCAGTGTATAATATGTACGATTTTAATATTATCGTTATTATAGTAGGCTATTCGAAAACTGCGCGTTTTACTGCAATCTCTTTGGATTCGCTCCGTGAGCGATGAACAATATTAATAATAATAAATAATAATTGTATGGAGTGTGGACGATGTAATTTATATAGGTATCTATAATGCGGGCTAGAAGACGTAAAACAAAATTCTCTAGAATAAATTGAACGAGAGTAAAAAGTATAATAAAGAGAATAATAATTTTATTATAAGTAATAAAAATATAAAAGTATAATAATATAAGAGTAAGAATGGATAATAATAATAATAATAATAATGATAAAAAAAAAAATTAATATTAAATAAAAAGTGCTCGTTTTACCTGTGAGTGATCGTGAACATATAACTGGTGATGGTTTCCAATGATTAATACGTTTTGTGAGTTAAATTGGTGTAGAATATAATATTATTTATAAATATATATTGTTTTGTGTGACTAATATGTGAGTGCTTACATATTATTATATAATATGGATAAAGAGCTTTTGCCGACCGGAAACGCGTTACGGTTTTCTATCGAATATGGTATAATTACGATTTATACATATGTAAAAAATTAATTATTATACACGTGAATCATATTGCGGTACTCGTTTTATCTATTTTTTATGAAGATTTTTATTATTATTGATTTGCAGTCCTAATCGAACCGTCCGAGTGAAATATAAAATAAATAGTTATCGATTTGTAGATCGCTATTCTCAACGGAATTACTTCTATTTAATTTCGCACCTCCATACATACATACTTAGTTAAAATAGAATGAAAATTATATCGATAATTTTTTGCTCTCCGTTTGAACGAGTTAGGTATAGTTATTCAAAACGAAGCCGTGGTTATAAAAGTATTTTTTTTTAAATTTTTTATGACGCGCAACGTAAATGAAAAATCAACATTAATTTATATAGAATATTTTTTTAGTTTATCGTACTCCAATTAATATTTTTAATTGAAAATTTCCTTGTATAAACGTCAAGGAATATTAAGAATCGTGCAATTAAAAAACGAGAGGTTTTGATTTGCATTTCAACGGGTTTTAATGAAAAATTATGATGAAAGAACGTTCTAGAGTCGTTTACAACATAAAGTGTTTCTTCCGATGTACCTATATTATTACGAAAAGCGTGAGCGACGTCGTTCTGTAGGTGTATAACAAGTGCACGCGAAATAACACTTTAGATTTTTGGTGCAATCGGCGATGAATATTATTATAATATTTAATAACTTTGGATGCGAAAATGAGTTTAACGGGTTTAATAATCGGATGAATAAATATGTATAACTGCGATTTCGCATAATAGAAATAGAATTATAATAGTATCGAAAGGGTCGGACGTGTTAACGTAAACTGCCGTGGCACTATTTTTTTTTTTTTTAGTTTTAGTTTTTAATTCGAGATGAACGGAAAAAAACTTTCACGACTCAGAATCTCGTAGCGTATTTTTATATAATGTGCACAAAATCATGAATGCATTTCAAAAGAAAAACCACCACTGCAATAAAAAAAAATTAGCCATATTGTTGTTAAAAATTATGTTTATAATTATTCTCCCTTTCAGTAAACGCATTCAGCAAACGTTGCGGGCTTCATAAATATGTAACAGTGTAATATTTTGAGTTAAATATTCAGATAAAATGTTTAAAATTCATATTTTAATGGAAGAATTTTTTTTTTTTTAATAAACGTGGATATTTATGACATATCATGGATGGTCCAATACAACTTTACATTTATTTTCGTTTATAATCAAATGAATTATGAATAATTTTATCAGACGTTACGATTATAATATAATTTATAAAACCCATTTAGATATCGGGAATTGTTATTTTTAAAACCAAAACGAGCAACGGAATGTCCAAATATACTAAATAGATGAAGTCGCAGCATTAATACAGATTGAAAAAAATCTTTATAGGATAATAGCAACGACATCTATATTTTAAATAAAACGACATAATTATACAATAATTATATTCGCGTTCGTATTTTATATTTACACTAGACGAGTAATTACGCATGGTTGTATTACCTATTCAAAATGTTATTCGTGACGTCGATTGGTTTTTTTAGTTTTCATTTAATGTATTTCTATAATCCTGTACATTTTTATATTTTATATGGTACAATTTTGCTCCATGAGTATACGCATTCAGCCAAACCTAATGGACATCGATAGTGATGAGGGCGGGGGAAGTGAGCTAAATACATATAATATATAAATGTATACGCATATACGTGGATATAGCACAATATACGATCGGAATACGTTCTCGGACCTTTGTTATTTTCGTTTTTATTTACATAATTTACGTCGGACGGTCGATCGGCGTCCGTTTAAACTCTGTACGGAATAATTGACCACCGTGAAACTGTCTTTTTAAATGTACCCTTCGGGTCCCGAAAACGATAAACGAGTTCCGGTCGCTTGGCTCTTTACACTGCAAATTGTATATACGTGTATGTGGTGGTGACGGTGGTGTAATGGTGCAAAAGCCGAGCAAACGCTTTATCAACGTATATAAAATGTTTGTGTTTCGATGGCCCGCAAAAAACGTCCGATGGAAATCGGTAGACGGCCGGAATACATCTCCGCGCCGGATTTTCATCGGTCGCTTAAACGATATCAGACAAGTCCTCTCGTTCGGTCACATAGGTAACATAGATATGGTACACAATAGATCATAATATTAATACTGCGTCTATAATATGAGAACGCGGATTGTCCGAACATTTAGGTGGTCAAGTGTACTAACAATTACGAATGAGTGACTGTACAATCAAAATTATAAAATATGTATGTGCAGTTAACAATGAACTTGAGTTTTTTTTAGGTTTTAATAATAAATTTATATCAAATTAAAAAAAAAAAAAAAACTGTTCGAAGTGTTATTGAGTGTGTACAAAAATAAAAAATATGTTCACAAAGTTTTGCGTGGTCAATGGCGTTCAGATGAAAAATGATAAAAAATATAACATGTACAACAAACAACCTTAAGTGGTCCAGTAAGTACGTTTAGCAGGACAATTTAATATGTTCAAATTAAGTTAAAATTGATATAAACCGATCTCATGAAACCTATAATAAACAATAATAATATAAACAATTATTGATCAATATTGTATTCATTTTTCTTTATAAACTTAATAACTTCGTCGCGAACCATTTCAATGTATTCGAATTTTCGTTAATTTCTATCATAGTGATTTTTCTTAATTAATGGACACCTATTTACGTATAATTATTTATTCGAATTTATTAAATTAAAACAGGAATATGGAAACATACATTTAAGGAAAAAATTTTTAAAATACATTACAATATATTTCAATTATAATATGCTTTTACCTAGATTTAATTATTATTATTATATTTTTTTTTTTTTTAGTTTTTAAGTATTAATTATTTGTATACAAAAATGTCTCTATTTTTAATTTTAATAAACATTTACAGGCTAATTAAAACTGAAAAAATAAATAGTAATACATAATTTAGTACATTTTTCGGTAACTATTAATAGTTTACTCTTTTGTTAAGACATGGGTTAATAAAATGAAATAAACTCTTCTAAACGTCTTCTTATTACATTATAACATCAAAATTATGTCAAGATATTTATTAGATTCTAAAAGATCTCAAAAAGTAAAAATGAAGTAAAATAAATTCATTGAATTTAAAATTATACGAGCTACAATTTAGGCGATGTAAGTTTTGACCTGGTAAACTTATACTTTCTGGACAACTGTCGTAAACCGCGGTTTGATACGCTAACTTTGTTTGAAATTATTACAAAATGATTTAAAGTTAGACACTTCACTAAGTGTAATTACGGAGCTTAAAACTACGATCCATCCTGTGTGATCGTATATGCACGAGGATCCGCTAGTCTCATTATAATTCATATACTACCATAATAAAATGATTTATACTGTGATCTCACATATTGTATGATGTGGTTGACCCGACCGAACTGACGAGCAAAAGTCTGATGTGCGTTTGTGAGTGTGTGTGTGTGTGTGTGGTGTGTGATTGTCGAGGGGATGATATGACTTCAGCCGGGATGAGGGGTCGGTGGGGCTTTTGTCGAGTCGTATGCACCACTTACCTTTGACTAGCAGCGCGGCCGTGTACCTGACCTGGGCCGCGGGGTTTTGGGCCTGGCAGGTATACCGGCCGGTGTGGTGTCGCGTGAGCCTGGGAATGCTGAGCAAACTGGAGTACGGGTCAAGCGTGGTGATGACCACGGAACCGTCGCCACTGCTGCCGCCACTTTTGGCGGCGGCAGCGGCAGTGGCGACGGCGGCCGACGGGTCCTCGCCGCCGCCGTCTTGCAGCGGGACGGGTGCGCCGTCCTTGAGCCACGCAATACTCAGTGGAGGGTCGCCGTGGCTCACGCCGCACACGACCCTCGTCCGAGTGCCTTCTACCAGCCCGTCGCCGGGAAAATTAAAAGGCTCAATTACGGGAGGTACTAATAGGAAAACAAAACAAAATTATAAATGTAATTACGATGATAATAATATAAATGCTGTAAAAATATAGTGACGTCAATTCAGAACAGTAAGGATGACTTCACGACACGTACAGAATAATAATAATAATAATAATAAATATAATATATTGTAACGGAGTGATTTTTTTTTTGTTGTTCTACGTAATCGTAGTATCATGTGTAATAGCATAGTAATTATAATTTTAAATTTGAGTTCTCACAAATTTAAAATTTGGCGGAGCAATCGCAATCGATTGTGTGTTTCAAGTTAAAAAAAAAATCACCTCGTATAAGACGCACCGCAATACAGGATATTGCGATGACGACAATAATAATAATAATAATAATAATAATAATAATTTAAACGTAGAAAAGTTTTAAAAACAATATACACAATACATATATAATAATATAGTAATATAATATACGCAACAATACGTCTAAACAACAATATATAATATATATATATAAATATAATATAAGGAAAAAAGTAATATAATAAACTCAAAACGCTGACGACGTGTATACGTAATAATATGTATAAAATATATACCACGAGTATAAACAACAAAATTCAGCTACGTAAAACGCACGACTGGCAGCAGCTCGGGGGATGGACGGGGTAGTCGATAAAATGAATGTCGGATCGGGGCAAAATCGAAATATAGAAAAAGTAAATTTTGGTAAAAACCGTCGACGGGCGACCGTCGCGTCGGTTATTTTCGTTTTCTTTTACCGTTGACGATCAACCGCTGCGTGACGACGCGCCGGGCCGCGTGGTTACGGGCCTCGCAACTATAGTTGCCCGTGTGCTGCGGCCCGAGCGTCTCGAAAGCCAGCACGCTATTGTAATTGTCCACCCGGGTGACAGTGGCGGCCGGGCCCAGCGGACCGCCGTCGTAGTCCTTGGACCACGCGATCGTCAGAGGCAGGTCGCCACTGATCACCGAGCACGTGATGCTGGCCCGTTCGCCCACGTTCGCCGTCCGTTCCGCCTGGACCGAGCTGAGTCGCGGAGGCGCTGCAATTTATTATCATCAAAAATTCGTGTTCTCGGTGGGTCGTGACGTAATCGTACACACAGGTGCAACCGTGTGGGTATCGTATCCCGATCGGCATCGCCGTGTTTTGCACGCGCGTCGGAAAATTTATCGGCAATTACGGGCTCCCGCGGGATCGGAACAAAGTCTGGGTACGCACATACCGAATGGATCGGGTTGAGTGAAAATATAAATACTACCCACCATTACGATAGTTTTACGCGGCGACTGTTTGAATTGGATTTCGTTCGTACTACAAACAGGCGTTAGTAGTTGGGCATTATTAAAAACTGATGACTGTAATTTTATTTTTCTCCAAAAATATGAGCAGAATTTTCATCCACTTCACATTGAACGGGGTAATTTAAAAAAAAAAAAAAGATCAAATAAGGAATATATTTTTAACAAAGAAGCACACTTGAGTCGAAAAAATGGGTGAAAAAGAAAAGTCAATAGGTAAAGAAACGAATGAAAAAGTTGAATGGCTGCTAATTTTGAATTTTACAATTCATTTCATCTGTATGTTGTAATTTTACCATGTTAACTTTTTTTTTATTATTGTTCATTTTCATTAACTTCGGCTTATTTTATATTAGGTTAGAGTTTTTAGACTATATTATTATATACCTGTTTTATTATTAGTATTATTATTGAAAATACATATATACAGCGTATTGCTTTTATTTTAGGTGTATGTAGAATGTAGATTAATTAACAAACGTGTTAACCAGTAAAACTTTTGTCAGTTTAATAAATAGTAATTTTTCAACAATTGTTGAAAGAGTTAATGTGAACATTGTTTTATTATTTAAATGATAATTTATTGAAACCAACTCGTATACCTAATACACGTAGACTACCCGGAAATCAATCAGTAATTGAGAACCGATTTTTAGATGTTATTTTAATCATATGTGCATTGCGCAATACTATCATTGTAAGCGTTCGTGAGATTTTCGTTTTTAAATTTCAAACACTCTGACTTACGCAAAAAAAGGTGAAATTTTAGGAAGATTAATTACATTTGCCCATTCTGGAGAAGACAAAACGATACTTTTGCTATTACAACACTATAAGCTGGGATGTAAAGTGGTAAAAAAATAAATATTATAGTGGGTTAAGAATGTAAATGTTCATATTATTACCGATAACGATGTTATTTTGTTTTATCGATGTCTACAGTATTTTTGATTTAAATTTCTATTTTTAAAATATTTAATTTTTATTTTAAACGCCGTTAGAATAAGATTGTGTTTAAAAAGCTCGTTAAAATACTTTATTAGTGCATTCATTTATGCGAGACAGAGATTTTTTTATTTTACATGAAGAAAGAAAGATTTTATTATTTTTTAATATTGATTTATTAGGATTATAATTGAAATTATGTTTACCTATAATGAATTTAATTTTTGTTCGAGATTTGGTTAAACTGAAATTGAATAAATTGTGTAATTTTAATATAAAATCACATATTAACGAGCTTATTTTATATTTTTACAGGTATTTAGTTGTTTGAGAAAAAAAGTATTTGGAAATTTAGAATAACCCAATCCCAAATGTTTATAGATTGTGGTAAATTTCCGCAATCACTGGCATGCTTGACAAGTGCCACCTACATAGACCTACATTTTTCACTTATTGTGATATCCTTCTTCAATCGGTTTACTTATACAGTTATCCATGTTGCTACTAATTATCAATTTATCATTGTTATTAAAGGGATTAATAAGTTTACCACATCTAATCATTGTCGGGTAAACAATTTCTATTGTTTTGAATTTTTTTTCTCAGATTGAAATTTGGATTTTTGTCATTATTTTTCCTTTTATTTAGCTGCATTGTAGTCGGGTACCAATTCTATGAATACAATAATTTATTTTTGTATTTATAAATATATTTATATATAAAGCTACAAAATTAAAAATGATGACAAGTTACTATCGAAGATTTGATTAATAATTGATCAAGGAATATTAAATTGCGGTGCTTTTGTCATAAACGCGAAGTTAAAAGGAAAACTTAGCTATAATAACAATTATGTATATCTAAAATTTTTGACTTTAGACATCAGTATTAGTGTGGTATGCTGCATATGTGAAAATTTTGTCATAAACTAATCTAAATAATTGACATGAAACAAAATTGAGGATTGTAAATTGGGTTAAATTAATAATTTAAATTTTTATTTTGTAATTTGTAACCTATTTCCACATAAGCACCGTACTATATTCAAACGAATAGACAATAAAAAATATAATAATATATGAAGTATTAGTAGGCTAACTTCTGGATTTTCGCGACTACTTTATCTACGAGAAAAAAGTTTACCAGACTTGTCGGCCATCGCGTATCGGATTACTATTGGAGTTTTATTATATATTTTTCTATTTGCCAGAAATTATTTCTCCGAAACGTCGTCGAACGGTTTCGAACGATAAGTTTTTACTGTCCGGTAACTCAAAAGTTATCAAGCTTGCGAACGTAATGCTATGCATGTATCATAGTATAGAGACTTCCGGTAAAACTACCACCGTGTCTCCGATTGGGATATAATATACACACTGCGTCGATCAATTTTTTACGTAGTCACGAAGAGTGAAAAAAAAAGTACTACAATAAAATATAAAAATTATCGTTGCAAAGGAAAATGATTGAATGGATAACATATAATATTATTTTATTATCATACAATATTATTATGTATATTATTCACATTCAACCAACCGTGACGTATTATTACGTTAACAATTAATAGTATTGGAATCGAGCTTTTTATTGCGAACGCAGATGGGACGACGGATTTATATATTAAGTACTTGTGTAATGTCATTGATGTCTCGGCATTATGCGGTTTAATGGTCGTGTATTTTTTTTTCGATATTAAGTATTTACATTGACGCATAATACACGTTTAAAGGACATTAAAGTAATATCATAATGCTTATAAATTATCATCATGCTTTTTGTATTAGTTTAGTTTTTGGGTCTTAAACAGTTTAAAATTGCAGTTATATGTTTATTATATTTTCTTCTGAAATCACTAAAAAATGTGAATTCTTTGTTAAATAACGACGGTGTAAAGGACAGATAGAGTGAATACAATATAATATTTCATATTATTTGGTTGAACACAGAAACTTTAAAAAACTAGAATTCATAACTATAGTTTTATTCATGTATTGTACTATATCCATACACTTACAAAATAATGATAATTATTTAGGTATCAAAATTTAAACTTTTGAAATCAAATTTATTAACATTGAAAAAAAATAATATCCAATTTGTACTGAAAAACGTGTTAAACTCTATCGTTATACAACAAAGTTTTGCTAACTATTAAAATTATATTATTGAAATGGTTTTGAAATTATTAATGTTGTAGTCGTTGTTGTTAATGCGAATAGAGAAATAAAAGAACTTTTCAATACCTCGTACAAGTTTCTGCATTAATAAAAAATTTCGTTTAGCGTGCATCGATGGAAAAACCATTTTGATGGGATAACGGCAAAGAGAACGAATTGAAAAATAAAAACGATTGCGGTCAATATACAATTTACGTTTACGGAATGTGGTGCTATAATCTATTAAAAATTCTTTCAGCTATACACGGAGGAATTCGCCGACATTTTCGCCGTCGTGGACAATGATGTGCAGCCGTAACGCGAAATAGTATAAGTATAATATTATATATATTATATTTGGTTTTTAAAGATTAAAGTAAAATTTTTAATTTTAATTATTTCTTAAACTGCTAAAAATAAACATTTGTGTTAAACAATCATAATTATACGTGCACGAAGAATAAATTTAGAACAAGCACATTTTGATAGACCACAGACAAAAAGGGAGAGATAAAGTACGGTTAGAAGTACAAAAGTTTCCTACAGCGACTCATATTTTAAACGATTCTTTTATACTGCCGATTTTGTGAAGTTATAAATTAAATTATGTCATTGGCGGTGAACGCGGTAAAACTTAAAAAGAAAATACACACTGGGTATTGCTGTATCGTATATTTATTGGTTGAATCAAATTGTGCGTTCTAAAATATTTTCTTTGTTGGTAATAATATATAAATCGGTTCAAGGTGGCCCAGGCGAATGAAAAATACAAACATATTGAAAATGAATCTTTCATGTTGGTCCCTCTATACGTGGTCCCGTCAAAGGTTGTTCGGTGTTTCAATGATTTTTTTTTTTTTTTTTTTGAAAAACCGATTTGAATTTAACACGGCACTCAACAGGTTAACTTATTTTAAATTCACTGTGATGACTATGAATTTCTATCGCTACTGCACAATTTGCGTTTGCAGTCATTTCCCGTGCCTTAAGTCGAATTCGTGACTAAAAGTATATATTATACACGTTTGGTGAACATGTAAAATATTTGTGTCGAAGGAAACCTTTTTATTCTTTGTAAACGCTAGAACAAATTCGTTTTCCACTCGATCACGTGATTTTAATATTCCGGAATATCATCTGATTCTATGAAGAATATAAATTTCCTAGAATTAAGGTAAAATACGTTTTTCAATCGCTACACACGATTTTGTACTCTATAATGTATGTCTAGTTTTCCAACATTGTGTTTGAGAGTTGAGAGTATCTATATTTTCTGTACAATAGGTATGTATCTAATGCACTGCAGATAAAATATAATATTTTCTTTGATGGATAACTTTTCACTAACACATAATGATATATTTTATAATACTATTACAGCGTTATAACGAGTATTCTCGGTTGATAAGGTATAATATACATGAAAACCATGTATTGTATTATGTTATATGAATGGAAGATACTATGCTTATTTTTTCGAAAATAGGTGAGCAAATTTTCATATTTATAGTGGTGAAATGCATTTTAAATCAAAACGATCTTATAATGATATTTTGTCTGTATAGAAACTTTTTCAATTAAAAACGAAATGATGATACTTTTGTTTATAGTATTTGATCATGCACTCGAAAGCTCTGCAATTTTAATTATTTACTTTGGTATTCTATATACATCAAGCTGATGAAATGGTTAGTCTATAGTAAATATATAGGCTCGCAGAAACAATATGTATTTTGATTTGAAGTATGTGCTTAGACTAGTATCCATTACATTAGCGTAATAATATTATTATTGTTAGAATACCAGACATTACAAAAGTAATACTACAACAATATGTTAAATTCAATATTAATGTGTATGAATGGTTTAGTAGGTTTACTATTAATAATTAATAAAGGGAATATGTTTGAATGAAATAATGATTATTGTATAGTATATAAATATTATTTTTTACCTGATAATTTCAAATTAAAATGTTTATCTCATTAATAATTAAATTAATATGTTTCTTTAGAAAAAAATATCGGACTGCTCATCTATTAAAATTGGTTAAAAATTGTCATTATTGTAGACTAAAAATGTATCTTAATTTGCTTTTTCTGTGAAATTGTTTTATAATTGAATAATTAAAATAATAAATAATAAAAGGATATTTACCTTTACAAACTTCATTTGTTTTTCTTTTTTTTTTAATATTGTAGGATTTTAATTTGATCAAATAATTTAAGAATGTTATACCTATGTTATGTATGTTGACATAACAATTATGTTTTTGATGTAACGTCAATAAATCTATTATTTTTGACATGAATAGAGTATGATCAACCTATAGGTTGTCCAGAGAGTGGTCTCGTTAAAACTAAATGGCGCAATTAATAAATTTATTGCAGGAAATTAATGAATTCAATATATGTTAATGACTGATATTAAATTACTCGTAAAATTTATTACATTTTGTTTAAATCTAAAACAATATATTATTATATTTGTGTAATGTTTATACGAGTATATATTATATACATTTAAACATACAGTCGTTATTTATTTTATAATAAGCAAATAAATATTTACCAATCAAATTTATTTAATTAATGAGGTTATTATTAATGAAAATCTTGTTAATTTAATTTTTATTTATGCATTAAAATTATTTATATAATTTAGGCTACCTACGTACTTTAATAATAATAATATTGATGTATCTAGAAGGTGTACCTTATTCGAATTTAATAACTAAAATTAAAATGTTTTGTCTTGGAAATGATTATTTATGACCAATTTCATAGATTTTAAATTTATTGATATAATTATTTGAATGATATCATGAATAATTCATTTAATTTAACCTTTTGTATTGTTTTATTAAAAGTTTGAATTTACTATATGCTATAATAATGTGAATAATAATGAAATATTTTAATATTTGAAGCAAACAATTAAAATAAATTACCTTTGCAGTTTTTTTTTTTTAAAATATAGAGTTAAATGAGTTCAAAGTCAACTGGAAACCATATAAAGTTGATTAAAATCCCAATTATCCTTAATTATGATTTGTTATAATATTGTATTAATCAAAAATGGCAAAATCTATTATGTAAACATTTTTTCAATGAAACTTTTTTCACTGCTAGTGTAATTTAAAACATTTGAGTCAAGTTGAAAAATCAATTTTTCTATAATATATCATAATATAATGAACACGTGTATTATGTATGTGGAGTAATTTTGGTCGATAACTTTCCAGTTAAACTTCAGCTGCTCCATCTTATATCCCATCTGCCACTCTACCTCCGCCATGGTAATTCCACAGCCATAACTCCCCTCCCCACCCTCCCATCAAGAAAAAGTCACGTCAAATCAGTATTTTCACAAACTATAATACGATATATGTGCCAGGCGGTGGTGGCGCGACCCATATCCGAACAACCCTTGTTTGCACGTCGCCACTATATCAAGTATTCCAACCATCTAAATCACATTGCTCGGGGCCCCTTGAACCATGGATGCGCGTTCTTTCGCGTGTCAAAAACCTTACCGATCACGTCCACCGAAGTAGTCATCTTGGCTGAATGTCCGTGTTTGTTGTTTGCTATGCACGTGTATGAGCCCGAGTCCACTCCTTTTTGTACTGACATCACGGACAGCACGCCCAGCTGTAAATCGGTCTTCTGCCTCAGGTCTTCCGGTAATTCTTTGCCATCTATATAGGTATGTGAACGGAAAATCGGAAATGGATCCGTTATTTACATGCATATAAATATGTGTTATGGGTAAAATTTGAAATCAGACGATTCTTAGAAATGCACAGGAAAAACGCGAACTAGCCCGGTAGTTGTATTAAATGTCGTATTTCGGCATTATAGGCGTATTTATGACTTAACGACTAAACTTAACTATCACTTTACGACAAAATAAATTATATTATTTTACAAGTATAAATATACTAACATATTCATGATTATAGTGTTAGCTTAAAAAATAAAAAAGCTAAAATGATTAAGAAACGTTTGTAAAATAATTATTGGTAAATAAATCACATATAATATAAGATATGAATTACTTAATGTATAATCATAAATATTTTAATAATAAAAATGCAACAAAAATACATTTTTGAGACATTTTAATCTTATATATTATATATTAATTAATTAATTTAATATATGCGTTGAAATGATTTTATTTATTTGTTGCTACACATATTAGGTATATAATATTTTTTTAATATAAAACATATTTTAACGAGTTTTGAATTCTCAATTTTGTCAATTATATTTTGTTTTAAGTACATCATATTGCTACTTGTTAATTGTTCTTTCTATTTAAATGTTTGCAGATTTCTGGCATTAATTGTTAACAACCATAACAATTTTTTTTATTTTCTATTAAATATTCCTGAATAATTGCTATGAATTTTCTTAAATAATATTGGTCAGAAATACGCAATATGTTTGCTTGGGCAAAAACTGGGATATAACGTTTTGTCCAAGACTGTGGGACATGTACTACCTGCGTTTTTCTTAAAAATTTCTGAGGTTTGCTCAATTTTGAGTTTTAACACGTTTTTTTGCACAACATATTTATACCTAGAAGTACAGTGGATATATGCATTTCATATATAGGGATCTACATCACTCACCTTTTTCCCATCTAATCTCATTAATCGGGTATCCAGCCACAGGACATTTTATCTTCATGTTTTCTCCGGCCACGGCCGTTATCTTGTTCATTGGTCTCACGTACGGATCACCTGTGAAAAATTTCATACGATAATATGAATATATTAAAACAAAAATGTATACAAACGTATATATCAGGATTAAAATTTATAAAATTATACCAATAAGTGGATAATTTTAGGATGGTTGTATACACATTATATAGGATTCAGAATTGTATATTATTGTGAAAATAAGTAATTTTATTAAAAATCTTATGAATGAGTTTGATTAACAATGATGTATTCAACCAAAAAAGTAAAAATGTTTGCTTAAAAAAATACTATATTTATATGACATTATTTTTTAGTTGAACCATGACTAACATAATATTTTGAACAATGCCTTGACTATACATATTTAAAAAAAAATATATGTTTACAATATGTTCAAATTTGTTTTGTACGTAAATAGTAATTATTTAAAAAGTATATATATATATACATATAGTTATCGAAATTTTATGTTTTTTTTATTTACACAAAGTTTATAGGAACGGAGGTTGAAATTTGTGTTATGATTTTAGTTTTCATACTAATACCATTTGGACTTTATGTTATACATATAAATTAGGTATTAACCAGTGAGAGGTAATCAATATTAATGACGTACGTGTAAAATTACCTATATTTTAGCAATAGAAATTGGATATAAGTTTTGATAATTGTTTAGCGTTTTACATGAGTTAAGATGTTAAGTTATTATTTATATTAAAACTCACCATAGATATTAAGCCTAGCAGAATGCGAAGTAGTTCCTGCTCGATTGTTGGCTGTGCATGTATATTCACCTCCATCTTCTACCAAAACTTGTGATATGTTTAAATGACTAACAATATTTCCATGTAGCGTAACGTATTGACCAATTAGATATCTGAAAATTGAACTCTTTAAATCCAACGTCGTACTGATAAAACATATTTTGGTGGTTTTTTAACATTCAAATGATATATATTTAAATTATTATAACTTATTATATTAATAGAACAATATATATTCATGAACGGAACGATTTATTGTTGAACAATGATAAAGATATTTAATTTTATTATGTTCACCTATATAATATGTATATACTTATATAACTAATAATATTACAATGTATACATTTTAAATCGATATTTCAATAAGCATTATTTACTTTCATGAAATAGCTTAGTTAAATGATGTGTAAATAATTGATGAACAATAAAAGACACAAGCTATAAAAGTAACAGCTGATAGATGACATGAATATAATTTTAAATATATTTGCAAGACAGATTTTATTTAAAATTTTCATTGTTCAGTTTTTAAGCTATTTGATTTACAATGGAATCTTGGTTCAAAAATATGGAGAGGTAAAATTCATTCGAAAAATGTAGTTTTCTAGTCAGACATATTTAAACTACCGTATAATGACAAGATACACGATAATGCCGTGTAATCGCCTTCGTGGTTAACCTGCCCGGTTACATTATTTAGTTATCTGAAGTATGAAATGGGTCTATAATCACCGTAGCTATTGACCATAAGCCAAGGAAAAGTTACAAGTAATATTATAGTTATTATAACAGTTAGAATATTTTGGAACAGTACGAATATTATGAAGTATTTTAACCTCTTAGAAATGGAAATTTAATATATACTTTAAACCTATATTTATTTACTTGATAAACATTTTTAAGAGGTTTACTAGTAAATTTTTAAAACTTTTTATAAGATTTTTTTTAATTAATGTGTCCGATGTTATATAAAAATACTACGTGTTCTTTCATTTATTTAATGTCGATCTTAGCAACAAATGCGTTCATTCACTTGTGAATCTTTTAACGAAATTTCGCAAGAATTGACTTTTAGTGATGAATTCAGTTGGAAAAGAATTTTTAGTAAATACTCGGATGTTTGCTTTAATGTTGAATTTTTCACTTTTATTTATTTACAATAGTAATGAAACTTTTAAGAAGAAAAATCAGTTATTTTTATTTAATTTTAAGAATTAAACCTGGCACCCGTTTTTGGTACTTGGTAACCTTATATTGTGGATTGGCGAGAAGAGTGGTACAAGGCTGTTGTTTAAAATCTTGCGTAGTGGACACAATATTACGGATTTTACCAGTAGTTGGCATTGTTTAATTTTGGCACAATTTATCGTGTCACGACAGTTTAACATTTTCGTGTATAAAATATATTCTAAGATATTTTATTTTAAAAATAATTTGTAATTGTACTGTATATTTGTAAGATAGACTTTTAACATTAACTGTTACAATATTATAAACGACTCAGATTCTCAAATACAAGTTCTGCGATATACTATAATACTTTATTTACATTACACAATAAGATAATGTTTGAATCAAGAATATTTTTATGGTGATTTAGAATATAACTGTTGAAAGTTATTTTAAGTTGTTTATGGATTTTCGGAGTCTCAGACAGACTTTGATTGATGAAGCAAAATAGAAAATGAACTATATTTAATATTACAGTTTATAACAAAAAAGTCAAATAAAGTTTTTTTTCAGAGTAATTGTTTATTTTTATCCTGAAGAGAGATAAAATTCAAATATTTTTTAGTGAACACATATATAAGTATTTGTACTGATTATTTTATGAAGTAAATATTAAAATAGCACCGTAACCATCGTTACAGCCAATAGGATATGGACGTGATAGTCGTACCTATATATTATTATTTTCTGCTGCAGATTGTAGTAAATCATTATTTTCTGGTTTCTATTGTATTATATCGTATATATTGTCTACAAAGGACAGAATATTTGTATGATTTATAAAATCACTCACCTCGGATGATCTGGTAATTTAAAACCATCCAACGACCATGCCATTGACGGTGTAGGGTTTCCAGACGCGCTGCACTTTAACGACACTGTCGGACCAGGTTGTAGTGTTTGCTCAATGAACGTGTACTCCATAATCGGTGGGGCGTCTGCAGAACGACAATTCATTGCATTCGTGAACAAAATTAAATTATTTTCATTTTTTTTTTTTTTTTTTGACAATGGTTGTTATAATAGTATAGTTATACTGATTGTGTGAGATGAATTATTTTTGTACATTTACTTCGGAAAATTTTATTCTGACATAATATTGTTTTGTTCGTATTTAAATTTGTTTAAAAATCAATTATAAACTGTACATACGAGCTGTATGAGAGTAAGTATACGTACACTGGAAAGTTTAAGAGTATGCTTTATTATTAATGTATGATAGAGTAAAACTTTTAAATCAAGTTAGATGTTAGAATAATATTTATTGAACTTTGATAGAAGTATTTGTCATTAAAATATGTATTAATAATTTCCACAGCTTACAATGTGTCAATAAATATTCAAAGTTATATTTTGATTGCGTATTCAAACTTATTTAGTTTCGAGCGTATGAAACTTTGAAAACGAAAGTCTATAAATTATTGACTCATTATATTGAAGTGTTTTGACCACACTCCGTGCTCCCAACTATATTTAAATTAGTATTTTCGAGGTTAGTACATTTTCGTTTGATATAGCTAAAAATCGCAAATGCGGAACTTATCGAATCGTAAATTGCCTACA
This sequence comes from Melanaphis sacchari, assembly GCF_002803265.2. Taxonomy (NCBI): domain Eukaryota; kingdom Metazoa; phylum Arthropoda; class Insecta; order Hemiptera; family Aphididae; genus Melanaphis; species Melanaphis sacchari. Next base: position 2,156,788 of record NW_020270366.1, on the reverse strand, counting down.
CGTAGTTTAACAACTATTAATTTAAAAACAATTACATTACAACAAGTATATATTGAATTCTGTCTCGTTCCGAACGCGTAGGGTAATATATTATTATATGCCGCAATGGTTTGTGTGGACGATCAAACGCTTTTAATTTCAATGCGGTTGCAGCGCGTGCGTTATTGTTATCGCGTGTGTGTGGAAATTGATTTAAACGTAAATTGGATTTTTTTTTTTTTTGAAAAAATGTTGCTTGCGCTTGGGTGTGTACATTCAAATATATCAACAGTCATCGGACGGAAATGATGAAAAAAAAAAAAATTCCAATGGAAAAAAAATGAAAATCATTGAATCGCTCTCCTCTTGTTACGCTGTAGTGTACTACGAATTCTGAATTCACTCGCGTGATTTTTAAATTAATAAAAGCGAGGTTTAATAATACAATGATACCATCAGTGTGTGTGTGTGTGTGTGTGGGGAGGGGGTAGAGCTGGAAGAGGGGGAGACTTTGCTTATAGGAAGCTTATGTTGTTATCATTAATTATTATTTTACATATTATTCATATTTTTATTACTATAATATCATCGTCAGTGCGATTAAAGTAAGTAACATATATATGTTTTAGTAGAATTATTTTAACGTTATTTTGTAGTATACGGCGATAGCAGTTTTAACGGTATATTATATGTATTTTCAAAAGCGATCACGCGTGATATATCAAAAATACGGTAAATTGATTTACTCACCACCCAAGCGTACGGTGGCCGCGCTTTGGGCTGTCTCCCCGTCGCCCCTGCGTACCAGACACTGATACGTGCCGCAATCGCCTCGGCTGACCGACACGAGCCTTAGCACGTCCCTCTGCGCCCTGCCCGCCATCACTCTGCCGTCCTTATACCAAGTGATGGAGTGCGGTCCGTCGTTCGACGAGGACGTCATGCACCTCAGCTCTATCTGACCGTTCAGGCTGACCGTCGACATAGCCGGGCTGATCTGTGGAAAAAAAAACACAAGATAAATGATAATAAATCCAAACGGGTCTACCGTTTATCGGAACTCAAAAATCGAAATCGTGATTTCGGCACGCAAACGACACTTTAACCGCCCGTTATAGTTAAAAATCACGATTTTCGTCGGAAGGTTACCAATCGATTTCCAGTCGTATACGCGGGTACAAAGTTTATTAAACTATAACTTAAAACGTTTTAATAAACGAATTACACCGCGACGTACGTGCGATCGATACCATGTGGTTAATATAGTTAATGTCTTTAAAAGAAACTTTGAAAACGCAACATCTTTCGAAGATGTATGTTGTATATATATTATGTTATATATCCGCGAGGGCGCTCGTAATTACAACCATTAAAAACGATACTAACACAGACGAAACCAAACCTATAATACAAACGAATCGCTACCGTCACGCGATAATCTATTATTATTTCTAAGGTGATACGTTCGTCCGACAGTACATTCGAATCGTACTTGTAAAAAGTTTACACGGTAAATCAATTTTATCATTATTTCATTTGAACGTCGGACGAGACCTTTGCTTGCCATCCGACAATGATGATATTAATGATATTGTATTACGGTACTAGGTAAGAGTAGATCTATAACGCGATTTTGTTGAATGAAAATTATTATTTTTACATCACTACGACGCAGGAATCAATTGTTTTGACGCAATTTCATGACGTCTCGATATATATGTTTAATATTATTACGCAATATTATTACGTTATTATGGAGTCACTGAACTACAAAGTTCGCGCTAGCTTAAATATTTGTGCACGTGAACAATTAAATGGATTACTGTGCTCGTTGATAAACAGATAGAAAATTATTATTAGATGAAGTCACGAGAATTTTAATTTTGAAAGACGTTTAACAATTGAAAACGTAGGGAACCTGTCTATCCTATACGTATTTGAGCGCTTTTACATGAATGCGACTTTTTGCTGAAGTATGCACGCACATACGCATGAAAAAGCTGGCTCAGGAGATAACAAAAGTAACGGGAGACTGTAATATTATGACGATTGAATAATACCTTTTCATTAAGACAGAGTTTAGTTCGAATTTATTACGAGTATTATTTGTTCGTGTTGTATAATAAAATTACCTTAAGTACTCGTATAGGTAGATGCACCTAATAACTCTTAATAATTATATGTACAGATAGTAATCTGTTTTAGTATAATATTTGACCTGTTCTTAACTGTTAATAAATAAAATAAAAACCTTTTACAAAAATATTTAAAAAAACAAAACAAATGTTTACCTCATATTATAGAAACTATTTATTGTATGTTTTAACATCTCTATGGAATTTATAAAAATGAATGTTTTTTACGCGTATTTTTTTAAATTCTCCATTGGGAGTCACGTTTCGTGTTTTTTATTTTAAAGCATAATATTATTATGTAATATCACTGCTATTACTTCTCCGTTTCATATTTTCGTTTATTTCTGTTCAAAAACATGACGTCGTTTTAAAAAATGTTCGGGATACATTAAGATCGTTTGGAAAAAGCCAAAACAGAGGACGTGCAGATCATATAAATAAAAGTTATTTTTAAAATATAAAACCAGATAAACGAAGTAATAAAGTGGCTTAAAAAAAACTATTTGCACAATGTAACAAATATATTGTATACTAACTTGTATTAATGCATGTGTTACGGTGAAAGACGAAAATCGGTGAATGACGTCTTTCCCCGGTCAATAATGTCATTTACCAAAATGATTCGATTATTTAAGTAAATGACGTAAAAAACCACATTTTAAACTCAAATTTACATCTTTCACCGGCTTTTGACGTCATTTACCAAAACTGGTGGTAAAAGATGATATAAATCTTAAATAATACACTGATTTTTTTTACTATAGAGTATAGGTACTATTTATAATAATGATTTATTGTTTTTGGGTGATTTATTTTTTATTTTAGTATTTAATTGAATGAAAGGTTAGGTCAATTTGAAAGAATAAAACAGCTGTATATTATTATAAATTATTTATTTGTACAGTTTTGGTTACCATGACATTTTGAACTGCACAACATTTCTGCTGCTTTGCAAGCACATTTTTTAGTACCACAACCAGTTTTGCAGTTGCATCAATTGAAGTCTTGATGACTATCGATGCATGCCTTGCGACTTCACGTTATGTTATTTCCCTATCTTTAATTTTTTTCATGGCTTCATCTAGTTCTAGAAATTTTTCTTTACATGGGAAAATTTGTGCTCGTGTATATTTGTGTTTCAACATGCCATATTCTGTATCTGGTTCAAATATTCGGATATTTATTTTATTTGAAATTAAATAAATATTATCAAATTAAAATTATCTTACATAATTTATACAAGTCATTTTCACACAAAATAATAACAGCAAGTAAATTAAGCGGAGAACCTCGTGTTCTATTAACATCTGATATTGGGATACGAACAGTTGTACCGACTTTCAGCTTTGAAAATTTTTCGTTAGTCAATCTCAATATTTTTGACTCTTGTTTTTCGAGACAGATAACCGATTTTTGTCGTTGGTCTTTGATTTTTTCAATCCTTTTACTTTTAAAAAGACAACGGTTACTATTTTATAAATTACATATGATTAATATTTAATAATAACTAGCTATGTTTTTAGTATTTCTTAATTCATTTTCTGATTCTAAGTTGTCTTCATTGTCAAGATTTCCAACACTGATTAAATAATTTTCTGCTGCATTGACATGATCCGAATGATTACTGTTATTAAATAGTGTTTCAATATCCTCTTCTGACTTAAGTTTTTTTATTTCATCGTAAGGTATTCCTGCTGAAGCTAGTCCTGTTCTCGTTGTATAACCAAACATTGCCTCATATAGTGATTTTCCAATACCTATTATAAACGGTATTGGGACAAAATATCGTATCCTGTACCAAAATATCCAATGGATAAAATAACTGATGTATAGAACAAAATAACCAAATAAAAAAAAAAATTATAAAAATATGTACATTGTAATATTGTTAATTTTCAAATCACATTTTAATTACATTTAACATTTGTATAATAAATATATCTTTAGTTATAGCTCTATAGGTAATGTATTACACTATAGTGTTATAAAATAATAAAACATATATATTTTTTCGTTTCGGTGACGAAAACTGCAATGATTACAATCAATACTTCGTTTCAATTTTAGATAAAATTGTCAGCTTGGACTAACTTATTATGTCTTCTACGATATATATTACAGATATAATATACGTAATAAATTGCAATGTAATCCTGATAACTAAAGCTTTGCTATTATATAGGTATTATATTATACAATGTAACATACTCGTATTATTTTTACAATTATTATTTTATTACTGTATTATTAGTGGTTAAATGTTAATAAAATGTGATTTGAAAATGAACTATGTTACAATAATGTACTAATTTTTATATATATTTTTTTTTTATTTGGATATTTTGTCTTACCTATACATTAGTTATTTTATCCGTTGGATATTTCAATACAGAATAGAATATTTTATTTTAGATTAATTATAAATATATTTAAATTAAAAAAAAATTAATTAATTAAAATTAAAATTATTAAAAAAAAAAAATTGTTTTTACTAGTATGCTTACCTGAGTTCAAAGCCCGATTTTTTTGAAATTGCACAAATTTTAATGTCATTGACCAGTCTTTTGATTTATTTTCAGCCATCCGATAACCCAATATTTCTTCAACGTCCCTATTCACCCGTTCAATTGATTCTTGAGTCTGGCTGTGACGAGGTTTGCCATGCACAATTTTGATGTTTCCCCACATTTCATTTAAATTTGTTATTATAGCATTTACAAACTCACGACCATTATCCGAGTGGAGTATAGCAGGTGCATCAAATATTGTATAAATATCTATCAGATTTAAAGCGACTTCGTCGGCCCTTTTTGTCTTCAGAGGTTTTAAAATAACAAACTTTGTTAAATGACCTTGGTAGTTCATTATATAGCGATAATTATTATAGTTTTTCGATTGCACGTCAATCAAATCAATTTGCGCCCTTGAATTAAATGCGGAATGTATGTAGAATTAGTTTTGTCACAAGTCCTCTTTTTGGATTTGATTGCTTTATTTGACAATTATTACATAAACCTAAATATGCCATAACTGCTTATGTTGTCACATTACAATATTTTGTTTTTAACACAGTCATTATTCTATTTCTATCACCATGCTCTACTGCCAAATGTGTCGTGTGAATTACATCAAACAACTCATCTACTGTGACGTAATATAAAACGTCAGAGTCATTATCAACTATAGGTTTGATTAATTTTTCTTTTCTAGCAATTGTCACAGCATCATATTTACGTATAAGCCTATTATTCGTTACTGTTTTATTTTGTGTTCCAATTTTCAGTTCTTTTACTTTCTGAATCTTTTTACTGTATTTTTCAGAACTAAAATAAAATATATTGTTATCTCTCTTTTTACTTTTGATAAGTTTGTCGATTGCTATTTTAAATTTATTTTGATTCTCCATACTTAAATATTATAATGAAATAAAATTATAATGCTATAATAAATTTTATTATAATTAGCTCACACTTCACAAATTAGAAAAGTAACACAAATTATGATAAATAATTATAAAACACGCGCTCGTCGCATATGTAACTCGCTAGAATATACACGTAGATACCAATTAATAAACTAATAGATTATCTCGTATTATTACTTGGGTTATCGACGTTATTGCTAGTCAGTATTTTCTTTTATTTATCTACTTCCGTCATGATAATTTTAACTAACGTAGCTTATTCGCGTATTTACACACTTATTACTGATTGTTCACACCGACATAAATGTATTAAACATCATTTTTCAACTTAACTGGATATTGACTTCAATAACCGAGGAATGTCTACATTTACAAAATTTACTAATTTTTAGATAAATGATGTCATTTACCGGAGAAAGATGTAATTTACCACGTTTACATCATTCACTGTAACATATGCACTATATAAAAACATAAATATAATTGATTCAGGATTGATCAGTCTATTCTAAATTATTATCGTGTATGCATTTCTGATTCAAATATTAATGGGTAGATACAGGTTGCATATTATTACATTTATTTTGGGATTAAACATATTACTGACGAATGTAGGTCAAAATATCGAGATTTGTCGTTGGCACATCATTTTCCCCTCAGATAAAACTTTTGGTTGGTCGTTTGGGCATCACACGTTTTAAACATAGTGTACTACCTGACAAAGAGAGGAGGAAAAAAATCGTCAAGATTTTTTAAAGATGGCGGATACAGGTTTAAAAATATTAAGATTTGAAAATAATTTAATCGTTAAATATTTCAATAATTTTGTAATACTTTTATAAACAATGACCACTAATTAATGAATATTTTATTTTAGTTGTTTTTTGCACGACGTTTTTTTATAATTTTATAATTTTTTGTATGAATATTGATTAATTAAGGAATATAGTTAAATAAAAGAGTATTTCTTTTATTTCACGTGTTTAAATTAAAGGTTAGGGGTAGTATGGTATAGTTCAAACGTATGATGCGCCAGCGATCCATCAAATGTTTAAATTGAAGGATTATTGATGGGCATAACACAATGAACTCGGTTCGGCTAGATGTTATCGAAATACATCGAATATCGGACACGATAAGACGATTATTAAAAAACACAAAAATAGTGAAAAGCCATTGTTCACTGTTGGTTAAAGTTTTCGTTGTAAACAAAAAGTAAAATTATAGTAGACCGTATTTATCGAACGGTGACAGCAATAACGATGACAACGACAACGACGAAGATATCTAGTACCGCTTTAATAGGACATGATTTATTTATTACGCTCCTTCGAACAATATTTATTATGCCCACTACAAGGCCGGGGAAATGCATTTTTTTCTCCACAAAAATAAAACGTCTCGTTAACGTGCGTGTACGCTGTGCGCCCACGGTGATCGTAACACTCTAGAAACGCACGGACGCGCTGATATTATAACGTTGTGGATAATGGACTGCTGGCATTAATTGACATATCATTGGCGTAGAGCGAAGTCAGTTGGCCGATATTTCCCCCGGGAAAACAGCGGTCGGGAGATTGTCTGCCGTAGCAGCACTATAATACCTACGACCTCCACCATTGTAATGTAATATCGGTGAAAATAATTTAGCGTAGGTAATTGGGGACAGCGGGTGAGTATAACCCCGAAATCCAACGGATTCTATAATTATTTAGAAGTAGGCAGCGATGTATAATTAAAAAGGGAGGAGGGAGGGATATGATAGCGCCGCACCTACCTTATGTATAATAAATATACTCCGAAAAGTCTTTGTCGTCAGTGTCGGCGGTAAAACCCTACACCGTATAAATAATATGCTACTGTGTAATTAGTAATTACTAATTACACGTTGCCGGTCGTAGAATCGAGATGTGATAAACAATCAGCGGTTTTAACTCATGATATGTTATGTATTACAAAATAATATTGCAGCAAGCATTCGCAAATTCGGATTTTGTTTCTAGCACGAAAACTCGCATCACAGGAAAAATTCTCGATGCTTCGTTAAATAATTAGATTTTGACATTTTATTTTTATTTTTTTTATTAAAAAGGCGAAGACATTAAGCGGATTGCGTCATAGTTCGATTTCAAAAACTTTATTTTCAGGAGCTTAAACTTCTATAATACCTTAACATCAAAAATTACATAGCATATTCGAATTTATTTTTCTGATGTAATTTAAAGTCAATTAAAAATTTGGATCCTAATATAAAATTATTAAAGTTTTCTTCTTTTCGATAAAAAAAAATTTATTTTTACAAGGCGTGATCGTTAATCACATAAACTCTTATTGATCGTTGAAATGGTTTAATTTCATTTTTCCGTATGGCCTTTGTATGGCCACTGAGTAACTAAATATCATCTGTAAATAAATGACTGACTCCAACATCCTTAATATAATATATTTTTTAAATAACGTTGTTTTTTTAAATAGTTTCACGAGAAATAAAACACTGGCACTACTTAAATTACCAATCATAATTTAGAAACAGAATTTATACATAGGTATTAAAGAAAACAATGCTTGTTGCACCATATTGCATTTTTATTCATTTATGATATAATTTGTTCGTATACAAACAAAGGATTCAAGTTTTAAAAAGATAAAATTAACGGATTTTAACATAATAATTAATTTTAAAATTATTTGAAAAAAAAATACTAAGAAACTGCAAACATTGTATTATTTATTATGTATAAATGTATAGTTAATATGGTTCTTTATCATGTAAAATAATTTTTCTACATCATTTCGTAATTATGTAATAACCAATAATGGTATTGATAAACTGCACTGAACTTAAATATCAAGGAATATTTAAGTATACATAGATCACCCTGTTGGAATTGCTGGTGTGGTTCAGTTGCAAGTGTAAATAAGTGAGCAGTGGTGTATTTGGCGAGTACTGATTGCTCAATGTATGTACGTTGTGCATAGGTGTAATATTTGTATTAGGATCAAAGCTTGCATTTGAAAAAAAAATTTTATACGTTATTTGCAATTAAAACGTTATACAAATTTCGAGTTCATCGTTTTTCAGAATTTAAACGTTATTCAACTTTTGCATTTATCTTTATTTAGAATTAAAATGTTTAATTTATTTTATAAATTATAATAAAAATTAAATAATTAGTAATTAATTATTTCGTTTAATGATATACTATAACATATACATAACGTTTTGTGTTATGTTTTGTTTGATGATATATCATATATTTTGTTTTGTGTTCTTTAATTATTTATGTTTATCGTTTTTTCAGTTTTCTATTATAATTACGTTTACAAATTTCAATATTTTTTGTCAAATATAACGTTATTATAACATTTGTAAGCACTGATTAGGATATAACTGACATTTGTTAGTACCTAGTTTACTTGTATTCGTATTATAGTAATACAACTACAGCTTTTAACATAATATAATAAATTGAATCCAACCAAAATAAAATATAAAAGATGACTGAGTATTGATTGTTTTGATTGATTCTTACTAATATTTAAAAATATTAAAAATATATTTAATGCATAATTTTTCTTGTAGACATGTGTAGTTCAAATTTTGATGAAATCATATATATTGTGTATAAAACATAAATATTTTTCTTTCAAAAATTGTAGTTACTCTGTTATATGTAATTTAAAAAGTATTTATAGTGGTGACTTGTAAATTGAAACCGTGTAAAATTATTAATTTAATACTTTCTATATACGGTTACACAGTAAACATTTGAAAATATTAAAACTAATTGTAAAGTACTATTTTCATACTAGAAATCTACTCACATAGTTTTACAGTAAATAGGTATTGACAGCAATTATTGAGTAAAAATATTGTATTACTATAGAAATGATTATTATTGTATTGTTTAAGCAAGCAGTGTATAATATAATTAATAATTAATTTAAATAGTAACTCATTAGTTGATTTAAAATTTAATACATTTAAATTTAAATTAAATCAAGTTATATCAAATTATATTAGTCAAATAGAATAAACTAATAGTAATTTAAATATAATTTAATAAAAAATATAGACTTAGGTATATTAATAATTAATTATGTGTTCTATACATTGATATTAATAAATTATTAGACAATAATAATATGTTTGTACATTGCATGTTAAACTACAATTTTTCATAATTTAATTATTATTTAACTTTTTATTTTTTATTTCTAAACTTTTATTTTATAAGGTTCTGAATGTGGATTTAAGAATGAATTTATAAAAAATGAAGTGAGCTTAGATAAAATTAGGGAGTATAAGCCTCTTTCTTAAACTCCTCAATATTGCACTTATATTTGTAAGTTGACATATTATCACTAATAAATTCGATTTTCGTATGTAATGGTTATTGGCTTATCATAGAATTTACATTTAATAAATACATTTTTGTAACTTACCAATTATGAGGTAGTCTACTTAAGTTATACAATTATATGATTTTGAAATTTTTATTATGGATGAATGAGGGGGTTTAATGGCTAAAACTTCCTAGGTCTTTGTTCCCACTGTTCGTTTGGGTAGATTCTTTTTGTGTTCTTTTGGATTTTTTCTATCTTTAAAGAATTTACTCTAATAGTTTAATTTCACCGTATTTACTAAATAAAAGTGATGGGACTATTTAAAAATAACTTGAAATCAGTATTTAAATACATTAATAATTTAAAATTTAAATTTTATTAAAATTGTCAATAATAAATCCCGTAAGAAAATGGGTGTTTTTTTAATTAAAATATTATCAGTGCCCAGTAATTATTATTACCATCTGGGGTCGTAGACATTTTTATTTAATGTCGGTTGGATGGAAATTGTATTTCTTACGGTTAGGTTCAGACGGAAATCTTGAGAAAACAACAAAAACAAGTGCCGTGTGATTATTGCGAACCGCCGCTGTGTGTGACGTGGCAAATTAATTTCAATAAGTTTTTATCGTATTACCCTCTACGCAGTCAACGTCCCTTCTTTTTAATCCCGAAACGTGTGTACTTTCGAAACACGGTTAATTTTCTGAAAGGTCACCGCTGCTATTCTGAACCGTGGAACCGTGCTTTACCACACCATTCCCCCCCCCCCCCCCCCCAAGATTTCCTTTATCAATATACGTATTCCATCTTTTAGTAATGTGGAATGGCTTATGGATTCGTTTTTTATTTTTTATTAAAACTCATATATATATAAGGGTTTTTCAGGAAAACGGAATAATATGAAATAACTGCCAGAAAAATATTTAAAAAGATATTTAAAAAACATATATTTACTAAGTGTTTTTTTTTATTAAAAACAAAAATTATTCATTGTAATATGCAATTAATAGTCCAAAGGTTAGGTTAACCCTAAAATATAAGAAGCGCAATTGGTATACTGACCTTAAACAAAAATTTTGTTTTAAGCGCAATTGGTCCATGCTCTGTATATTATATAATATAGGTCGATTGTTTCGTATTAAATGCGTGTAGCATGTATCTATGCTGTGTGTGGGTATGTATGTGTATACGACCACGGAGGACAGGATATTAATTGTACACAAAATTGGGAAACTCGGGAGAGTGAGTAAGCGAGCAAGTATACATTATTTATATAGGTACAGACGTATAGCGCAATGTCGTACACGACGTTCGTTTTGTCTATAACATATTATTTTACGCACAAGTGTACGAAGGCATATAGAATGTGTATAATATGTAGCCCAATCCATTTATGTACCGTGTGCGTATAAATAAATTATACACCATAAAATATTTTTTTTTCTGCAATACATAAAAGTAAAGTGCATTAATATTATAATGCATGATACGATGTTTTTGATTAAACGATATAATTATAATAATAATTATAATGTTGGCTAGTAGGTGGGAAAATGAACTTAATTTAATATTGAGTTAAGTCAACTTTTGGTTTAGAAGTTAATGTCAATTAAATATGAATAATATGTAACCCTTTATTTTAAAAATTAATATGAAAATAATATTGATATACTTCGGCTAGTAAGATATCAATTAATCTTTTTTACAACTATCTAAGTCACAACTGAGCAATTTTTTTTTTTTTTTAAATAAACACCTCAAACATATCTTATTATTACACATTAACTGTGAATAAGTTTAGGAAAATCATGTCAACACTGTTAACTAAATCAATAAATCAATAATATTAAATCAAAAAATTAATTAATTTGTTTATTTATACTTAAAATCATTGTACCTTTGTACTCTTAAAGATTGAAATAAAAAAATAATAATTAATTAGCTTTAACTTTAGGTACGGGTATAAATAATAATAAACATGATTTTAACTTATAATATTATTTCTTGAATTAATCGAAAGAATTCAGGTTATTATAATGGATATTTTGATAAGTTAATTTATGAATTAACTTAAAAATTATCTATTTAGCTAAGTTAAAAAGTTGAAAAAAAAAATGAATTATTCACTAGTTAATAACCGCCTTTACAAATAATTCGATGGAAATTTGATTAAACGAAATATTTGGCTGTTAATCTATATACGTAATATCTATAAATATAATGACCTCTTTTTATTATTGATGATCTTTTTTTCGCAAAAACATAATTATAGTTTTAATATTCTCTACAGCGGTCGGTGTTATACTGTAATCGTATTATACATGCGTTCAGTGTATTACAATATGTGCAGGTGCATAATAATATGTTAAGCCTAGTAAGTCTATAGTAATGGTTATTGATTTTCAGATTCGTTACAAACCGTCCATAGGTACCTACATAAACATAATGCTGCAACACATCGCGTATGTTGATATTTATTTTGAAATTACGTGAACACATAATATTATAGGTACCTAATATTATAATATATAATAATTATGATTGACGTCGGTTGTTTGTAAAATTATAATATATGAGCATTATTGACAGTTATATACCTACGTTGAACAAATTTTACGCTTTCGTCCTACAAATTATTATTCGTGTATACGTATATTTATTACCGCGGATATACTTTTCGGTGTGCTGACTTAACGTGCAAATGAAGCATTATGCTACGGTGGCCGTAGCGGAGAAAAAGCAACAGAAGCAGTAATTAATTGGTGAATGTTTCCGAGATGCAGGTTTCCAAGACGACTTTTCTTTCGTGAATTCGCGTCACAGACAAAAATAATTGATCGGTCAAGAGAATATTTTGTGTATTATTCTTCCGCCGTCACCGCAACATATATTATAAACGTAAAAAAAAAATACAATTCAAGTTTTTTCTAAGCACTTTGTGATGGCTTTTAGAAGGGATTCACGTCTACAACACCGGAGGGTGCAGTCTTCGCCAACACCTTATTCCGGTATACGATTCGCCGGTCCGAGTTGATTATTTCTCCGACTACATATTTTTATTTCGGACACGGATCCGCCATTATTATTATTACTATTATGAACGCTATTATTAAGCGCGTGCCGGCGTCGGTGAAAAATGAATTTCGCCGGGGCCGAAGTTTTTCAGAGTTATTTCACAGAAACGGTCCGTACAGTCACTGCAGAAGGACCGACGGCCGGAATGATTGATTTGTCCCGGATGATTGATGTCGTGCGCACAAAAGCGATTCTAGATTTTCGACTGGCCCGGAACGGGTGGCACACACACGACTATGTCCGTGTGCAGCGTAACGAGACGCTAAGATTTTTAAACTCCGAACGGTTATTTTATTACCGACCAAACTGACCTGCGGGGACGTGCGTGCACGATATAATATACCCGATAACATATAATATATACTACCTACATGTAATATGCGAACACGGCCGGAAACTAGCTCGAAAATCGTTCCGGTTTATCATATCCAAAAAGTATTCCGAACTTCATGTACTACACCAACGTTGCGATCCTGCCGAAATAATATATTATACGGCGATTGTGTTTATATATTAAGAACAAATATATACATACATACATACATATAAACTCGTACATGTATTATATATACGTATATAGAAGAGATAAATTATTTTTTTCACAACGATTTGGCTTCGTTTTTTTTTTATCTATATCGCATGAATTATAAATTCATAAACATTTTTTTCCAAACCCTGAACTTTTGAATATTATTTAAAAAAATTGTGAAATTAAAAGTCATTCAAAGATGTAACTCGCTCTTAATTATCATTAACTATTACGCTTCATACTCTATTATTTAATCATGGTATTAACTTTATTAAATACAATTATAAAATTATAATTTTTCTAATGGAAATAAATACATTTTAACCATAGCATAGTGATTGGTTATGTTCATATTCGTGTACAGATATATAATCATATATAATATATTAAATAATGTAATAAATTCTTATTGTAAACTTTTTTTTAGTATTATAATTATAATATATATATTTTTAATGAATTATAAAAATGATGTAATTACGATTACACAACCTTTTTTCAATAACTTAGTATTAACTAATATGATATTATATTGGAGTTTAAAATTTAAACAGTGTAACATTTATCACGATTCACGATTACAATTTTATACATAGGCATATTACGTAAAAATAATTTTTCCTTGATTTAAGCAATTTAAACACAATTTAATAGTATAATATAGAGATTATTAAAATTTGACAACATGTTATCTACAATTAGATGTTATTATTAGGAAACCAACATAATGATCCCAAAACACCATGACGCATTGACGCCATCATTTCATATTTAATTAAACTCGGTGCTTACTATATTGGATATTTACGCAATTATGGTTACAGAGGACGTTAACATATTTGAACACGCCTCAAAGGATTTTAAGCTACAATTACGCTTTAAATAAAAATAAATTCTAATTTGTAATTATGAATTTATTGTGTAATACATTTTGTAATAAACTTAATTAAATAGTATAACACTACAATGTCAATGTACTGATTTTTTTTTTTAATAAAGTACTCTACCAGGTTCAGGTTATACGAAATTTTTAGATATATTATTTAAATCCGGTTGATACTAATCGCTATCTCTTTAAATAGTTAAAATATATTATATGATTAAATATAATGATTAAAATTTACGGTAAATTTTATTGATTTATTGCTTCGTTGAATTTTATAATTTTATAACTTCATAGTAAATATAGGTACATAAAAATTAAAATTATAAATATTTATGATTATTGTTATCAGAAGCATAAATACAAATTTAAATATCAAAAATTAAGACCTTTTAAAAAAATAATAATAGTTATTAAACAAAAATGAAAAAATATTTGATAATGTATTCTGTAAATGTAAAAAATCTAAGTTTTTATACAAAATTATTAATAGAATATAAAACTTCAAATAAAGACGATATTAATTACTTAAGAACAGTTTGATTCATTTTAAAATAAATATTATTTCAAGTATTATAAAACAATGAATAAAAATTAAAGTAACAATAAGAAGTAATATATATTTTCAATTGTATGATAAATATTTTTATTTTCCTTGTTTGGAAACAGAATGCATCAAAAAAGTATGTTTCATTTAAATATTTAAAAACTAAACATTTTTATTAAAATTCCGGTTGATTTTTTTGCAGTGCTCAGACAATATTATATTTTTACGGAATGCAAATATGTTTTTTTTTTGTTAAAAAGTATAAGGTGTAAAGGTTTTTACTAACAAAAAAAAAAAAAATAAAGTTAATCTGTTTTTATACAATTCTTTAAATTGTTATACTGCTGTAAACTATGGAGAATATTCAGATGGAATTTTGGGATCAAGAAAAAGGGGGAAAAATCGTAATATTTTAAGTATTGTTTAAATACGGAACGCCGTTATGAATAAATTTAATTCGTATATTAGGTATATGTCTACAATAAAACAGTTTGTTAGTGTTATAGAGCAAGTTTTCACTCCACGTGTAAAAAACAGTAAACACAATTGGAATGTTTTTTTTTTTTTTTTTAAACAGTAGAAACATTTTAACGTGCATTAGTACGTGTAAATACATAATATGTATGCAGGTGTTTGTCTCAGTCGACCACCCTGAGTCTCAACAAATGCAATCATTATACACTCGATCAAAATTTGTATTTTACACAGTGTCCCGTGGTACAAACCCATTAAAAACTTATGAAAAATGTACGTTTTAAAATTATCGTTTACTTTGGTTTAGAAATAAACAGATTTTAAATTTTTGGTGTATTTTTACTAAAAAAAATTGTTTAGATGAATAAGTATAAATATAGTTTTATAGATAAATTAATTTGATACCTAAGTGTATTGTATAGTATTGTAAATTATACAATTATGTTTATAATAATGAGTACGTATAAACGGTTCATGATATGTAATAAACAACAGAAAATTCAATTGGATTAAAATTATAAATGCTTTGAAAATATACTTATGAACGTTTTATAATCCATCAAAATATTATCCGATATAATGGTTCAAGTAGATTCCGTTCCATTTGGTTCTAAACTCGTTAACAGACTTCTTTTTAAAATTATAAGTAGACATTTTTTCGTTTGGTCAATTGGTCAGTGTGATCCTGTTTCGATTTAATATGCAGTGATAATCTTTCTATAAATTCTTGACAAGTCCAACACAACCAATTTCCGTATAATATATTATACTCGTTTATACACTGATAGTTTTAGGATGCGTATAATATATTATTGTGCTTGAACTGAAGAACAGCGTTGGTCAATTAATTTAATGAACTTTATTCAACGAAAGCGCGGGGAATTGGTTAAGTCACTTTACACTTGTTAGCCTAAGTCCAGTAGATTAAGTCAATATAATTAAAAAGTTCTTTTAATTATTTTATAACTATAGTCTTAAAGGTTCAGTCATTTTAATAAGTAATACAGTCGAAAATATACGAATACATTTTGAGATTAGATATTATTATGAAATTTAATTAAAAGAATATTATGATTAAAAATAAAACTTTATCTGCAAGTCCTGATCTGCGAGCGAATTAGAAAGTTGAGGCGATAAATACGAAAAATAAAATTTTTATCACTTATCGTTCATCGCACCACGATTACTCTGTCCATTAATAATATATTTTTTATAATGTAATTTAAGGTGATTTTTGCTTTTGTTTTCGTGAGATGGTTGTTCTGCTCATTTTATTATTTAATTAATATTACAAAAAATAAAATCAAAAATTTAAATGGACATATTTGTATTGTTGTATAAGACAGTATATTAGTTTAATAAACTCGCATTGGATAATTTACCAAACATAGTCACTCCATTTTTTCTTTGATAATACATTTATTAAAATTTTGATTTTTGGAATTTTTAAGAGTGTTAGATGATACTCTCAAATTTTTGAAATATTTTCACAATTTAGGAGTATTCTGTGATATTACAAGATTCTAATTTTTTATGATAATTCCCCTCTCTAATTTTATCATAAATTATTTAATGGACATTTTTTAAAAATTTTAATTCATCTAATTAAAAATTCGTATGATTAGTTTTTTAGTTTTTACTATAAGGATAATACCGATAATAGTGCATTAAACTAGTTTTACAAAAATATAAAATTGATGTAATATCGGATCTAGAATTTATTAACCTTAGAGTCTATAGGATAGTCTTTAGTAATATAAAAAATCTAAAGAATTTGATAATATTAACTTTTAGAATACTTATAAATAAATTAAGTACTTAAATAATGATAACATAAAACTTATTCCCCAACAAAATATTTTTTTGGAGTACTTTTATCAAATTTTGAACAAATAATTCAAAACGAGTTATAAATGTTTGACATTTTATTGAACGAAATGTAATAGAAAAGTGTTGAGGAAGTCCAGAAAAATGTTTCCTCACTACTATGCTTATTTAAACTATTTAAATACTTAAACTTATTTACTTTGGTAAAGAAGTTATAATAAATTTAAAAAAAATATAATGATGAATATTAAAAATTTATTTTTCTTGAAAAAGTGTTGTTTTGAAACGGATATAGTGATATGCAAGACAAATATTTAAAAAAATATAAATGTTTTCTGAAATAATGGAAATAAAGTGTATCTTACGTTAAATGAATCACCCCATACGTATACGTATATATATTATTATATTATGGTATCAGTGTGTATAGGATTATTGGTATTATAACAGTAAACGGAATTCGGTGCCGGCGCATGTTAGATCGGCAAGTCGAAATTGGAATCGGTTTGGACAAAAATACGTACTTTTGTATATATATATATATAACTCCCAGGATACGCATAATGCGCCGTGAAGTATCCCAAACAGATCGTAAAAAGAGCGCTATTGCAATCGTAAAAAGATACAGTTTTGCGGTCCGGTGAGCCGTATATTTGACCGGAGTATACGAGGTATGTACATTCTCGTTTATATATAACATTGTTTATATATATACTATTGGGTATTTTATATGGGCAGGCGTATCGCTTCACGCGTTTAGGTATATAACTACCTATATATAAATGTGCGAACAGACGTACTTCAGTACTATATGTGGTGATGGTTGTGTATGTATGGTATATATATATGTGTGTGTATTATTGTAGTAGTATAATAGTTGTGGTGGTATTATATTAGTTGTAGTTGTGGTAGTGGTAGTATTGGTAAATAGTACTATAGTATTAGTTGTGTTTTGGTGACTCGATATAGGAACTTAAATTAAACTTCAAGGTATCCCCTTTTTTTACCCTTTTACGTAATTGGTTTTTTTTTATCGCCATTTCTGGGATGGCTATTAAAAAGTCGCTATAATTTTTTTATTCATTGAAATATGTTTGTGTGCGCTCTTTTCAAATTGTTTTTTTTTTTTATCGTTTTCGACTATAAACTAGAATAAATCGATAGAGATATATACATTTTCTTACACTTTTGTTTGTCGTATCATGCTAAAAGACAAAAACTATAGGATAATCTAAGAAAATATAGATTAATTAAGTTTTTACATAACATAATAATATACTCTTTAAAGAAATACTAGAAAGTTTTCAACTCTTATAATATTTATTGTGGTCAGAAGTAGATAAAATAATAGGTAGTTAGTATTTTTACAGATTCTTTGGGGTAGAGGGGATTTTTGAACATATTAAAATAGTTAATAAAACTTGTACTAAGGTATTTATAAGTTTTTATCGAACACTATAATTATGTGTCTCTTAGGAAAAAAATTATTCAATAGCTGATTTGCTACACAATTAACATTTAAAATTGAACTTTCGAGAACGGAATGAAAGATAAAGTACATTTTAGTAGAAAGTAGTAGTGATACAGCATAAATCTTAACTACAGCTAAGTATATAGTTTAGGGTATAGTGTGTTTCTATCCATTATTATGTAAACTACAAGAGCCTTAGTGCCAAGTTGGAACAGCGGGGAGGCATAAGAATATCCGATTTAATGTATTAGTATACAATACATACGTAACAATAAAAAAGCCACTGCAGAGGATGAAATTTTTGATTCGCATAATATTGAAATAAACATTAAAAGAATGATAAATAGGTACAACTATAGTATCGCTGCATTCGGTATATTTTGAAACGCAAGTGATTATGTGAATAGACGAGTTAATTTCCAAATCAACTTAATGGTGTATAATATAACGCATATAAAAAGATGTGTATAGTACATGAATTTTAGTCGATTGTGTAAAATTTGTGATTTTCAAAACGTTGTATTAAACTAATTAAACTTTTCCTGGTTCGGAACAATATTTTAACTACTTTTTTAATACACTATTAAATATAAATTTTTTGTTTAAGTTTGATTTAATATGAAACATATTGTAATTTTAACGATCATATTAATATTTTGAGTTAAGTTGGTATAATTGATTTTCATTAAGTTGCTAAGATGATCATCTGCTAATCGATATTTAAAGTTATTTATTTTAATGATATTTTTCAAAGAAGCAGCTTCATATGCATATATTGAACCAATCATTGTCTATAGTAAGTTTTGTAGCTTGATTTTCAATTTGGGATTTTTACTTGAACAAATATATTTAATTCAGAATCGTTCGCACAGTAAAGTGTTCAGAACTTGGTTTAATTTCTCTTTTAAAATCAAGTTTATGTGAAACTTATTGAATTTTCATCTGTGAGATAGCCTTATTAAAGTTGAAAACGATTTTGGCTTCATTGCTTCGTTCACAAGACGTAAAGAAAAACAATTGTTCAATATTAGCACCGTGTCTCGATTTTTTTGAAATTAGTAAACTTAACTTCATACTTAGATTTAGGTTTTTCTATAAAATTAATGAACTGACTAATGTATCTATCACCATTAAAAACAGTTTAAAGTTAAGAAAGTGTAAAGTTCATTTTCAACATCTTTACAAAGAAGATTGATTTTTCTTGAAAAACTTTTGATTTCTCACTGTATATTTCAAATAAATTTTCTTCTAAAATGTAGTTTGAAATTCAAATAATTTATACGTTTAAATGTTATATCTGTTAAAAACGCGATAGAACCTATTTGTTTTTTTTCCTCAATAAATCTATAAATCTATAGTACTTTGATCTAAGAAATTTTTATTTATAATTACTCATATCACTAACCTTGAAAAAACATGCACTGGAACGGAAAATATACAGAATTTTTTAATTATTTTGTTATAAAAATGTAAAAACCATATTATATAATTACGTTACTATTTGGTTTTATAGGACATTGTCTGCTAAGTGGTGAACACTGGTGAACTATAGTGTTAGTACAGCTGAACTATAATACGTTTTGTACAACAGCGGCGTTTGCTACGTGCAATTTTCTCAGAATTTGAAAACAAAAATTCGATGAATACCAATTGTCTGTTACCACCGCGCCTTTTATACATCACGGTAATTTTCTTGCGATAATCGTAAAATAGCATACGCTCACTATTATAAATACCGTGAACGCGTGTAAATACACGTAATTGACTGCAAAGGGTAAGTACTAAGTATACATTGTACTATGCGGCTCGTCCATACGTTGTAGTCACTGTATAACAAAAAAATTTGATGTGCATATAAATTTACATGCAAGTTAGGTTATGTACTTTACTCAGCCTAAAATCACGTGAGCACGAACATATTTTTTGGGTGCTATTGGGATGAAAATCCAAAAGTATCAAACTTATTGACGTTTATACAGAGTGATGATTTTTGTTTCGTGAATCGAGTAATACGCCCTGCGGTTGATTATTAAATAGGTTTGAGATTTTTTTGAAAAAATAACAAATTTTAATTTTAGTACGGTAATTGTTATCAAACAAAAATAGAAAAATGTGAAATAATAATATATTTATATGTCATGTTATTAAACGTATGAAAATTCTTTATATTTTCCGAAATCGTTGCCGGTTGGCACACATCGTAAAATTTGTAGAGTTTGGAGCGTATTGCACAGAGTATATATTATATACTGACGAGCAGAGGACGTTTAATGTATTCGGACCGAATCGGAATTATTATTGCGTCCCCGTGGATTATACGCGGCCACAATTGCCGCTGTAGACGAGAGCACATGCAATAATTTTCATAAGAACAAAAGCGTTTCCATGACGATCGGATGTGAAGGCGGCGGCAGATGACTGTTACGATGACTGCGGCGACAGCTTTAATAATAATAATAATAGTAGTAGTTGTAGTAGTAATAGTAGTAATAATAATGTATTGTGACGAGAGAGGCTACGACGCCGAATTTGAACTTCATTAACATCAGATGTCGGTTTAACACGTTTTCCTGGGACCGGAAGTTAAATGACCGCGTAAAAGTGTGGTAGAGGGGGGATTGAAGTCGTCGCTGTCGGGAACTGTTTATTTTCTCCATCCTTCCCACCTCCAATACACTTAAAAGCTGCGACCCTTTATCCCTCTACTGTACCAGAGAAACTATATAATATATAAAACACTGAACTAAAATGGACTTTATGTCTTTATACATACTACTACGACAACTACTACTTCCGGTCCGACAAATTTTGCAGATGAGAGGGTTAGTTTTACAGTAATTTGCTAGCTATATACAATAACAATTAACGCACTGGCGCGCCATCAACCTCCTCTGTAGGTCGTCGTTTTAAACGACCCGTTTAAACAACTTCGGTCACAGCCGCTTCACGTAGGCGACACCGCGCCGTATCATTTTCGTTTAGTTATTGTACCGATAATTGTTTTTAACGATTTTCGACCCAGAGACACTCCGACCTTATAAAACATATATTATATTATGATTATCAAATTCCGCGAGTGTTAAGTTAAAGATAGGTACCTACTTACTTCTATTATTGCGCGAGTATGTTTTTGTTGTGATTTAAATCGAGGTTTATATTTGTATTTATTTTGTTTTTACAAGACTTGGAAGTTGGAAGTATTGGAATTTTGTTAAACGGTTACAGTAGGTTACAGTATAAAACCACTAATTTTGATCTCAGATTAATTTGTGGATAATAATTATTTTTAATTTGGTCATATTTTTAGAGGTAAGATGAACATTTTGTACATTTTTACCAATTGTTCTCCAACAATTTTTTTGTATTTATCATAAATACCTCTCAATACCATTATTATTATGACATATATAAGTTGTACACATGGAAGCAAATAATTATATATTTATATATTCGAATATTTAGACACAATTGATATAGAAAGTTATACATTATACATTTATACAACGTTACTAATATGAGTCGTCGCTCCGCGATAGAATAATATTCAATTGCTCAATGGTTTATTTTTATACCAAAATACAATATAATATATTATATGTGAAATATTGATACTTAATTAAAAAGTAATATCATAATATGTTAGTCATAAATAACTAGTTTAGGGAATTTTATTATTTTTTTTATAAGGTATTTCTATAAAATATACTACCTAATAGCCGAATTGAATAATTATATAAATGTGAAGTGTCAGACTTTAAAAAAAAAAGAAATCATATGGGAAACGATTAAAAAATCTGTACATCCCTTTGTAATTACGCCTCTATCAGAAAGAGATAATTGCGTTGTTTAGTTTTTCAAACGAACGTGTAGTAGTCAATATTTTGCTCGGTGGGCGTAACTCATACGCCACGTAAATAATCGTTAAAAAAAATAAATTTTGATAAAACACATAATATGGTTGAATGTTTACTATTTATCTCACCGACTTCTTGTTTAAACTATTCACAACGTGTTTACATTTAATACTATAATAAGAGTGTCTACAAAAAAATCTTCACCTAAAAAATCGTAACGATTCGTGAGCTTACGTACAGACGAACAAAAATCGAATATAATCAATTTCCTGGTTTATACGCTTATTAATTTATTATAGTGATAATTATCTAATTTAATCATATATTGTTTATTATTATCTATAATTGTATAATATTTGTGTTGGCCAGGAGCGTTGTATAAAATAAAAAAAAGAAAGTGTTTTAAATATTACGTTATTTTGTTAACGCATTAACATTTTCTCACAAAATTAAAAAATATTTTATTTAAATTTATATAAAAAGAGTTTTAACATAAATCCAAATAATATCATAAATTAAAAACGAAGCAGAAAAAGTTAGATTACAAAATGTTATTACTTATACTGAAATTATTAAGCCGGTGTGCTTGAAAATCGTTTAAAAACCCATTCTTCTTTCTGTCTCTTACAGGAGGCTTGTCGCGTTTCCTCAAATTTAATTTAAAATCATCTTTACAATTCATTTTCATTACTTATTTGTTATTAAAAAATGAACTTCAAAGTTTTATTTTCTAATATAACACGTTTAATAGTATTTTTTTTTTAAATATATTCTCAACTTTTTTTTTAATTACACATATTTGAGGTGATGACGCTGATTTAAATACTGTATATAAGTATAGATTAATGTAAGTAAATATAAAGTCAAAAATTTTAAAATTTTAATGTTAATAAATAATAAAATATTTGATCAATGTCGAATCACCAACCAAATAAATATTCTGAAATAAAGAGTCAATTGTCTGTATTGTTTAATATTTCAAACTTGGAATAAAATAGTATTTGAATAAAATGTTCATTATTTTAAAAGTATTGATTTCATAATAAATACAATTTTTCAGAGTTCATAATTTGTATACTTAGCATTACCTATTAATATTTCAATAGTCAAAACTAATTATTCGTGAAAGATATTGAAGACATTTTTTTCATGAAAATATATTTCTGAATACTATGTTATATATATCATGTATATTATGTATCATTAAGGGTATTAAAATCTAAATAAAATTTTTTTATTAAATTAAAAAAATACTTTTACAAAGAATTATCAACAGAATTAATTTTTGTAGGGTTATATATATATATAAATGATGGTTTGCGTATTAGTGATATTGACTAATTATATTTGTATCATCGTCACTTCACTCAGTTATAGTTGGCTTTAACCTTTTTGCATTTCCAATAGATTAAATTATTTAAAAAAAATGGTATTCCTACTAGAAACTTCTATTTTTCAGTCCATATACAATGATAAACGATTTATCATTGATATCTACGTTACTATATAAATATTAATGTTTTATTATAATGTCGGTTTAGTAGGTTCAACTATGAAATTCGGTATTTATTTAATAATTAAAACACTAAGTTAAATATAATATTAATTTTGAAAGTCGATTTGTCTATTCTATTGTTATTGGGTACCTACCCAGTTAATGTTCATACGTTAATCATAGGTCAGTTGTATTTTAAAGAAAAATAAACAATTCGGTCATTTGGTCCTATTATAATAATTATTTAGATTACTTTAAATGATATGATTATGCTTAAAATTAATAATAAAGATTTAGTATTTAGTAAATTATATACTATGGTGGTAAAAATGTTATATAGCCGCACAGATTTTGACTGCCAAGAGTTGGTTCTATTGAATTAAACACGTCATCGCGAGATTATGTTCATTTGCCTATACGGTGGATCATCCTATTATTATTTTCGATGGCGCCATCGAAAATAATAATAGTTAACAACTATACAATAATTATTAGCTAGTTAATATTGCTACAAAATACAATAATCGCTTGGTTTACAATCCATTACGTCATGTTTATGACAGTATACGAGAGTTACATCCAGTGATTAGGGTCGCGGTACATAAATCGTACCCACAGTTTTATACGTATCATTATGTCGAGAGATCGACGTAATACTACATAATAGTATATGATTTTACAAAACAATTGTTTAACATCACAAACAAAAGTTTATTGACAGTAATTCAACAAATATTATTCTACACGAATAAACGCGCTTTCGTCCTCATAAATGGACATTTAATACTATTTCAGCGTGACAAACGAGATTATTAAATTTGCTATAAAGAATATTATTATTTATGAAACATGTACAAAGTATTGTATTGACAAAAATGGTATTTTTTTTAGTTTCACCCAAATAATATGCTCATGGCGAATAATAATAAATTAGTCTTGCTGCAATCGAGAATTGCCATACTCGATTCCTCTATTAATAAATAGATATTGAACTGCATTCGTTTTTTTTTTTTATTTAAGAAATAATTACAAATTACAATCTATACAAGTTTAAGTACAATAAGTAATTTTGGCAAAGAAGAATTAACATTAGTAAAATAAAAGAAGAGTAAGCACTTAGTAGTTCCAATTGATAGATCAATTAGACGAGACTATAGAATAAGACCCTAGGTTAATACATTTTTGGTCATTTATTTAGGTTTTTGGGGATGGTGCAAGAGAAAAAAAGTTTAATTAGTGGGTTTTGGAGGTTTTGAATTGTTTATTTAAGTGAGAGGCAATGACTTTGTTAACTCATTTAGTGTATGAAATTTGAACATTTTTTAATAATGTGAATATAATGCTTTGTTATATTTTATAAGACGGAGACAAATGTACTAAAACGCCCGAAATATCCAACGATCAATTCAAATTTTAAAGGTTGTGCTGAATCTCATATATTTCAATTCTATATGTTCAGTATATGATTTATACATTAAGATTACACATTTAAAGATGTCTTACTTGTACTTGAAGTGGTATGACTACGTCTAGTCTTGTATCTGCGCTGGTCTGGCCGGCATCATTGTTGGCCGAACATCTATAAGTGCCTGCGTCTTCCGGCCTTATCGCTTCTATGGAAAGTACCTGACCAAGAACTCTAGTTCCCGAACCTGTTTCCAATAGCGTTGGTTCGTTCTCATCCAATACGTGGTACCACCTAACGAAAAAAAAGGTATTTAAGTTAGTATAGATAGTATATTAGGTATAATATAAAAATATTTAGATTACGTGTTTACAGTGAAAATAAGTTTCATTCATAGATATTAGTTTAATAATGACTTTGGTTTTTTTTCATTGAATGAAAACGACAGACTACAGCTTATCCCAGTTAAAGAAAAAAAGTAGTTGATATCTCTAAAGTTGATTTATTATCAACTATCAATCATAGTCCATAGACACAAGTATTCAGAAAGTAATATTCACAAGTGAATGATAAATAAATTTATAAATTTTATTAAATTATATTTTATAAGTTTTATTAATTAAATATACTTACGTAATAAAATACTGTTTAGAAGTGATTGACTTAAAATACTATTTCAAAATAGAATTCATTTACAAAAATATATGTAGATTTTATTATTAAATAATTAATTTATAACTTTTGGTTTTAAAGGTATTTTTGATTCATGTCTGTTATATCATGAATTTTCAGTAAATTTTAAGATAAGGTAAACTATTTCGGCACGAATTAAAATAAAAAAGTATTATCAAATTATGAATCATACAATAATAAATATAATTAATATAGGTTTGGGTTTAATAGTTGTTACTTATTTTATGATATTGAGGTAAGTTGAAGTTTGTCTTTCTCTTACGACGTTCATATCGTCGACGCTTTCATATTTTTATATGTCTTTGGTTGGCAATTTTTGATTATATCATTAATACGGATACATAATTAGGCGTCTATGTTTTTTTTTTTTTACCTGAAATGAGGATGCGGACATCCGGTTGTGATGCACGTAAGAACGGCGCCTTCATCTTGGGCAACGCGGACTGAACTCTTATGAGCAACGATTTCGACCATCTCATTTCCTGCGGCCTCTAGAACTCATACAAATATTTATTTTTAATTAGAGTATGAATCGGGTGAGACACTTGTGGACACGGGAAGGGCCGGTTAAGTAAATGGTCTTTAAAGCATGAAACGCTAGGACAAGTAACATCTTTCTCATTATCTACATCTACATCAAAACGACAGCGATGGTGGCGGCGGCGGTTAGTGTCGGGACGTTCGGTGCTTTAGTACGTCCATCCATCCGTGAAATCTCGGGTACTGCCAGCAATCGGTCGCTATGGTTACACCTACTGGGCTCGTAGATTTTCCAGAAAAGGGTTACAATGTTATTATTTTGGTTTTCGGGTCACGTGCTAATAATAATTACTGTAAACAGGGTTTATATGTCTCGCCGGCGGGCATATTTCCCATCAAATATAATTTTTTGTACACCTATATCGTTGTGCGCAATGAGACTTGTTCGCACAACCGTGAAGACACTTGATTTAATCCGTTGTCGTTTATGTCATAGTAATCTTACCGTGAACGGCTATGTTGGCCGGCGTACTGGTCGTCAATTTTCTGGTAAGGGTGTGCATCATTTGGCACGTATATGACGAGAACTGATCGCTCGATTCGAGATTATGAACCAACAGTTCACCAGTATGCATTGCGTGATATTTTCCATCTGAAATTAAAGATAAATTAATACATAAACAAATATTGTGTCTCTTAAGAAAATAACCTAAAAAAAAGGTAAAATGTTAAAATTGAAATTTGTGGCTAAATTATATATTGCATTGAGGTATTAAGAGCAGATACTATAAATCGATCGGGCCGTTTTGGATTTATGTTTTATAGCAATAAACAGAACTTCGATTTCTAAAAAATTAATGTTAAATTTATTTTACTTATAAAGATTAATTTAAATTTAAAAAATGGAATGATGACCATTGAACTTTTATTTGACGACCTACTATAATTTAATAAATATTTACACATTATCAGTGTTATAATAGTTTATTGTTAAGTATATAAACTGTTCATACCAATTAGTTACTTATTAATTAAAAAGTTTTAATTTCGAGATAATGTAAATATCATATTTATTTAGAATTATAAAAAGATTTTAAATTTTAAATTAGTTTATCATTAAATTATAAAATAATAAATTAAATATTATGCCTTGTCTTATAAATTATTTATTGTAATACTTATACAATTCAATAAAATATTAATGTAGTCTAAAACATATAACTGCAGATATCTATCATTTTTATAAATTTAAGAGTTGGTAAAATCGATAGGTATATGTATAATATTATTAGCAGTGGTCATGGAGTCAGTATGTACCTTTTTTCAAAATAGGATGTTTTGACAAAATCGATAATTACCAAAATAGCATAAGAAGTAATAAACACACAAAAAAAAAAAATTAAAATAAAATATTAAGTGTAGAACTATTATAATTATTTAAACAGTTTATGTTATTGGATTTTAATTTTTTAGAGGCAAACTATTGTGTCATGTTTGAGCACAAAATTCATCGAATTGTAAGTTATTTTTGTTTAAACACATTTTATATAATTATTTAAATAGATTTGAATATAGCTGAACGAATCACGCTGTCATGGAATATTTGGATACAATATATTATATAAACACACGCATATCACTTAATCATAGGATAATCGTATATATTTGCGAAATCATATATTATAATACACTGTATATATTGTATCATCTAATAAATACCCAGTTAATGTGGTTAAGCAACATAATTTACATTGACAAATGATGTAAAATTATATTGCATATCAACTGTCCATTATCCAGATAGATTATTATCCGAATTATTGATTGTGACAGTATTGTATGTGTTTATATAGGTAACTGCATTTACTTAAATGCTGTTTATTAAAACTAATTTACAATAAAATAACTATATTTATTAAAAAATAACAATTTCCTAATTATCATAGTGATGTATAAAAATAACTACATAATATTATAGATACGGAGTTTGTTAGTATCTACAGATATACAGACTATATAATAATATAAATTTCATCAAAATCAATCATTCGTTAATATTCAGAAATAAAATAAATGCTTAAACTTTATATTTTCTTAATACTATTTTAGAATATATTCAAAGAAAAAAAGCTATTTTTTTTACGAACAAATATATATATATTATACTGAGAGATATTGTTCGGCTAATTTACAAGTTCGTCTAATAATAATGAAAAGGTTAAATTAATGACTGTCTAACGTTTTGATTACATTTTAATAAAATATGTTGAGAGTAAGAAGCAAAAATAATTAATACCACAATATACATATACAATAACAGTATTTATAAACTAATAATAGTGACATTTATACAAAGCTCATATCACGATATGTTGATGAATTAACCAAATAATAATATATAGTATAATGTAATTTGGGTATCATCGAAAAAAAATACGATTATTTCGAATTAAAAAAAATTCTACTTTTTATGAATATTTCACGTTAAATACCAACCTCCTTGTAATGATGGATAAATATAGAATCCAGGTTCTTGAAGCCACGATACGACCTTGACTAAATCTTTCATAAACATTGGTGCTACGCATTCTAATACCGCTGTACATCCTTTGGCAGATCCTCCGTTTACAACGCGAACCTCGAGGCTGTAATCTTGAGCCACAACTAAAACCACAATAAATTTGTTAATATTATATTATCAAAATAATTATTTCATTATAATTTTTAATTTAACAAATATTAATTTATAACAACTAACTATATAAATGACACATTATAAGATAAATATAATTCAAATTAATCGAACACCATAATTCACAAACCTATTGATATATATTTATATCGTTCTATTTAATGTTATTGAGTATAGTATATTTAGTATAATATTATATTTAGAAGAACATTAATCGGAATGGCTGTTGGATGTTGCATAAAAATCGGAATTAATGTTTGTAGGTTTTAGGTTAAGAAATTATAGTGAAGAGAACTCGTTAAATGTGTAGGGTGGTAGGGTAGTTTGGAACGTCAACAGGATGTAAAAACAAAATTAGTTTTATAATTATCTTACACTATACTGAATAGTGATTAAGGTGTACGGTTTAAATCTATGTATAATAAGTATTCGTTGAACAAGTTATAAAAAACACATCTTTCACGTTTTCACAGAAGATTTTAGCACTTATATTTTTAAAGACAGTTATTTATTATTTTAATTTTGTGATTTTGTAATTATTTATACAACGATTAATAACTTTCTTAAAAATGTATTACGGAACAGTAATTTTGTAATATTTGACAAGCAGAATACAGGTACTTTAAATTTGATTTTATGCTGTTAAAACTATTAAAAATTATTATTTTATTGAAAAAAAAATACCTATTGATGTTTTCCAAGTGCTAATATTTTCCATATCAAATGTTAATATAGAAATAAGCATGTACATATAAAGTAATTTGTTTTGTATATGTTTTTTCAAATAGCTAATACTTAAGAATGGAGTTTGACGGTGCCCATGCTGTGTATTATGAGAAAATAAACAAATATAGTTTAAGAAAATTAAAAAAATATATTTAATATTTATATTATAATTTTTATGAATAAGCAAATATCATGCAGTACAATATAAGTATGAGCCAAATGCAATTAAAAATTCTTAAATTTTAAATTATATCGTGCTACTGATTTAGACAAAAATACTTTGTTAATTTTTATTTTATTTTGCTCTTTAAATTACATTTATTGTGGTAAATTGAACTTACTGCCTGTTATAACCTAACGTTGTATACTTATAAAAATGTATTTGATCACAATATTTCATAAATTTAAATTTATTGAGGTTTACTTTTTAAATTTTATTTTAATTATGTTACATAAATCATAATACGTAGAAAATCGTCGATTCACCTAAAATTTATATTGTGCTTTTAAAATACCAGTGAAAAAATTAATTTCGTGTTCAATAATTTGGTTTATAAACACAGCTTCTATCAAACTACTCCTTATTAAAACTATGTCAGTATATCACAGCATTAGATATTAACAATGCAGATACAACGCTAACGTTTATAATATTAAATTAACTACCTAACTATTTTACTTAAACATATATTATTGAATAATAGTATGATGACGTGTCGGTTGTTAAATATTAAATTTTACTTATCATATAGCATTAATATTCACATTGATAATTTGTGAATTGTATGCGTTTGAATAAATTTGCATGTATGGCAAACGTTTAGTATAGGTAATCTAAAGTATAAACTTTGGAGACAGATATGCTACAGTTAATGTATTATTTTGCATATTAGTTATTCTCTTGTACAATTATATTGAAAATATGATTGCACATACTAAAGAAATTGTAATAGTTTATTGATTTCATACTCGCTAATTATGTTCAATATATCTACATATTATAAGATAAACGTACAGATGATAATTAGTGATATAACAACGGTGTTCAGTTGCATATACAAGAAAATGACGAAGACGGTTACACGAGTTTAATAAAATCCTTAACATTTTTTTTTCTGTATAATCCACTATAACAGAATAATAGTATTTGAAATTTCAATAATGTTTTATGGAATTGGATAAAATGATCACTTGTAGCGAAAATTTAAAATCATTCAAAGGACATTATATACTTTTATTTGAATTGCGATCATCGCAAATTCATATTCAGTACAGTAATTACTTAATGTGATTGATATGTGTATCTTTGTTTTAATATTTTTACAATAGACAAAGAACGTTGTTTGATTCAAAGTTCTCAATTTATAAAGTAAATGCATGCGGTCGTGAACACTACATAAAAAAATCTTTAAAACCTATATTTGGAAGGGTAACACAATAAAAGGTTTTCAACTTAATTTTTTTGTTATTTAATTTACTTTTCATTCGTAATATGCAAATGTGACAGATGAAATCAATAAATCTATAAAATAAAAACGACTTGAAAGTTAGCTGGTATCCACCGTTTGATTATTTAATTACGCTATCATGATTATATACATATTATAATATTTTCCATTGAGTTTTAATATTATTAAACGTTTTTAGATCAGGTTTTCTCGATTAAATTTAATTGTATAAAAAAATAAATATTTTTGGCAGACTTTCCAGACAACTTAAGGTACCTAGGTATAATAAGCTATAAGTATAATATAGCCTCTAGGGTATCAACTTTTCTATAATACTAAATATTATATCGAAAAATAATTTTAAAATATGTACTAATAATTTACTAAACTCGGTATCATAACTTACCGGCTCTGACATGCACATCACGACTGACGATGGTTCCAACATCGTTGGTAGCCAGGCATCGGTATACGGAGCTGTGTACGTCCTGTCGGTACATTGCTGGCGAGAATGGCAACAGTGCAAGTGTGCCATTTGACATGTCTTGTCGGAGTGACGGTATGTCTTGCACGGGCGTCCCATCGGCCGTCAGCCACCGAATATGTGGCGCCGGATGTCCAGCCGCAGTACAGTCGATCCACGCTCCAGTTGTATTAGAGAATTCGAACTTCCCGGGAGGCTCCAATAAAAAAGACGGGCCCGTGAAATCCGACGATGATGACATAGACGTTGGCATGAAAGTCGGCAATACTGAGAACACAGACAATGACGATTCATGTTAATTATAAATTATCTATGTACCAAAGTTGTATAAAAATTCAAAAATGTATCTAAATATTAATATGAATAAGCAATAATATTATTTGAATCATTTTCAAGCACAATTAGCCAAATAATATTCTATTTAAATAATTAAATTAAAATTTATTTGAATAGTCTTCAAACAGGCCTATTTGAGTATTAAATTATTTGAAATACATTTAAACACAATATTGTTTTTTTTTTATTTGATCAATTGTACTTCAAAATTATATTTTTAAATTGTTTGAATAATTCAATTATATTTTTATACAAATAATGAAATTATAAAAATAAAGATTCGAATAATTCCTTACTTTGTTGTATACATTTACTGTAATAATTAAACAATATAGCATAAACGCGATAATTATTATAAATATTATCTTATGAACACATAACTTTCAAAAATCATTTAGCATATTTTTTATAGAAATTGTTACCATACAGCAATGCTATAATTAGACAAATATTATTTATTGTAGTAAGATGACACGTTACGCAACGGCAGTCAGTATTAAATGCAGGCACCGCAGTGACTGGTTTCAAACTTAACCAACCACCACCATGAGTAACGATGATACAATACCTTCGACTCCCTCTCCACGCCGCAAAGGCACATGGTGGAACGGGAAGATATATCTTACCAGACGAGTAT
Organism: Melanaphis sacchari; assembly: GCF_002803265.2. NCBI lineage: Eukaryota > Metazoa > Arthropoda > Insecta > Hemiptera > Aphididae > Melanaphis > Melanaphis sacchari. The sequence goes on along the minus strand of NW_020270366.1, from coordinate 2,123,844 downwards.
CGATCGCCGCCGATCTCGCTCTTTCTCGTGAAAACTGTCACCCTAACAATAAGTCGTCGGAACATATATTTTTTTTGTCTTTTTAATGTCAAAATATCTTTTCTTTTATATATTTTTTTTTGTTTTGTCACTTTCCGTGTTTATTTTATTACTACCAAAAAGTGACCATCATACGACGTAATTCATGCCAAACTCTATAAAGCGTGATAGGGTCTTTTGTTTTTTTTCCTCGCCACACGTTGTAACCGGCGCATCGCGGACCTTCAATGCTACACGCACGCTGTGATCGTGTCAAAGAGATGTTCTATAGTAAATTTAATCGTTTTATGTTTATTTGTTATACGATTAACTTTTTAAGGATCATTTTTAAATTTACATTAGTGTAATCATAAGCATATGAATAATTTTAAATACGATTGTATATTAAAACATTAAGGATTTCAAGTTGAATTGATATTTGAATTTATTTACGAACTGATTAGCCTATAATGGATAGAAAACTATATTAATCAGTTATAGTTACGATATAATATTAAAAATATATTTTTGAAGAGAGTATAATAAGGCAGTAAAAATAATATATTTCTGTTACTATATCATGGTAGATATTATAGAGATACGTGTGTATATATATATAATTATTTTATAAGGTCAATATAAATATGATTAAAAGTCTTTCATACACTGCCGCACTTCGGGCTTAGGATAATACGTTTTCAATAGGTATCCAAATCATTTAAACTAGTAGAAAATTGTACTGAAAAAGATATCAAATAAAAAAGGCGGGACACAGTTTATAGTTGATGATATTTCCTTCTGTGGTTTTTCAAGTCCTTCACGCATGAAAAGTCAATATTTGTTTTCAGAAAGTTAGTTTTTTTCATGGGCCAAAATAAAAATAAAATAACTTGTATAAAATAGAACTTAAACGTGACGTATCCATTTAATACCTAATTACTTACGGTATTACTTTGTCGTTGAATATAAGTAAAAAATTATAAGTTGAACTAAATTTGCTTCAGACGATAGATATAGCCAATGTCGATTATTATAACCTCAGAGTATTTTCAATTTTAAAATTCTAATTAAATATATTACCTATCTTTAATAGGCATATAAACATATCAAACTGATAACATTTTTAATTATGTATTCAAAAATAATACATATATTATAATTTATAAGCATGTTGTATAAATTAAATTAAAAGTGCTGGGTTTTCATAAAATGTTTAATTAAAGGTATGTAGATATAAGGGGAATAATATATTATATAATGGTTATTTTGGATATATAAATATTTTTTTTTTAATTACATACTTTTATCATAATTAAAATGTAGAACTAAAAACTTCGTAATAAAATGTATAATGGGGGGAAAGCCAAATATGATATGGCAGAGACTATGGTCAATTTTGTCGAAAGTTAATATTAAACTTGTAATAAATTCAAAAGCAATCATAAAAATATAATCATATTAAAAAGACAGCTTTGAGAGGTGCTGGATTTACTTTACTATAACATGGCATTATCAAATTGATTGGGTTCGTTATATATTTGGAATTTTATCGTTATTATAATAAGTAAGAATAATGAAAGTAATTATTTACTCGTACTTTAGACAATTTAATCTTCATATTTAACCAACAACTAAATATTTATTTTAGGTCCATACATTTTAATTATTTTATCACTACCTATTTTTTCTAATACAAGTTTAGAATAGAATGTTTAGATATGGTTAAAAAAATATATTTATAGGTAATTTATATGTTTAGTAAAGTTATTAATTTACATTCACTGTGGATTCATTTTGACTTCATATAATATGGTGAATCATTATTTTGTTGAATAATCATATTAAAATGTAAAAAAAAAGTTTCACGCAAAAAGTACACTTAAAAGAACAATTCAGATATATACTTAAAAGTATAAAGTATATTGATTTACACTTAACACGTTGAATGATTAAAATTTAAAACTTCTAGGTTCTTTAAAACCTTAGGGGTTAAAAGTGATGAAAATGCATATTTTTATCATGCTAATATATATTTGTAGTGTACAAACCATGGTCGCTAGCGTATAATAAGTATACATTATAATTTATGGTTTGGAAACTACTAATGAAGCAATAAAAAATTTCCACCGACTTACTTAATAGTATTCTGTTGTAGTAATCGTGAACATTAACAACATCATAGGCGCAAATGTTTGATACTTAATTGTGGTGGCGGGGTGGAGAAGGGGTAAATTTTGGGTCTATAATAAACTCTTATTAGGTTTTTTGTGTATTACAGACCCTTGATGGTGTAAATACGTAAAATCTTCAGTTCTTCTAAAAACCGATTAACTCTCCTCCCCTACACAGTACTTTACTATTTGCGCCTAAGATAAACACAACAAGAAATGGCTTCGATCTTTTGGAGTTGACCAAAAAAAATAAGTATTATTATTTGTTTATAGCCATAAACAGTAAAAATGGTTTTGCGATTCAATCTTTGATTTTATTTTCCATGAAATTATGTAATTGGTAATCGTAATAATTTTTTTGCACTGCTATAGAGTCACACTGATGTATTGGTGTTGAATTCGAAAATATAATAAATATATAATAAACATTCGCGTCATTCGCGATAAGTTTATTATTTACACATAATATTATTAATTTATTATTATTTCAAAACCGTCAGTAATAAAAAAAAAATAAATTAACTGTAGAATGTTAATTAAATTTCCGTTTGACTATTTAATATCAAGCATTATACTTGAGTACGTAATAAAACGATTAAAAATAATAATAATAATAATAATAATAAAATGTTATATCAGATATTTTAAATCAAACAAGTCAATATTTATATTCTAACATATAGAATTTAACTCGTGTGCCACGCAATACGCATATATGTACACTGCACTTTAATGTGAAAATTTGATTTTGTGGCTGTTCAGTTTTTATTATTACTGTGTACACATTTTCCGTTTGGACTACACGCATAATACAATATTATCATCATACGTGTTATACGTATTAAATAAGATTGATTGGTATGGAATACTTTTCCTATAATGTGTTTAAGAACGAAAAAAATCAAAAAATGAAGAAGACACTGAGCGACAACCAGTGCATATAAAGTAATAAAACTTTATTTATATTTCAGAATAAAATTAATGTTTTTTTTTTTTTTTTTAATAACTCAGTTTTTCTGTTTTATCGATTTGTAAAATCCATTAAAATTATTATAATTTTTTCCCTAACTATCAAGAAGTTTTAAAAATAAAAATGATTAATCACGTATTGAAATAAATACACGCATACATATATATATATATTCCCAAAAATGATGACGACGGCGCAGCTAGGTATATAGTGTGACACGGTACTGTCATCCATTATTATTCGGAATACTTTTGTAAGAACTCGATTTCCATTAATATTTCCCAAACGCCAAATTCGTTGAAAAAAAAAAAAAATACAACGAAGACAATTCTTTGCGTTGCTCTTCGTGCATCATGCGCATCAATATAATGTATACTTAGGTATATGGTAGTATTAATATTATAATGCTATGTGTAATAAAAGTATATGATATGATTATGTATAATATGTATGTGTAACTGCATATGAAAACGGGAACAGTTTAACGACGCCTATTTATTTTTCATTTTAATCATGTCGTTAAAAACGTGTGCTCGCTTGTTTGTATGTCAAATATAAACTATATAATACTATAACAATAACAATAATAATAATAATGATTCAGACAAGTGCTAAACTCCCTACTCTTAATTTTTCTACCCTTCTAAAAAAAACATCCGTATTTTCATGTAATTCAATTCGTTTTGGATACCACATTAAAGTAATAAAAAAAAAGATGGAAATCCAAAATACATATTTATAATAACAATATATTATTATTTCATGGTCTTCCTCAGAGGGGGGGCAAGACGGGACATTTGACTCTTCCTAGAATTTTAAATTTGTTATTTACTTTAATAATGACGAAAAATAATAATATTCTATAAATAAATGCATAGTAACAATATTGTTAATATACAATGCATAAAAAAATCTTCATTTATTTTTTAAATTAATCTTCTCCCCCCCCCATTAGAAAAATGTCTGAAGACGCTCATTGATGCTTTTGCATCACCAAATCTCCGTTTACGGTAAAATTATAAACATTTTATATATTTTAGTAATTTAATTAAATAATTGTTAATAAATTATTATAATTCATTTTTAAAAATAAAGAGTATAATTAAAAAAAAAAAATACTAAGTACTTAAGAATTATTAATTCTTGAGTTATGTTTATGCCTTATAGTTTTTTTAAGAAATATGCGAAGAAGGCGTATCAGTCATACCATTCATACCTTCCTTACTGTATAGTACGAGACTACAGCTCTTCTAAAGTTTAAAGCTCAAATTGTACCCTACAGTTGGTGGCGATCGTAAGTAAATGAGTTGAGATAAATTTAATTTTTCATTTATATTACAATAATAATTTTAGGACTGGGTACTCGATGTTAATCGGATACTTGATTGTTGTATCGTATGTCGAGAGTGAGCACAATGTTAATTAATTAAAGTTATTTTACAAGTAACGAACACACACATAATCTAATACATACATATATATATATATATATATATATACATATGTATGTATGTATGTATTTTATGGTTTATGCATTATAAGTGTAGAAGTAAATAAATATACTTGTTGTCATGTAGTGTTTGTGTTTTATTATTCCATTTAATTTACCCGATTTGATTGAAAGAAATGGTAATAGTATCAAGTTAACAAAAAATCGTTTTCGATTTCATTGTTTAATTGAATAGAGTCGGTTGGTAGGTACATAATATTATGTATATTATATAGATTATAGGTATATAGCATTGTACACACAAAGAGGTAGTACGGAAGTTTGAATTGTACACTACAGTCTATAACTAGTACAGATGTTATGCATCATGTCCAGTCTTAAAGGATTTATTTTTTTCACGTGACTTTATTTCATGTGTGTTTTAAATTGTAATCATCCTAACCAGTGGATGAAATTGATGTCGTAACTTAGTAATTAAATAAAAAAAGCAGTAAGAAGACTTAGTAAAGAAGACGTCTGTGTATTGGGCTTAATTCATATAAGAAAATATATTTTCTACAACATACGAGTATTATGACCGGATCGTATTATTAAATTATCATTAACATTTTGCACAAATCGTAGATCGTCGGAACGCGCATCGTTTAATTAGGGTTTTAACTTTTAATTAGCTTTGATGATTAGAAAAAAAAACGCTCTAACCACAACGCGAAAACATCTTCAACTGTCAATGTGGAATTCTCAAAGATTTTTTTGAGATCCTCATGATATAAACTACGACTGTATTGGTATTATCGATTTTCATCGAAACTGAAAATGGAATAGTCTCCATGCACAAGGGTTATATAAGTGATTTTTGCGGAAAAATATACCAGAGCGTAACGTTTTTGTGCAATATAATATATGTAAAACACAGCGTGTGGCTCGCTTGGGATACATAGTGCTTCATACAAATCTTACACGGACACATACATTTTATACATATTATACAGCTTACAGTGTATAACCTGAAATGTTGAGTAAGTCACCCCCAAAAACGCAATGTCTGATGTAGAGTTGATTTCTTGGGTTGCTAAAGTCTGCATAGGTTGGATGGAATCGACTGACTATATGAATTTCTGAATAAAGTTACATACTTTACATAAGAAACGACATTAAATGAAAAAGTGAATAATTTTAATACTCATTTATCTATAATAAAACCTAAATACAATATGCATGAAATGTATTAAATGTTATTTCAGGACGAATTTTAATAGTATTTTTGAATTCCATGTATGTTTTTTTTAATTTAAGTTCTAAAAACGAGTTTATTACTGTTTCTAGCATTTCATGTTTGTTGGTTTATAATTTGACATGGTGTCATGGTGATAATATGTCATAGAGACTAGTTATAGGATATACTAGTTGTAGGATCTGATATATTTAATTTATAACTTATACTAGATTTATTAACTATTATTACTATCTATTTAAGTATATAGGTACGTATAGTTTACCCATGATCACAGGACCCAAGGTTATCCATTATGCTCTTCATTTTTAGTGTAAATCATTATTCACGGTTAACGAACAAATAAATGCGAAATTTTTAAATATTTTAAGTTAGTGGAAAGACTATGTTTTTAATTTAAAAAAATATTTTGGTAAACTTAAAAATTGATAGCTCTATAATTTCATGTCAACATGTTATCAGAAATATTTTGATATTTTCAAATTTACGTCATTAATAATAAGCAAGTTTTCATAGAACTGATTGACTTATTTTATATTTAGATAACCATTAAAACTTGATAAAAAATATTGTTTTGCAAATAATTGACATCTTTACTATTAATTGAAAGTTTTATACAAAAAACCGTCATATACCGAGATAAAAAATTAAATACTTGTATTATATTTTGAAATATTCGAAATGATGAATAATAATGAAATATTTATTAACCTTCTTCCGTAACTCACCGTTGAAAATTACAATAAAAGTTAAAAATATTTAAAATAGTAGTCTATTACATTTAAAAATGTTCTATTCAAGGATATTCACTGAAGTATAGAATTCTCTTTTTACGCTTCATTCATCTTATTTCATGAAATATAACAACATGCTAAATTATGTTTCAATATCAATTGTGTTCATATTCGATTAAGTAGAAAACAGAATCACATAAAACTTATTTTGGGTTTTTTCGTAAAGTTATAATGGATTTACGTATCTCAAAAAAACTACTTTGAAAATTCAAAAAACATAGTTTTGTAAAAAAAATCATTCAAATTAGAAAAATTAAATATTGTCCCACACCCATCTTTTGCTGAATAGTTCGTTTAATAGACTTTAAGTTTCTGGAAAATAGTTTATATTGGACCAGTTAAGCTTTGAATTAAATTTAAATTTGTCATTGGATGAATTTATGATTAGATTTGATTCATCGGTTGACCTAATGTCTGTCACTCCATTAAAACTTTATACATGCGTATAACAAATCACGCTATGCGTAATGTTATATTTTATACTTATATTCAGAACGCCGCGAACGTCTTGCAAGAAACGACTTTAGATAGTAGTAGGATTTGATCGAGTTAGCGAAAATAATATTATACGCATTTATGACTGCAAGAAAGCGTTTGACGTATTTTATGGCCGTGTGAATATTGTTGATTATAAACCGTAGCCTGCAGGATTGAACCAGAGGTAAACTGAACACCCCCCAGTAGCATGTCAAAATGTCGCAAGTTTACATGTTTTCGCAAAACCACCGTACAGAATTAATATAATATCGACGACTGTGAGGAATTCGCGATGAATTTCATCGTCAGCAATTCATAAAATATTATTATAAGGTTTTATAACTTCTTGCTAAAATGTTATAGAACAATATATCAACGATTTTTTTTATCATTGTTGTCGTTTTAGTTTTACAACTATACTTGTCCTGTATATTGTATAGTACATGATTTTCTTAGGAAAAATAGAGCACTGGCACATCAAAATAGCGACATATTTATTTGTTGAACAAGGTCTTATTGAAAAAAAAAATACAATCTTAACGAAAGATACACCACGATGCGGCAGCGCATGTATCTATTATTATTGTACAGTAACAACATTGATTCCGATATGATTCACTTTCTGAAAAACTAAAAACCCAAGTTTCAATGTTATATCGGATCTCATTCTGTGAATGTAATATTTACCATATGTTCTTATTCATTTATGATAGCCATTTAAAATGTATAGTTTCCAATTCATCAAGATTCTAATCTAAAATATCTTTTAAAATAATTTATATCAAATAGAATATAAAAATCTAATAGGTTAGGTCTGAGTGATTCAACCTTTTGTAGTTAACGGGCCAATTTATACTTTTATAAAAACACCAGGGGCCGTCAAAAAAAAAAAAAAAAAAAAAAATGATATTATTTATATTTTACTTTATTACAAACATATTATATAATGCACAAATTATTACATCACAGATTAATACTAACTTATAATCATAATGATTTGGTAACTTATATTTAGAATTTAGATTTTAAAAAAATTAATGAAAATTAAATATGTCTTATTAAGGGAGGGGTAGGCAAAAAAAGACTTCAAGAACCGTATGTGGTCCGTGGGCTGCGGGTTAGACCACCCTAGGTTAGGTAATTTAGGTTATTAGGTATTTATTTGCGGATTTGATACTTTTTTTTCCAGAATTATGATTCTTATATCATTAAAATAGTTGTAACCTTTATACACAAATATTATTAAAAAAAAATAATAAATAAAAGCATATTTAAAGGTACCCAATTAAATATATATCATGCCAATATTTGGCTCAATATTGTTTTTAAAACATTGTTCCGTACTTTCTGAGGTAAACAGTTATGCTGTTTATACTACTTGCTAATAAAATATTTTAGATAAAAATAATTAAATATGAAACGTATATTCATATTGTGTATGTGTTTTTTTTTAATTTCAAGCCAATAGTAAGTCAGAATTTTACAAAAAAAAAAAAATAATAATCTTTATTGTATAAAAAATATTTCTAGTTTCATTTTAAATAAAAAAAAAAAATCCATAATTCATTTATATTTAAAATTTTTACAGAAAATTTTTAACATTTAAAATAAGTTAAATTATTTTTAATGACATTTATTGAACGATATGAAAGAAATATTTAATTCAATGACATGCACGATTTTCGATAGCACGAAAAACGTGCTTTTGGTCGGTTATTTGACTAAATCATAAGAAGATTTTTTTTTGAAACATGAAAAGTTGCACGAACTCTACTAATCAAATTTTCACTGACTTAATTAAAGATTATTGGAATTACCAGCTTTGCAATTTCTTTCAAAATGCAAATAAGCCAGTAATAAGTAAAATAAAATTATAATAACTATTGCTGTGAATATCATAATAATAATTTAATAAATTAAACTTTTTTAATGTTTGAACAACATTTTCAATCATCTTTTGATTTATGATATTTTTTTCTATTGACAGAATAAAAAAATGATTTGGCCAAAATATACGCACGAACTATTGGAGTTAAGCGATTTTGGAAATGTGTTGAATGAGAGTATTCTTATTATAAATTGAAAAGAGATTACATCGCGTTCTATGAAGTGAAGACGTTATTTTTACTCGTAGCAACGGATTTTCATAATAGTTTGGAAAAAAATTAGGGAATTTCAATATTTTATAACTTTAAGTTTATTATTTAGTTTTTATTTCCAATCATAAAAAAAAATAAGCTCCTTTTTATATTGGCTTAATTTAAACATTACCTACTATAGGGAATTCAATTTTTGAAATTGTATTGTTACATACTCATAATTCAATTAAAATCGACAAATTATTGAACTTACTGTAAAATACAATTATTTATAATTTAGTTAACTTGATTAATTTTACTAAATGACAAAATATCGGTTTCCAACATTCGTAATAAGTCATTACTCGTAAGATGTGATGAATATTCGATAAAATGTATAAGTATCTAAAATTAAAAATTAAGTAACTGTTGAGTATTGGTCAATACTACTGATTTCACCATTTAATTAATTACATAGATAATGTCTATTGCGATGATAACTTAAATAATAAAACTTCGTACACAATAAAAACATATTACATAGATAATTTCTTGGTAATAAACGAGGGAAAAATTCAAACACGTAATAAAAAGTAATACTATAATAATATTTGCAGTATTATTGAATCGAAAAAAAAGTGACAGTCATTAAATACAATAAAAAAAATAAGGAAGCTTTTTTCATTAATTTTAACGGTTTCATACTGTTTGTATGATTTACATAATATAAAATAAAAAATACAGTAAAAATTCAGAGGTGACTAAATTATGACTCAAGTCTTATTGTAAGACGCAGAATATTTTTAGAAATTTTTCTTTCTTTTTTACGAATATAAAAAATATATGCTATTTATACATTACAATTTAAAGAAAAAAGTACAGAAACAATACGTATAGTGTTTTTGATATTTTTATTTTTTTGCTCTTAGCTCTAAGATGTTTTTTTTTATTATATTGTAAGGAGTCGCAGCGTTAAACCTTCCTTGGTATAAAATCACAGTATAGTATGGGAGAAAAGTGAATAGAGTCAAATATACAACTATAAAACGCGAAAAATCATATTTCAAGGAATAAATTTCAATTAAGTTATATTTGTTTAGCACAAGTTACAGATTAGAATATAATTAAATATCCATAATATTATATAAATCGAAAGACCGAAGCGTTATACGCATTTTTTTAGACGTGTTCGCTGGGGAAGAAAGAAAAAATAACTATAAAAACGACAACCAATTTTCGTTGAAGATATTTGACAGTAATTTATTATAATTTAAAGTGAACGATTCGATATCAAATATTTCTATACATATTTTTTTTATCGTCGTGTTTCCAATATACATACTATCGTTGCATACGTATATTGGAGAACAAAAATAATATATATTAAAAACTAATATTTTGTAGTCATAATTCACTAGTATTATTATCATCGCCATCACTGTTATATGAGTGTTAATCAATATAGTACCTATAAAGTAATTTGTACGATCGAATGGTACTAATTTTTTTATACATGACGTTTTGTACCTATTTTATGATAATAATGTATTAAAACATACACACATACACACACACACACACACACACACACACGTGTATTATGTATTTTGTATTATTAACCGGGTTATTATAAATGTAGCGGTGGGATTGGTTGGAGAGGTTTTATAAGAGGGTTATTCGGTTTTTTCGTTCTAATAGTGTCGCAATATTTCTAGGGGCACGGGACGTTGGCAGACGTGCAGCGATGCCTGGCCGTTGACTGTTGAAGGGTCGTGATTTCCCGAGGGAAAATTCATTCATGCGAGTTCGTCGTCGTCGCGGTCCATCGTCACCGCGAGCCCCCTTGGAAAGCGCCGGGCTTAATGATGTCCGGGAGACCTCTTACCCGTTGCTCATATTTCCTTCCCCCCTTCTATATGCATACAGGACGGATTCACCGTGTATGCTTATCTCCATTGTTTCTTTAATAATACATTTTTTTTAAAATTTTGATATTTGTAATTGTTAAACATACTCCAAGACCTAGTTATTCAGAATTCTTATACTACTGTGCCCTATGGAGGCACGAAAATCAGTTATTCAAACGAGCACTTCTCTTTTTTAGTATCAATTATTTATTAGATACATCTTTAAACATTTTGATGTATTTAGTTTAAAACTTAAACTATTAGTTTTTCAATTATTGAAATGTTTATATTGACGATAAAAGTTTTTGAAAACGATTTCACAAAAATATAAAATATATGTAATTTTAGATACTTGAATAATGTAAAAAAAATTATGAATGTTCATAAATTGATAAAATAAATTACTAATATTTACAAATCGCCATAGTTTTTATATCTTCCAAATTAATTACTCCAGACTTATTATTTTTATATATTTTAAGTTAAATAGTTCATAAATTGCTGATTCAAATTTTTATTTTGATACATCAACATTTTCAAAAACATTATCATTTAAATAATTAACAGTAGAAAAGGGGAGTTCTTATATTTGAAATACAGAAGTTTTTATCTACTTAGAACTCTTATTTAGTAGGTAGTAAAATAAAAATTTTAAAATAAGAAAATATGGTCTTCAAATATTATGTTATATTTAAAATTAAAAAAAAATAGATTTTTAATAACTGCATTATTAATGAAAAAAGTAAATAAATCACCCAGTATATACCTCATCGTTTTTTGTCAGTCTCCATTTCCGTGCTATCACTATTGATGTAATCCTCTATCTGGATATTTGTCTTTTTTGTTTGTTTTAAACATATGACTTTATTAAATATTTATACAACGCTCAATATTATTAGTGCATGTAATATATTATAAAAAACATATAGCACGACACTTATCATCGGAGGTCATTCCTTTGACGGTTTATGATCGGTCCGATAGTGATCTCCTCTCGTCACCACTTGATTAAATATTATATAATGCATGCGTTGGCTGGATATGGTCGCAAGTAAATATAATAAGACTCTTCCGGTCGATACAGTATGCCACCGCGCGCGATTCTTTGACCTAATAGAGCTACTAATTCGCTCGTGAAAAAAACTGAGTTCAAAGGACCTTCTCTTTCATCTCAGATGAGTATTGTTCGCTATCTATATACTTCGAGGATTACTAATTAATCCGCTTCAAGTGATTACATACAACATTCACGTATATTACGTATAATACATTATGGGCACTTAAACTCGAGTTCTTATTTTATCCATGAAAAAAGAAAAAACAAAAACAAAATGAAATGAAATTATGTGACATCATATAATGAATAAAAATATATTTTATAACTAACATAATAATATAAAATTCAGCGCTGCGTTGACGTATAAATAAAATTTATTTATTTTTTTCGATTGTTTGTTTTGTTAGTATTTTAAGCGGATATTGAAACTATGATATAATATTCATATATTATGTATAAATGCCGCAATATTTTATCTCTAAGGCACAGCTTTGTATACTTTTTTCTCACAAAACTTTTTAACTGATTTAGTCCGTGATGATTAGCTTGGTTTCGTTAGTGAAATCGACGTGATAAAACTTTTATCTTCGTTTACGTAAGTATACGAGTATATGTATAAATAAGTGTGTGTATATATATGTATATCATTGTATTTTTAGTTTGAGGTTGGAGTTCATAATTTATAGAGGACTATCTAATTTTTACTGAAATTTAAATAAAATTATAATATAAAATTATTTTATAAGGTTAGAAACTGAGTTGATATTTTCAAAGAACTACGTTATAAAATAAAAAATAAAAATAAATAAGAACACTACAATCGCGTGTTTTTAATATTTTTACAATATTAATAATTTTTGCTGAAAAATAAAAAAACACTAACATACTTTTAGTTATTTAAAATATTAAAATGTATTTTGTTAGTAGACCATGTAAAAATTGTACAGCTTGTCAGTTATCGATTTAATTATAATTCGATAAAAATATGTGCATTTACATGATATGTAATAATAATATATTGAGCTGTGCCGATAAAACAAATGGCTATTATTTTTTTTTAGTTAGTTATTAAGCTGTGTTAAGATTTTGACGGTAGGTATAAGAAAACGTTAGGATTCTTTATTTTTGTATGGGCTAAAAGTTTATTTACTAGGCAATTCTTTTAAGTCTCATTTTTGTAAACATTACCGACCTCCTGGAATAGTAGTAAAGAAAGAAATATATAGAGGGTATCTTTAAAACAGATGAGGATATCGTGTTTATTTTACACTCGACCTTTTTATGATATTTTTCCAGGCAGTGATCCTATGGTAGAAATAAAAGCATAAAATAACACGAATGCGTACTGAATATTATCAAAAAATGAAAACTCATATGTTTATGTTCCTATAAATATACAAATGACCTAACCAATAATGCCAAAAAAGGAGACAAATAAAAACAATATGTAAATAAAATAATCAATAAAGAAACTATGTTGGACCAATACCAGAATAACATAAATAGTTTTGAGGTATGGCTTTATTATAAAATATAATATGATATATTTTAGAATAAAAGGTATGATTTTGTTTTTGTTTATATATTTTAACATAACAATTGTTCCAAAAATATAAAACTAAAATCTCATAAAGTTTAAGCATTTTCACATAATTGTGTGCATTAATAAATACTAATTATTATAATATCAATAGATTTTTAAAATGGGGATAATTTTAAATAAAATATAATTGAAAATTGAAAATACTCAGATCATATTTTTCAATCAAGATATTTCTTTTTAAACTCTTCGATGTAGATAAAATGCTACTTTAACTAGTAAAATAATATGATAAATGTTGTGATAATCTTGATGAAGATATTATATAATTTATTATTATTATGTGGGCTCGAGTTAATGTTATTAATTTATTATCTATCTTTTGGTTATATATTTTTTCACACAACTAAAATGATTTAAATTAACTTTATTACATGTAGTTTTGTATATTAAATGATATGAGCGTCAACAGTAAATTATTTCGAAGACGTGTCTTAATATAATTATAACAGTAATTCAAGAGAACTAAGAACCAATTTGAATAGTTAAAGATGATAGTTTTTAATACCTCTTTGTCTCTTTACATTATTTCCATTATTTTCCAGACAGAATGCTTTTGCTTTTGCATATTAATATCTTTAAAATTATTAATATTTGGTAAAATAATGATACAACCGCATTTGAAATTTCACCTTTTATAATTTCAAAGCATCTCATATTTTAACCGTTACTTTTGAGACTTTGATATTATAGTATTAAATAATGTAAGGTATATTATTTTATCAAATATCATGTATGGGCATTTTTACATTTTTTTTATTCAATCAAAAATTGTATATATTTTTATACCTACAAATTTTCATCGGAATTAGAATAATTTATATTTTTTATGTATAAACCAATATATTAATTTTAATTTACATTTTTTAAATTAAAAAAAAAAAAAAAAAATGTTGATAGGATATATTCATACTGTCATAGGTGATGTGATGATTAAATTTGTTTCACTTGGTTTTCTTTCGCATAAGTTGGTTTTATATTATTAAGCTATGAATTTCAAAAAAATGTTAATTATGTTATAATTATAGAAATAAAATTACTTTTACACCAGAAAAAATTATTCCAAACAGAATTCAGTGTATTAAAGTGTTGATTTTTTTTAATCATATTTTATGTGAGTACCCATAAAAAATAAGTTATGTTTTCTAAAAATAATTATTAAATTATGTTTGCTAAAACAGGTTTATAAGTAAATCAAGTTATTCAAACAATAAATAAAAAAAAAAAAACAGCAATAAAAAATAAAAATTGAGATGTCAGTACAACTATGAATTTATAATATAGTCGTATTTGATCATAATCGAATTTCTGATTGTTCCGTTAAATCTGTTAAGAAAATTGTAACTTATAAAATTATAGTTCTGATTAATATTACAAGACAAATAAACCTAATTAAAAATCAAGCAGTTCCTAAAATTTTGTGTTTTTTTTTAGGGGGGGGGGTGAGATAATGATAATTTTTTATAAAGCTAAATAATAATTATGATAATAATAATACTTAAGACATAAAAATATAACTATTTGTTAGACGGCGTAATGTATAAACAATATAGGTACATACGTTTTTGTATTACTTAGAACATGTTTAATTTATTTCATAATTCATATATGAGCTAAAGCGACTATATCATTCACTATTTGTACACAGCTATTCTCATGTTTTTGAACGTTTCAGTAAGGTGTTTTGTTATAAATTTCAATTAAGTTCACGCATTTCAATTAAAATCATAAATTCGTTTGCTATACGAGTACATTGTAGAACCATAGGTAAACTGAAATCGAAAATTCTCAAATTGAAAGTTTAAAAAATTATCAGTTGTACAAGAATTGATATATATCTGTTAATTCGACGTGTTATAAAAGTTAAAAATTAACATACCGTCAAGCAAATTGAGTTTTATTAAATAGGTATATAATTATACTATTAAACTCTAACATTTCATAGAAATGTAAGAAATAGATTGTAATTATGTTTATTACTGATTGATTTATATGTATAAATAGAATATTTAAAATCAATAATTCATATTAGTAGAAAAAAAATAATAAATAATAACTATATTATAATATCAGTACATAAATAATATATTTTAGTTTACGCGTAGCTATGAAAAATTAATCAAACTAAAATAACAATGCCTAATTAAATTTCTCAAAATATTTGTATTTCTTGCCGTCATTGCAACAAATATTGGTTAAGACTCTTAATCGAAAAGTTCTCGTATGATAAAAAATGTCATAAGTAATTTTTCTTGTTTAATATTAGGTACTAGGTACTAAAATTATAATTTATCGTGAATTATAGCAATAAAATAATATTATGTCTAATATAGTCAAGTCCACACGTAGGTATCTATTTCGTAATCGATAAGAGATTTAATGAAACTTTTGGAACGTGTTTACCAACTCGAAAAGTGTTTACCAAAGCGAAACAAAAATACAAAACTACTGTAAGTTCTCTCTCTCTGTACGTATAGAATCTCAAAGTAGAGTTTTATGGTCACCCTCACTCACTATGAAAACGAACGTTTGCCAATACATTATAATAATATGAGTGTTATATGCTTTGAATGGTCGTAAAAAGGTCTAGACGGTAGACACGTGAAACCTTTGTTCTCGTCTCTCGCAACTAAAGGTAACATGACAATACGGCTAGGATAAAAGGGAACTTTTTTTATTCAATTTCAATCATAGATTATGTATTATCTTCATAAAATATATTGAAATAGCATTACAACGGATACTCGTTTAATGATAATATAATACACATATGACATATTATTTCTGATTACCGTTGCTGGAAATATTTATAATTACGTTAGTTAATTATAACGCGCCGGTAAATATATACGTATTACACTTACCATATACACGATAGATAATTCCATCACAAACTGAATATTATACTCGTATACGGGATAGTATTTTTAACAGTTAGCACTTATTATTTCAAAAACCATGAGTGTTTTGAAAAATATTTTATTTTATTTAATTTGAAGGAATTTTAGAAAAAAAAAACTATTGTTGATACTAAATTATTATTGTTTTAATTTTTTTAAGATTTCCATGTTTTTAAATACTAGCAGAGGTATATTTTTAATTTCATATTAATAAATAGAATAATTTCCTGGGAATGTTTATATTATAGTAAAAATAATAATAGGTACAATTATTACAATAAAATCAAATTTCGAATGAATTTTTAATTGAATAGTTTTAAGTGTTTAATGTTTACGTTTATGATGTATCTCCTAGAATATTTTGGGAGGCAGAGCTAACCACTTTATTTATCTAAATTACAATACTAATAAGTAATTAACCACTTTTTTTTCAAAATTGATTTTTTTAAATACACAAATAAATATTCTGCTTGGGATTATGAAATTAAAAAATGTTTATTGTCATGCAAAAAGTAAAAACTTATACAAGATATAATAATTTATTTCAAAAAAGTTATTTTATAATTACTTATATTTATATAAAAATGTATTTTGTTTTTAAACCGCTATTGATTTTCGATACAAAAATTACGATAATAATGATTATATAATAAAGTATAGACGAGTACAGTTAGTGCAACTACAGACATTTTCGTAATGAAATTCTATACGTCATCTAGTTTTCAGATTGCCGCCTATCACCCTTCTAAAAAATATATTTTTTTATTTATTATAACATACACCCGGTTTGTACGATAACATTTGCGTACATTGCTCCATCTTTCAATTGCCGATTCAGCCTGTAAATCATACGTTCTGTTGCCTATTTGCATATATTAGTACAGCAGTGTCTATCCACGTGCCGTATGAAGAATGGATGAATATTAATAAAAATCTGTATAGCATAATATTAATATAATAAGTGTAATATTAGTACATAATGCACACAAAAACGGCGATAAATAAATAATAGAACGAACAGAAATTATATATTATATATGTTGATTGCCGTTAGACACTTGATATAAAATATAATTAAATTATTTATGTAACTAGTATTTAAAAAAAAAAAAAAATAAATAAATAATAACCACCTACGTATAATTTAGAAATTAATTTATAATCAATTTATAATCACATAATTTAAATACATGTATGCAAATAAAAAAATAGTTATCTATATTTTATTAATTATATAATTATTTTATACACATCTTTTGGTATATAAAATATGGTATAACATTTAATATGTCATATCTAATAATCATTATGTAGGTATGTTTAATAATATTATTAAAGTTTCTACGTAAAAAGGACATTTATATCTTATCCGTACAAAAAATATTCTATTCATATTATCACCATGTTATTTTATGACTTTCCAAATTTAATATTTATAAAGTATTCTTGAATTAATGATGATCATTGAAAAAGTATTAGTTTTAAAATATTGTATATTGGAAGTATATTTATAAAATAAATTGCTTGTTTACTTGTTTTTGGACAAGATTAGTAGACTAATAGAGAGTTTATAGAGAATCTAAAATATTATATAATTATTCAATCATAGTCAAATGACTCAAATGAAGGATTTTTTTCATATATTATAAGTATTATAGTTTTTGTTAGGTAAAATAAACAGAATAAATTTATAAATAGTAAGATATCTGATATTATTTACATAATATATTGGTTCATTTATATTTCATCATATTTATATTTCTTTAATAAACTACTCTTTAAGTTATCGTGGTTTTTTTTTAATTTTGACATTTAATTGGTTTTTTTTATAAAAGTCGCAATTAGATTTTTTAACCTTTTCTGTAAAAATAATTTAAATCGATGGGTTGAATAGAGAACAAATTATAGTGATAATATTAAAACGGTTAAATTTACAAGTATTAGTAGACCATTATATCATGATATATTGATTACTTAAAATTATCTTGACTTTACATAAGGCTACAGAGTGTTAGTATTTTTAGAAAAAAATATGGTTAGGTGAAAACTAATATTTTTTTAGTTACTGATTAATACATTTAATGTTATTTTAATGTTTTCAAATATTTTTTCGAACGCAGTTTACAGTTACATTTTTTTTTTACCAACGATAAGAATCGATCCCCAGTTTACGTTATATTCTTGTT
Organism: Melanaphis sacchari; assembly: GCF_002803265.2. Taxonomy (NCBI): domain Eukaryota; kingdom Metazoa; phylum Arthropoda; class Insecta; order Hemiptera; family Aphididae; genus Melanaphis; species Melanaphis sacchari. The sequence goes on along the minus strand of NW_020270366.1, from coordinate 2,105,002 downwards.
TGGCTCAGATAATAATCTAGGATAATTTTAGATAAAATTAATAGGTCATTTAAGCACAGACTGTTCCATGAAAAGTATAATATGCATGTAACGTAATGCATGTTTCTACCCAAACAGACTAGGTTTAATCATACAATCTACTATTTTATATGGTTTCGTTATGAACTATAGTTATAACACCATATAAATTTCATCATACTTTAAGCATTTTTTTCTTTTGAATTCACAGTTTTCTCAGTTTATTTCCGTAAATTTAAAATAATTTTAAGTACATGGAAAAATAATATTTAAAATTCTATTTTTATAAAAATTACAGTTTATTATAATTATACATAAGATAATACATTTATAATCTATACAGTATACACATTACTACACCTTATAAAATTAAACACACTGTATCATAAAGCACCTAATTTGTTTTATATATTAATTGTTATTATAATTACCTAATATTCATTTAAATGATTTATTTATATTATTTAACTTATTTGTTAGTTATTAAAAAATGTATTGTAAGAAAAAAAACAAATATTCTCTATGAAAATTGGTATATTACGCCAAAATAGTATTACCTAAAGCGTTGTGTTTAAAAATATTGATTATTATGTATGGTGTGAGCTACTGTAAACTATATAATATTTATTATGATAACGCTACTCAAGAAATGATGATTAACATGTTGTATACACTATTTTAAGTGTTATTTGGTTGTACTGTGAATTGTTCCATTTTATCATACTATTGTTTGATTATATTAGTACATATTTAGGGATTTTGAACTTAATCCCGTATTGTATAATATTATATTAATTCCACAAATAGAAAAAGAATCACAAAAAGTTTTTGGATAAAAAAAATGTTTTATGACATGAACATGTTTTATTTACGGTTTATATAGTTGTAAGGTATTTGAACGATGTTTTCGCTAACATATTCGATTATTATTTAAAGTAAGTAATTTAATTGTTTCAAAAATTGGTTTTTAAGGTCAATCTAAAGAGACATATGTACTACATTTCTCACAAGTTTCATAATAACTTTTACTTAACCTCGTGATAACAAAATATCAAAGTACTTTTTTTTTCTTATGAATAAGATTATGTTATTATAACATTTTACTAATATAATCAAAAAATATGACAACTGTCATATGAAATACATTTTTACATAAAAATAATGATTTTAATTCTTGCTGAACGAATTGTATTTCATTTAGCTTGTAATAATATTCATAACGACTAAGTTATAAATAAAACAAACGCAATTTGCGTTTACTGATCACAAATATATAATATTATTTTTACAAAGATTAGTCTTCATTAAACATAATTTAATCTAAATCGATTACTTAACATTACTCATAAATAGCCATATTACTTTATAAAATATACGAGTGTGTATATTATGTATAAATATTATACTTAGATAGTCGAAATATGACTAAATTTAAATACAGCCAATAAATATTCTGAATATTAAAGATTCAAATTTAAAGCTACAATATACAAATAAAATCGCTTAATGCCCTAAGCTTAGATTAAATAATTCTTGTTAAGGTACCTTATACGAAACCGTATACATCGGTAAAGATATAAATTATAAAAGGTTTATTATTATTATTATTTGATGAAAATTTTTTCTGGCATAAGCACAAATATATATTTTAATTAATCCATAAACGGTTTTAAAACTCGAGAAAATTGAACGATCTAAAAAATTTACAACGTAGTTATTTTTTATTTATAATTTATAGACTTTATTTCGGGGTTGTCCGGATGTGGAATCTATATTAAAATGTTTTATTTATGAACGATAACCAAAACAAAAGAAGGATCTTCAGTAAGTTACATCGGTATTTATATACATAAATATATGAATATTACAAACACAAGCAATACACATACACATATGTATGTATATGCTATTCAGAGACGAACGTATAAAAATCATTGACTCAAAAATATTCAGTCGCCGGATAAAGACACTTGGCGCCAACAGTTGAAATATTTTTATTTTTTTTGCAAAAATTTATCCTTTTGTTCTATTGAAAGGTATTTCCGGTTGTAATTTCAGGTTAAAATATTTTTATTTATAATTGATTTTTCTTTTTTTCTGAAAGGATTATAATATGAATGTAAAACAATATATAAAAAAACAGCACTTTATTCAGTTGAAATTTAACAATGAACTTTCTATAAGCAGCTTGAATTGTATTTTATTTAAGCTATATCTATAATACATATAATACGTATTTTGCTCTTAAAAACTTTTCAATATCAAAGAAACCACTTGTTATTTTTATTTAGTTTTTGCTACGTATTCGACAAACGTAATTAGATAAGACAAATAAACTTTGAAATGAGTTTTTCGTTGAATCAAATGATAACTTTAAATATGTTACCATAATTATTAATATTATGAAATGTATACGAAATATAAGTATTAAACAGTTCTAAGGAAAAAAATTTACAATAATATTGTTACAAAAGTACTTAAAACATAATTTATTAATTATTTTTATTCTTTCAATTTAAAACTAATTTATTGCATGCGTCATTTATACGCTGATACCTATTTATTGCAATTTAAATAGCTTATTTTTAATAACGAGAAAAATAAATTTATTTTATATGATATAAATATTATAGTGTAGAATATGATATGTGCAGTAGCAGTGTATGCGTTGCGTATATGGTTTTATTATTATTTATTATCATTAGTTGAAAGATGTGTTTGTATGTATGTATAACATTTTCAATAGGTGTAATATATCTTTGCGTGTATTATACAAGTAAACATTTATTACGTCTACTCATGAAAACTGAAAACGGATTATACACTCGAATGTTCTATGACGAAAACAATTGCGTAATTAGAATTTAACGTTCACGTTCATCCCTTATAATTAAATTAAAAATCTTTATGAAAAGTGTGTACGATAATTTTTATTTTTATAATTTTGCGTCTGTCTGTGGATAAAAACTACGGTTTTCCGCGTTCATTAAGGTGCTTTTCGTGTCTAACGAAATTGAATATTCTACGAAATTGCTTTTTTTTCTCACTCGAGATAATATTTAATTCGTGAAAAACAAAACTGAGCGCTCAAAACGATGTTTGTCTTTGATGTTGCTGTAGGGGGTAATTAAAAATATATATAAGTTATGTTTACGAACAATATACGAGTGGCAAATGTATATAAGATGTATGATATAGTGTGCATAGGGATATCAAATTTCTTTGGCAAAACGGTACAATTACACATGAAACACAACAAGTTTATATGGCGGAGAATTAATTTTGAGACATTCATCCTACGCGCAAGGTTATCGCGTGTCTCATATTGTACACGCGTACGCTCAACTATACGTATATACCACGCTCAAAAGAAATAATAAATGGAGAACACTTCTCGTTTTTTTCGGTTAGAAATTTTAAAGTAAAGGAAATGATATCGTTTTACTCAAAACGATTTATTAAAAAAAAAAAATACGCCTTCTTCTGTCGTTATACACGCCTACAAATACACACTCACATACGATATATTCATAAATAAATAAATAAATAAATAAATATTTATAATAAAAATACAGTTGCCTAGTTCTTTTAATACGGTCGATGAATTACAACAATGTCCTAAAAACAAATTTTTAAAACGAATCTCTAGTATACCATTATTATTATTACAAACTATAATAGTATGAAACACGATTCTAGCATATGGCGAAAAAAATCAGTTTTCTCGACGCACAGACGTTTTTATATGGCGTACCTACATTTGATTTTTTTATTTCTGTATTTAATCGACTATAATATTTTGTTATTGTATCGTTAAAAAAGTATAATGTATTGTGTTCCTTTACTTGTGCTTGTGCAGATATTATGATTTATTTGCAACGTTTAAGTATATTATAATCAATAATACATGGATATATACCGGTTATTAATATATACTGTACACGACGATTTACGAAAAACGATAAATAAAACTCAAATGCTGACTTAAATATACCTTAACCCATGGTTGAGTACAAATTTTGAGTTACATACTGTACAGCAAGGCTCGGCAACCTTTTTAGTGTCAAGGGCCAAAAAATAATAAAAAAATTTTCACGGGCCATACACCTTATTTTATTTACATTTTAAACAAAGTTTAATTTAATTTATTTAAGTTTCATCACTGTTTTGTACCTGTATTAATTTAACGTAGTATATATTAACAAAGTTAGGTTATCAACTAACATAATATGATATTCCATATTTTTGTACCAATTATAAATTTTAATCGCAGGCTGCATAAAATCGCTACATGGGCCGCAGGTTGCCGACCCCTGCTGTACACAATAAACCCGTACATATTAATGGCTTTAAAAATAGCTTAGGAAATTAAATGGAAAAAATCAACTGTGTGCAATGATATTGCGATAAAGTTCTGTTTAATTGTAATAGTTTTTACGTCAATAGTTTAAAATAGCTTAAAATCCTGTCGATTTTCTTTCCATTGTCATATGTAATTGATCAATTGAAATATCTGTAGTATTTATTGTATTAAATTCGTTTTCTACTCATGTTATAATATGAAAATTGTTTTCAATCTTTTACATTTGTACATTTATTTTTTTAGAATTAATTTGAAATAAATATTAAAAATTCAAATTACATTTTAGCTTCTCCGAACTACTCAAAGCGTCAATTTTGTATTGATATACCAGCTTTGATTTGTCTATAAATCGAGGTACACTAAAAGAAGACTGATAAATAAAATAAAATTTAAATATTAAATTTACACTTTTTAACGTTAAAAAAAATACAGAAAATTTGACCGATTTGATCCTTCAATGACTTATAACTAGACACTCACAATATTATTAATTACCTAGGTATAATTCTGACCTAGGGTAACTTATTAGTTATTATCGATGAAACGAGTTTACCATATACTAGGGTGCACCAGTGCTAATATAAATCGTTGTCGATAATGCGAATGAAAAAAACTATATTGATGAACAGAGTAAACATTAAGTCATTATAATCATTTTATAGTTGCACGGTTATTATCACAAATAACAATACAACATTAGGGTGATATTCAAGGATATCGATTTACAATAACTGGTAATATTTAAGAGATTTGATTTTAATTTTTTTTCAACTTATACACGTTAAAGAAAAAATACTATACAACTTGTTTCAACTTTTTTAATTGGATATACTTACTTATGTATTTTTTAGAATAACACAGTTGGTATACAGAGCATTATATTCGATAAAAACCAATAAATTTATTAAATTATTTTTAATTCAATATAGTACATTGAATATATTATAATTATTTAAAAAGCTAGTACTGGCTGGAATTCATCGCAATATTAATATTATTAATCATTATAAGTATACACAAAGTCTAGAAAAACTTTGAAAAACGTCGTTCGTTGATATATCATATTATATTATAGTCGTATTATAATAATACAACGGAACCTCGATAAGTCGAAATAAATGCTGTCCCCTTATATAAAAACGTCGATTGCTCTAGATTCTTGAGAAAAACTATAAAAAAAATTCGAACATTTTGTGTTCCAAATATAAATAGATAATTTTTATAATCGGCTTGTGCGTTCCGATAATTTAACTTAATCGCGTTTATTGTGTTTATTATCATGTTTTTCATTCAATTTATTGTCACTACATTGGATATTATTAGTTGCGAATTTGGAATTTGTGATCGATCGGTTTCGTGTGTATGGTGTAGTAAATATAAAAATGCTTCGTAATTTAAAAACACTACTTATAATTAATTATTTAATCACATTTTTTATCATAATTTGTTAGTAATAATTTAAAAAAGTAATGAAAAAAAAATATGCACTTAAATAATTATGTATACGTATTATGTATGAGTATATTATAAAATAAATAATAACCAAAAACTATAATACGAATACGAACATACATTTTAAAAACTTTTTAAATCGAATTTTTTCCTAAAACATTCATAACTCAAAAACCTCGATAAGTCGAAAAAATTGTATTTCGACTTATTGAGGTTCCATTTTACATTATCTTATGATAAAACTTACTCATTATTTGCTGGTAGAATAGTGTAAGATATAATATAGCAAGGACATGGACATCAGTTTTTAATTGTTGTACCACATCCGATAAAAAACGGGTGGTAAAAAAAATAAACTGCTGGAATTATTTTTATTTATTTTTTATTTAAACGCGTGCGCTCATTCGATACAATAAAAATCATTTGTCATATTTCGAACTTTTACGAGCGTTTATTTCTCTGTTCAGTCGTTTATTATTTTCCGCGGCAAACTTTCACCTCTCGTCTCTGATATATACATAAATATAGCACGTGGTTTATTCCTATAAATATTGTATAAAGCATATATCTGTGTGTGTGTGTGTGGTATGCATAGGATATTCATATGTAAATGCTCGAGTAATGCCATCGCGTGGAATAACCAAATAGGGGGTTTTCTCATTTTTTTTCATCGTCAGTTTTACGCGTTTTTTTCGCTTTTTCACGACTATAATAATTTTCTATAGACCAGTTTGAACTCTGATGCTGTTGCAACTGTCGATTTATTAAATATACGCGTCCAATTCCCTAGAGGAAATGCAAGTACGCCAAAGCCGTTTATTTATAATATAATAATAACAATAATGCATAACGATGGTCGCGTAATTCCCTGCAATGAAAAATATATGGAAAATATTTTGACAATCTAAACCAACTTATAATTTCAACTTAATATTGAAAAAAATATTAAACCGACTAATAGAAATCGAATTTGCATTACTGTTTTTTGATATTATTATCAAACACAACTAATTTTTTATGAAACAAATTGCCTTATTTTGAAAAAATACAATTCATACAAATATAGTACAATATGGTTTTTTTATTTACTAGGTATAATATCATTGTAAATGACATGAAAGAAATTTCCACAGTTGAGATGGCAGATGATTTGGTTTATTAGATAATCAGATGTTGGTCCCAGTTCCGTTTGAGTCTTGTGGGTAGGTTTCAAGAAATCGTGCTTGATACAAGTTTTGAATTGAGTTGGTTAGGAATCGAATAAAGTTTTTTTTGGAAGTATTTATAAAAAATTGAAGTGATTTGTTTATTGGATAGATTTTAAGATAAAATTCTATACCCAATTATGGTATATTATATTAAAATTTAATAGAATATTATTCTCAATGTTTAAAATAAAGTTACTCAGAAATTATCCAATCAAATTTAGACCAAAAAGTATCACCACAGAATATTTTTTAAATTAGATAAAAATCTATAAATTTTTAAAAATATAGTCAATATATAAATATAGTGGACCCTCGATAACTCGAATCGGTTGGGGGCGAAAAAAAAAATTTGAGTTATCGAAAATTTGACTTACAGAGGTTACACATACGATATGTTATAAAGTAGGGGCCAAGACACTGTATATAATACAAAGGCATAATTGATGAAAATTAATATGTATATATATATATATATATATATTATTGTAAAATTTGAAATTATTCTTGTCGTTTTTTTCATAATATTCAAAATATAATAAATTTTACTTGTTAGTAGTTTGTTATATTAATACAAATATTTCCTCTAATCTTTTTATTATTGAATTATTCAGATTCAGAAACTGTTGTAAATAAATTACTCGATTCATTAATGAATGGGCATTGAAAACTCAAACTTTAAATTTTAACCAATGTTTTAATAAATAGATTAATTTACATTATTAGTTATTATTGTGCTGTGTGAATAATATAAAGATATTATTTAGTTTCAAGTTCATAAATCATACTATAGCAAGATATCATAAGACTCGTTCTCGTTTTGAATTAAAAATAAATACTAATTAATTTATGAGTTCATGAAAGTTTCAAAACGAGTTTATTCGATTATTTTTAATGAATTGAAATATTTGTTGACTAATTACTTATTAGCAATTAATTGTATTATATACATATTTTAATTGATATGTTTTTTGGAAATCTGAATATATATATAACTTATTTTAATAAGTTATAACTTTTTTTATGACTAAATAATATCAAAAATAAAAAGTGATTAGAAGTTTTAAAAAATTGACAAAGAAAACTTTTTATATAAATAGCTTTTTAAACTGGTTTAATTATTCATGAATTTGTGAATTATGGAAAAAATAATATAGAGAGTATTATTTCAAGGCGATTATCAAGTGTAATAAAACTTTTTCCCTTCATATCGTTTATTCTGTTTTTTTTTTTTTTTTTTTAGATAATAATATCTAAAGTGTTAAGAAGAATTTTTTTTCCTAGTTTATTTTTTCTGTAGTTGGAAACATTGACTAAAACTAAAATTCATAATTTAATTTGCAAATATTATACACGAGAAAATATTTTTAGATAACCCTAGCGTTATCTAAAATAATTAATACAAATTAAGATAAGAAAACATTATAAAATCTGTGTTAATGAATAATAAACTATTACCTATTAACATTTTGACTCTTGGTAATTAATAATTTTAATAAATTTATAGTAATAAAAACAAATAAAGATAATGGATGTGATAGTATTTTTCTTTAATTACTGTAATGTGCAGTGTTTCACGTGTTTATAAAAAGTTGAATAATTTATGAAAGTTGTTAGCTATTCAAATTCAACATAATAATTTATTTTATATTTAAATAAATACCATGATAGAATAACAAATAATTATAAAAAATGCATTTATTAATATTAAAAGTAAATTAGGTATTATGATAAGAAAATTTTTTTATTATTCACGATAAATTCGTTTTTACTCAGTGTAGGTTGAGTATTTTATCTTATAGATGTAGTACATTATATATTTATATGTATTAGTATATAATATATTACCTACTCTATAAGTTTACTAATGAGTTAATATTTTTTTGGTATACATGTACATAGATATTATATAATATAAATGTATATTATATACCAGGAAATTCCAAATATAATGTAATAGAGTCTATTCAGTATTCATAAACAAACTCTTATAATACGGTAGTTATGAATACCCGGTTTCTATACAGTCAAAGCATTTTTTTTTTTAAATATTTTGGATGATTAAAACTTGAGTATAGTATGAATAAATTCCTATTGAAGGTTAATAATAATTAAAACCACGATGTGATGGAGAATAGTCGACAATTATTCATGACTAAATTTTTTAATATTTAGATATAAAGGATTTTTAAAAATCAAGTGTTTTTCGTACTAAAATAGTTATTTTAAAAAGAAAAATCGTAATTTTATGAATAATTTTGAAATTCTTAACGTATTTTTATTGTAGGACGTGGCATGTGGGATGAACCGGGTAAGATGTCATGGATTAAAAATTCTCTACAAGATAAATTAAATTGTAAAAATCCATTTATCGGCAATAAATATTTAGTAGAAGTAGAAACATAATTATAAAGTAAAATAAATAATTTTAATGAATAGTAAATAATTTTATTATGTAAACGATTTTAAGGTATTTGTGATAACAAATTGCTATAATATTTTCAAAAATAAAATATTATTTATACGCAGTGAAAATTTTATTTGACATTTAAATAGAATTTTGAGAAATGTAAATAAATTCATTGCGCAAACATTGAAAGTATTAATAATATATTGTTATTTATTACCTCTTCATTATCCCTTCATTATCCCCTCACTTCAAAAGATGACTTTTTTGACAATATGTCGTACAGATTTAGATTAAACCAAATTACTGTTTAATTTGAATTATTTATTAAACAATCAATATTCATTTAAAAATATCTTCTATATTTTAATCCATAATTATACCGTTTTCAATTTTATTATTTTTGTCGATATTTACATAGTTAAAACTTGTTTGACCAAGTGGTGACAAAAGTTTATTTATTTAAAAACTTATCAGTAGTAACAACAAAATTGATGTTGAAAAAAAAATTCACGATAAAATTATTTATTTAAATCAAAAATTCCAATGAGATTCAGTGACGTAAGTAATTTAGCATTGAAATATAAAGTAATAATAATTATTTACATTTTTCAAACGATTTTATATTTTCTTTTATAAGTTTTTTTCGTACCGATTTTAAAAGTAATATGGTTGTAATGGTTAATGGTGGCTGGAGAACTTTTTTGCTGCATTACGCATTACTTTATTTATTGAAACTTCGAATATTTGTAAATAATAAGCTACAAGATAAAATTTTGAGATTTATTTATTATATACATCAACGTTTTTAAACCAATGTATTTATTTACTTCAGAATATAAAAAAAAAAAAAAAAATACAAAAATTGACTGAAGAATAGATCTTATTAGATATTGCGTTAAAAAAATGTTTTGTATAATAAAATAATATATGAGCGACGTTATAATACGTATAATATTAACAACGATAAATTTGTAATGCCTCGATCGGTTACGATGGCGGTTGCGAGTCGTTAGTTTTATTACTTTAACATAAAAACAAAATAATAATAATAATAAAAACAAACGGCAAGCGGAGTAAATTCAAATTTATATATAATATTATATTTGATACCTTTACCATACTGTATGAAATAAATTCTAGTTATTTATGTTTATCTGTTAAAATATAAAAAGGTAAATTTGTCTGTTCTTTGGTGTGTATAATATTTGTAATGAACGTTCAAGAAGAATGTGCTCAATATTTGTTTTTCTGGTAACTTATTACTAGACAAATGTTTATTTACTACTATTATACGACGATAAAATAAACATAATTATTGCATTAAAGATTTTGTAATATAATAGAAAAAATAAACGATTACTTTATTAAAATAATTTAGAAATGAAATATTTTTTATGTTTATCTATTATGAAATACATTAAATAAAAAAATATGCAAATTCTCAAGTCTTCATAAAACTTTTTACCATTCTTTGTAGGTTATAGTATAATTTCTAACCAAATTGGATTTTTAGTAATATCACTAAATGATTGATACAAAGATTTCAGCGTTTTGTGTTATCTACTTACTACCTAGTTATTAACTATATTTTTCTATTATTTCTATTATTTATGATGTAGAAATGAATTCACACAACAATGTAATTTTGATACATTACTAATTCTATGAGCGATTCAATTTAAAATAGGTACGTTGAAAATTAAAATAAATTAATTTTCACAGAAACACAACGGTGTTATTCTTCAATTCATAAATTGGGTTTTATTCAGGTGGTTGACTTGTATAATACAAGTTTATAATTATACTAACTACCTATATTATATAATTTAAATACGGTTTTAACTAAATCACTATAAAATATATTCAGTAATTGGGTCCATAAAAATATATTTAATGTTAAATATAGTAAATCTAGTTTATTTTTTAAGTAATTATTTATTATTGCTTTAAAATTAAAATTAATAGTCTGATAATGTTTTGTAAAAAAACGAATAATTAAGCGCATGCATTAAGTCAAATGGCAAATATCGTGGCATCAATTAGCAAAGATAATCCACAGTTGCCAATACTTCTTTTTAGGAAGTTATAATACTCATCTAAGAAGTTAATTGAGTATTGTTAAAATCGGTATCATAAAATTTGAATTATTATATGAGTAGAGACTGATAACATGATGAAATCGAAATTTGAATACTGTGATCAGAATAGAAGGTTTATTTCATAAACTACTTAAATTTTTGAACATAATTTTTTACATAGTTTTAAATTATAAAAAACCCCTTTAAAAAAATTATATTTTGTAAAAAAAGTTGGTAGTATTTTTGAATGGTGATTGTCTTATACGTCGAATATATGCAAAATCGATATATTATTTTAGAAACGATAGTTGGTATGGGATTTAAGAATAAGACATCAAATATATTATAACAAAACTAAAAATAAACTAACGAGTGTGCGAAAGCAATAGATCATCATAAATTTCTTATACAGTTCACTGTGATACGGATGACAGCGGCGAGAGAGTATGATAAAAATATAAAATGTTGTTAAAATTAAAAAAAAATTAAACTGACGCGTCGAGCAGCGGCGGCGGGATGACTGACACAATATTTAATATTTGACTATAATATATTTTAGGAAAGCGACGCTCGTGGTATGTGTGTACAATGTACATTGACACGAATTGCCGGACGACGGATAACAGCAGCAACAACAACAACAACAGAAACAATAATAATAATAATAATAATAATAATAATAATAATAATATAGTTGTACATCGGTGCGTAGCAGCGGTCCCATAATGTCCCTCGGCGCGTGACCGTGTCTGACCGCCACCGCCTCGTTGTTCCGGTCGAGTTTCATATAGGTGTGTGTGATTAATTAATACGACTGGGTTAACTGGTCGTATGTACTTGCGTGAATGTTTGTGTGTGTGTATATGTGATGAGGAGTCGGAGGATCAAGTCTAGGTTAACGGTGGGGTGGGTTGAGGGGGGACCGCATGCCAACGACTACGTACAGCCTTTCGGCTGTGAGCGAGCGCGGAAAGGGGAGAGCTCATTTCTGATGACTATCGATCCCATCCCTTCCCTCTCCCACTCAATCCATAACACACCCCATCCCCTATCAAACTCCCTCCTCACCTCGATAAGCACAACTACGATCAACGGTGTCCGCAAGCTCACCATTAACACGGTCAAGCCGTATCGGCCTCCCCCTACCAAAATAATCCTTCACAGCTACCGCCAAGACGAACTATACGCGACGACTGATGGTTCGAACTGTTTTGAAAAAGGAGCATTCGTATACACATCCTTAATGAAATTTGTACATTATATTATATTATTTGTATGCGGTTTTGCTTTTTAAAGCTATTTAAATCGACATTGTTTTGAATAGACGTTTATTTTCAAAACACGATTATCGAATCTCATTCCTTCGATAATTTTCTAATCAAAATTTTTAACTATCCCGAACATTTTTTTTATGTTTTATTTTGTACACAAATTGATTTTGTGTATGTTGCCAAAAGACACATCATGTAAACGTATAGGAACTTGATTTCCGCACTATTAAATACTAATATGTTACATGATATCGCTGTCTAGAAACGCATTAATTGATAATAATTATGGAACATTTTACCGATTCCAATAATTATTTAACGTTTATAATACAAATAAATATATAATATCATTGTATATAGGTGTTCAATGATAATATTGCCACATGAACTAAATACCTAAATATTATACAATATATAGTCTATATTTAAAATGTCAAGGGGAATTATTTTGAAGGAATAACATTTCTTCTCAGACATTATGTAATAATTTCATTGGTCGTATAATATATTTCTGGTAATATAGAATCATATTTTGGATTTGAACATGATTAATTATAGGATATCGAATACTATTAAGGACAGCTCTTAATTGTATTTTAAGTTTTTTTTTGCCTTTTTTAATCAAGTTGAATATTTGGAGAACCTGATAAATGTTCGCATAGTAAGATTGCATCATCTTTTGAAATTTAGAGTGCTATTCTTTGAAATTGTATACGTTGTTGTATCGAATTTGTCAATAACACTTTGGTACACAATCCATGTTTTTTGTGGATAACAAGGTTGTCTTGATCGTCTAACTTGAACTTCTTTGGCAAACACTAATTCAATAAAATCATTTATTTCAAAAATTTCTTCATGGTAATTTTAGTAATGTATTAAAAAATGCCTATAGTTCTATAACGTCTTTCAAAGATACAAACAATATAGCAATAAGTTTCTGATTATAATTTTTAATTTTTATATTAACATAAATTGTATTAATCGACATGTTGTAATTCCATACTAAGTGATTTTTTCAAATGGAAAATAAAAATTAATTAGCAATTACTAATTTTTTTCAATTACTTTAACGTTTTTAGAAATAATGTTTGTATCTAATTTGAAATTAACAAAAAACAACATTCTTAGTTAATTTAAAATTTAAAATATTTAATATATTATATTCCTACGAAGTACCACCAATGGGTGGCCTCTTTACTCTAGACATCTTCCATGACCATATAATAAAAAAAAAATACACCACTATGGTTATTGTTAACTGTTTTTTAGATTGTATAATAAAAAAAAATATATTTATATTCCTTATCCTAATCCGAATATTTTTTTTAAACTTTGAATTTCAAAAATATAATTAATTACTAATAAGTAGGTATCGATATGATTTGAAGTACTAAAAATGACCAAATAGATAATGCTTTAAAGAACTAAAACTCTTAAAAAAAGACAATAAAATGACGTTCCAAAATTTCAAAATTATTAAAAATAATTAATACGTTATGTCAATTTAATGCAATACAATTTATAAATATAATATTTGATAATCTGTAGGACGTGTAGGTAAATACACTTTAGAACTTAAACTTTAGCACTTATAATTGTAATGTAGTAAATATGACAACAATAAAAACCTTCAACTAATAATTATAATATAAATAATGAAATAAACATTTTCATTGAAATCTAAAATTAAGGAAAATTACCCATAATGTGAAAATATAAAAACAAATTTAAAACTTTTCATAAATGTTGTTTTGTAACAAGTTTAAACAATCTAAAATAATTATATATAAAAAAAAAAAATTAAGGTTTTGATTAAATGAGTGTTTCTCTTTAAAAAAATAGACGGTTAGTATGTTAACACTCGATAAATTGTTATACCATTGTTATCAACGTCCAGCTCCGGAACCTCGTGTCCTGTCACGACATTACTTCACACAAAGGTAAATATAATACGTTTATCATGATAATAATTTAATATAAGTACCCGTATAATACTCGTGTGAATATGTATGTGTGTATTTTTTTTACAATTTTTTTGTGTGTTTGGGTGTATGTGTGTGTGTGTGTGTGTGTGTGTGTGTGTGTGAACTTGTGTCCTTCGCAACGATAATGTCAAAGTCCTTCCGTCAGTGACGACACAAAGCCCGCGGAGGAAAGAGGAAACAGAATTCGGGCGTTCGAGAGCAGTGACTTTGATGTACGGTCACGTGCGAATATCCGCTATCGCATAACACACACAATACATTATTATTATACATAGCAATTATAATTTAATATCGTAAAATATTATCTAATGACTGTAATGTATACGATTTTTCCCCTTGGTTTTGAAAACACTGAAATGTCACCTTTTTTTTTTTGCCCATTTCGTTATTGTCCGCCGAGAATAATATAATGCGTTCGCTGCCGCTCTACTACCGTATAATAACTGCGGTAATATGAATTAATAAAGAATTCTGCAACACAGCTTCACACACACACACACATACCATGAATACCACATATACTAATATGTATGTGTAGATTATATCGTGTTCGTAAATTTATAAGTGCAGTGTTTTTAAATTTTCGTCATAAGAATTCCCAGGAATACATTTTCCGTAATTTGTGTGTATGTTCTTTTTATAAGTGCATATAAATGATAATAATATTCATTTGATACCAAATTACAAATATGGATAAGATGAATTAAATTTTGGTTCTTTTATTAAAAGCTAAGTTTGTGCTAAAAATGAGAGTTCATTATAATACAGTAATTAAAAATAAAAATGACAAAGAGAATAAATTAGTAGTAACTACACGAATAAAAACAATTATAAATAAAATAATAGGCAAATAAGTAACCAAAAAATGTGGTAACATAGATAGCTGTATAAATCTAAAATATTGATATGTATCTTAAACGTTTTAAAATATTTACATTTTGATCTTTGAAATATTTAATTTGAAAGTCTTACAAAGTATTATACTTATTAATTGAAATGAATTTGTCAGAAGTAGTTGAAATAAAATGTACTTAATATCAGATTTTTCTTTACATCTGGTAATATACTTACAATTAAGCTTAATTTAATCAAAACTAATTAAGTACAAATAAAATAGAATATTCTTTTGTAAATGTATAATTTACATTATCAACAGAAAGTTAAAAATAAAATTGACTGAAAAAAGTCTAGATTTATTTAAAGTTATTCTTAATAAATTATTTGATAATCTGTTTAGAAGTGAAAGGTGACTACGATTTAATAACTATAAGATAACTATAGTAAGTATAATACAAGTAATATATATGGATAGCTTAACTATAGTAAGGATTTTAATAGTAAATCTTCCATACTGCAACTGTATTATGTGAGAATTTTATTTTATTTTTTACCTGAAGGTAAATATACCTTGGAGGCCTTGAAAGTATTTTTATCTATATTGGGACCAAAAATTTAAATACATTTTTTTTAAATACATCTATAGTTGAAATTGAGAAAACATAAACCCAACAGCCATAACGGTAAGATTCATTAAAATTTAAATTCCTAATAAATAGTTATTATAGTATGTCGTATTCAATCACAAGTCATAATTTTTATGTGGGAACTCCGAAAACTTAAGTCCACTACCTAAAACAGAGTAAATTTTACTTTAAGCTTATTTTTATTTTTAATTGTAACTTATGTGTATTATTATATTATTATATATATCTGAAGATTTTTTTTTATTTTCTTTGAATATAAAACCCTATTTAGTCCTTTTTACTACATTTTCGATATCCATACAAGATAGGCAAGTAACTAGGTAGATTTAGTATATCTATCGTATCAAATGGTGGTATGCTTCATGATTATAAAACGGTTTTCATTGAAATACATTTAGATTTTAAATAGGTTTCTTTGAAGTATTCCAGTGTTCATGGTAAATTAATGTCTTTTATTATTTTGATTACATTTTTGAACTAAAAGGTTTTAAATTAAAATAAATTATTCAAATATTAACTAGATACCGTAAATACCACGTCAAATAAATTGTATATAGCATATTTAGCGATTTTTAAGATCAAAAACGAACAAGATAAGATTTAGAATTTACATACCTAATTAAAATTTAAAATGCACATAATAAATTGTTGTTTTTTTTTTATTAAATAGTTATATTATTATAATTTGATTGCTTAAAAAATTAAATTATATATATATATATATATATATATATATAAAATTCATATTTTATTTAGGCAGACATATAAATACAGAATATGTTTTTTTTAATATTTAAGTATTTACGATATTGAAATATTGCAATTTCACCTACATATTTAAAGTATACGCTATGGAAATTGTTACACTAAAAATTTGAATGTGAGGTGTTATAAAAATATGAGGAAAACTGCTATTAGATTTTTTAACATTTGTAAAATATTAATAATAAAAAATATTTTATTTAGTTATAAAATAAATACACTTTTTACCTATATTTATTTTGCGATTGTGAAGTAGTTATCAAGATTATCCGTAATTAAATTTATAGTAATATAAAATAAATAAAAATATTCTTGTGGTAAACTTTATTTTTATCAAAATGATAAATTCGAGAATAACTTGACCTCTACGTCAAATATTAAAAGTATTTATATAATAGATAAAATATTTTATATCAATTTTAATTTTATAAAAAAACTTAATAATCCTTAATTTTGTAAATAATAGATGGAATCAAATCTTTGTTTCATTTTCATCACACCAATTTAAAATGAAGTATTTTATAAGATTCAATTGATATATTCTTATTGAATTTAAAGATTTAAATTTAGATAATGCATTTATGTGTATTTTACAATTTTATAATTATTTAATATATTACAGGAAATATTTATCTTATTCACTGGCGAGATAATATATTTTTAATATTTAACAATTAAATAACTATCTAATAACTGATATTTATTATTTATTTAAAAAATTCAGGCTTTAACAGCAAAGGTTATTAATCTGTAAGATTCTAATATAAGCACAGTGTCCTTAAGATTAGGTGCTATATTTCAAGAATTAAGGATTTTAAATTTTTATTAATATTTATTTTGATTTTATGTATGAAATACGAATTAAGTTTAGTCGTAGAGAATGTATAATTATACATTTATTATACCACATAACTATTTTTTATTTATTTAATTAAAAAAAAAAAATTACAATAAATATTTACATTGTGTATAATAATGATATAATTTTCAATATTGATTATGTTCATTATTAATAATTATTTTTTATAATCAAATGACGTAAATGAAAACAAGTACCTATTAATATTTGGATATTTAAATAATTATATATTTCAGTTTGAAATTATAACTTTATCTTTCGTATTATTTTTAGTCTGTATATTTTATTTTAATAATAAATATGAAATGATTTATCTTGGGCGTTTATGACAATTCAAATATTTATCTATGTTCACTCAATATTTTTTTCATAATGTTATCGATTATTAGTTATTATGAATTAATATTTAAGTGAATAATTAACAATACTCAGGTTCGAAGAATTACAAAAAAGTTTTTGTCTAAAGAAAAAAAATTCTGTATCATAGTTAGGTTGATGTATAATTGATCATTTCATGATGTATAGTTAATAGTTATACGTATGTAGCCATTTATTATTACTTACTTATTTGAACGGACAAAATAATTTTTATTGTAATGTTTTCCAATAGAATTACATAAGAAATTCGTCAGCAACCTTTAAATGGCCACTATTGTTACAATGTAGAGCCAACACAATATTTCCACAATACAATGTAGAAATATATTTTATTATTTATTTTTTGTACGATATTATCGGTATAACAGTGGTTTGTTTAAAAATGCAGCTGCTGAAATAAAATGGTCGAAAGATACAACAAAATATAATAAATTATATGTTTAAATGTTTGGAACCAATACAAAGTGTTTTCTTAACATTAACATCAGTCAATTGAAACATTTTTATATATAAATACTTATCATTGATGTAGATCTACTAGAAAAATAAGCTTAAGATATTTTTGGCAAAACGTGTGATAGAAATATTTAACTGTTTGGCATGAGATATTTTCGAAAATCGAATGCCAATGCCTGTTAAGTCCACCGAATTTGTGTTCATATAATATATATACGTAAATAAATTGTACTCATAAAGCCTACATATGATATGACATGAAATACCTAATATTTTTTATGCAGTTCCCATTGGCGTCTACTTAAGATAGAATCAATCTGATGTGTAACTGTGTATGCAATTATACAGTGGAAGATAAGGATTAATACCGCAAGCAAACGTTTGACAATCCCGTGGTGTATTCATACATAAAATCGGATTAACGTCATTAACTTATTATAAAAGCTCAAAATTAAAACGTACGACAACGATGTAAATTTTATCGTGATTAGAGATAATAAAAACCGTATAATATCATATTATATAATTTTATCATGATTTTATGAACAAATTTACAACTAATATCTCCTAGTAAAATTATTTAGCTTTTTTTTTCATAATATTTGTAAAACATTAATAACTGCATGACTTTATGTTTACAAATATTAATTAAAAATTTAAAACTGTTTAATTATCTTAAGTATTTAGCATACAGTCATCATGCTAGTTTGTTAAAAGATTTGAATTGGAAAAATCTTACAAATTAGGTGCTTAATATTGCATAAAGAAAAAGCACAGAATTTGTTATGGGATGAACTGGCATAGTGGCATGTGTCCTGTCAAACTTTCTATAAATATTTCAATAGTTTTGAGTGCCTTAGTAAAAGTTAAAAATAATAAATATATATGCCTGCTATATATTTTAGTAAAGATTTTATCTTACATGACACTTATTGCCCCCTGTAGTATTGGGATGTGTCCATAGCGATGTGAAGACTGCCTGAAGTTGACAAAACAATAGACGATACGATCGAAATTCAAATATTACTTTAGTATATAAAATGGCTATAACGACATTGTTTGTTATTTATGCAGCAAAGTCGATGAGTTACGTAATAATTATGTTTATTAATTTAATTTATTTCTATTATCTAGTAAAAGAAATATTTAATAGCAATTATCATGGCAATTTTTATTTGATTAAATATCTTACTAAAAACAATTACAACTTTTTTAATAAATAAGTAATGAAAACTTCCAATTTTTTATTAATAAACGCCTTTTTTATTAAAATTGAGAAATATTATACATTTATTTATATTTTATACAAATTAAATAATTATTTATTTTTTATTTTGGTAAAATATAGATTATTATTAATTGTTAGTTAAAAAAAAATATCTTTAATTTGGGTTCAATTAAAAGTTGTGTAAGAAATAAATTTAAATTATTTAATTCAATTTTATTTTATTTAGTTATAAAACGAAAATTTTTTATGAAATGACAAGGTATATAGAACATAAATAATTTATTTTTGATTTTCTATACCTATATATAGTAATTTCTAATAAACACGAAGGAAAACTTTAAGAATTACAAAAAGTGTTGAAAAAAAATGATAAAAAATTAACTCTATTTTCAGCCTTATTCCTAGTAAAATGGTGGTTTATCGTTGCTTTCAAATGTACAACAATATAATATATAATTCTTTATTAAAATTCTTTAATTTTATTAAAAACCTCACCTGGTAGGTATTAGAACTACATTATCAATTACATCTTAGGAAGTATTACAAGTATAAATAAATATACATTTAAATTTATAGATAATAATTGTTTCTGTATGTATTATTTTTCAAACAGATACTATGATAATGCAATTCTTTAATTTTTCCTATTCAATTTATAATAAATATAAATATTTACACTTAAATCATGAAACGAAATAATATTTTATAAGAATCTTTACTATAGTTTCCTGTTATTTAAGACTTAGTTTTTTTTTTTTTTTATGATCTAAAAAATGTTTAAGCTTTAATAAAATTATAAATTAAAGTTATAAGTATTTTTAGTTTATATATTTTATTTTTAGAGGGTAGTTTGAATTTAATAAAATATATTTTATTGTTGTTTAGTAAATATTATTTCGATTTTATAAATAATAAAGTATAGATACTATTAAATTACTTACCTATAATTAAATTTAAGTTTTTAAACAAATTTAAAAACTAATAATTATTACATAAAAAAATTTAATATTCTATAGTAAATTTAAAAAAATAAAAATACTACCAATAATAAGATTAAAAGTTTTTTTTAGGTATAAACAAAATAATTTATGTAAAAAGTATCAAATATAATATAGATAACAAATAGTTATATGTAATTTGTTAATATGAGTAGTATATATATATTGTATTATTTATTTATAGTTAAAATTAAATTGTATACTCTAATACATTTTAAATTGATAATAATTAAGATCATGTATAACTTATTGAAATTATAATTTTATTAAAAATAATTTAAAACGATTTTCACATTTTTTGTCATTAATATTCTATTATGCTTATACATTTTTAAGACAAAATTATAGTAGTACACAGAATACCATTTCCAGCTCAACTATTTTTTTTATAACTATTGGCATAAATACTTGCAGATACACTGAATACTAACTCTGAATACTATGCAGTGCTGATTATATATGTATATATTTTATGTTTTAAAGTTGGCTAATTTGTATCATTTTTCATTCTTCTGGCAGGTAGTATATTAGTTTACCAAAATGCTTAAAATATAATGTCAACAGAAAATTGATATTAAAGATAGAGCTATAAACTAAACTTTCTAAAGAATGTATTTTATAGCTAGTATCGTAATGTAAACTATATGTATACAATATATATTTATAAATATTAAAAAAGAGCAAACAACACATTTTTCAAAAACCAACTAAATTATGTTAATTTTCTATTAATTAACCCACGGTTTTACTTATTTGATCTGTTTTATTATAAAATTCCAATAAAATTATTGTTTACTATAAAATTTTTAAAACGTGTAGCTTTAATAATGGTCCAAATTTTCAAAAATATTAACTATATAATTTGACGATTATTACAATATTAGTTCATAAAATATATTAATATTCACTTTTTAAGTAAAAACTTCGAAAATTCATTTAATTTTTAGGATTAAAATAAGGGGCTTTTATACTTTTCTGTCATTTTTCTAATTTACTAATTGCAATGTCAGACATGGTAAACTAATAATACTGAAAATAATATTCAATAAAATTCGTCTATTAGATTCTATTTCGCTATTTTATTTAAAATGAAAACGCGATTCAGTATTTTGATTATATCTATAAAAATTGAATTTACAATATCTTTTTAAGAAAAATCGTTACTTTCTATTTCTTTATGTTTAAAAACGTAAAAAATATTGAATTCAGTTTATCATTTAATTTTCACTTAAATTTTGTATAGTCTGTATAAATGTTATGATAAAAATAAATTTATATTTTATGTTATTTATATACTTATATTTCATATACCGGCTCAGTCTATATATAGTAATATAGAAAATATTTAAAAAAATAATGATATCTGAATATGCATCGCATTTTTAGAAGAATGTTTCTTCATTGCTCGTAATTATTGAAGTGAAAAAGCTTCCAATATACAATACTATGTGATATTTAAGTTTAAATCATTAACTTATAGATGTGTAATGTGTCTAATTGTGATGAAAAATATTTCAAAAAACTGTCACATACCAAAAAAAAATAAAAATAATTTAACTAACTAGAAATTTTTTACATTTGATTCTTTGCTAATTTACGATATCATTATAGCAATATTAGTTTTTAGTAATTTTAACAGAATAAAAAATACATCTAATTTACATCCTATAATTTGTTTGCAAAAAATTGCAGCATATTTAGTTGCGATAGCCAATAATATTATAATTTACCTAAAACAATGAAAATGTATAGAATGTTTTATATTAGAATTTTACTTGTTGAATTGTTTTTGTACAAAGCTTTAGCAGACTTTTCTTATAAAAAATGATTATATTTACGTATAATCTTGTATAATATAAGAGTATATTATGTATATAAAAGGAAAATCATGTCTTGAATTTATGCCGTAAGTCCATTAATATACATGTGTTGTTGTTAATTAAATAGTTCTATAAAAAGTACAAGCTTGAAAAATAAATATAGTTAAGTAGGATAAACTAAACAAACATTTTAGCATTGTTAGCATGTTCATTGTGTAAATAATTTTTTTAAAACAATGAGAGACTAAAAGAATACTAAAATTAAATTATTTAATACTTTGTAGTTTATAATTTAAGTAATATATAGTATACCTACATAGTACATATTATATATTTATGTTATTAAAAAGATTTATCTAAATTTAAGAAAATATTTTAAAATTAAAACATTTTTGTCAAATTATAGTATAAAAGATTTTATTTAGTGAAAAATAATTTGAATAGGATATTATAGAAACTTGACTTGATTTGATTAAAATACTGTCACTAGATTTTGTTGAGATTCCAATAATTTTTACTGTTTGTTAAATTCTAAGAATAACGATTTTAAGCTTTTTTGATTTAAGTTAAAATTTAAAGATAAAAAAATTTACGATTGATTTATTATTATTATACATTTAGAATCAAATTAGAACGCTTTATAAGACAACAATTTGAATAATATTTTAACAAAATAACCCTATATTTTAATGAGTATTCAATTATCTATACTTAAGTATCATCGTCAGTTTTTTAAAATACTCTAATAATATTTATGAATTCTGAATTTTTTTCTCAACATCTCAATACGTAGATATAATAACTATATATAGTAATACATAATAAGCATATATTATTTAAGTATTTTAAAATATGTTTAATGATTTTCATGTTGTTTATAGTTAATTAATTAATTAATTATATATATATATATATTTAATTGTTTCAAAAAATAACATCAAAGCTAATATCTATGATAAACGTTAAATTTAAAGCTATTTATTAAATAATAATGTCTTGCAGTATCTGCTAACTACTAGTTACTGTAAAATTCTGCCCATGAGCAGTAGGATAACACATTTACTGTATTAGCTTTTACCTTGTGCAAAAACTCCCTAATGACTTTGTGGATTAATTTTGAGTGTTGACATTCTTGTAAAAGACATTCGAAATTCCTAAACTAAATGTACACTAGCGCTCCTTTTACATTTTTGAAATTATTTTGATGACAAAAACCAATTAACCTTCCTAAGTATCTTTATATTACATACTTTATCAAAAGTGCAAGTACACACATTATTAATAAAAGAATTGCTAAAAATACATGTAATTTATTTTGTCATGTGTCATGCAACATAATATAGCTTAGAGTATACAAAAACTTTTGAATCTTATTCAGCATATAAAATGTAAATTATTAAAAATAATAAATAAGTACTTAACCCTTTACTCCAGTGTAAAGTATTATGTTTTCAATTTGTCAATTATATAATCTATTATCGTTACAAACAGCATTATTAGAAATTATCACCTATTTATAAATATATTAAATTTATGAATCATTAGTACCAAAAATTCAAGTTTTAGAACTGCAAATCTTATCAAAATAAATTGCATAACGTTATGTTATTGTATAATAATAATTAATGTATTTATCGTAATTCAAGTTTTAAAATATTTTTAAAAAGTGTTCATAACGTCAAATTATATTATTATGTATTATTATATTTAGATTTTTGTTAAAAAAAAAAAAAAATGTTTACCAATGATAAATTCTAAAGGATATATCATGTGTTATACAACAAATAACATAATATATATATATATTATGATTTGATAATCTTACATTACGCAAGAATCAAGTTTGCCATAAAAAAATTATCTAGTAATACAATATGTATTTTATAGTAACATATATGGCAATGGGATGTAGTGTTGAATTTGACATTATATTATACTGTTAAAATCAAGAAAATCAACGGCCAGAATTTTTTCATCGAAATGCGAATTTTCACATCAATAACTTGATTCCTACCCATATAAATATTATTTATGTTTTTATTATTATTATTTTTTGTCAAATTACTAATATTAAGAATATTAATGGCAGCGCATAGATGGCTTTTTATAATTTTTCATTACTTTATGTCATAAACCAAATTTCACGTTTAAAGCTGATTATTTAGTTGATATTTAATGAAGTGTTTATATAAATTTAGTTTTATATTATAAATATATATAACGTGCCATTGCAAACGAATTATTTACCTGGAATAATGATTTAATATAAGTATACGCGAACACACGTACCTATGTGATAATGTGATATAATATGTACATCATATGGTTCAATTTCGCTATAGATCATGTTATCCATTATTATACACACAACAGTAGTCGAATAGCAAACGTATTAAAAGTAAAAGCCTGCGTAGTTATGTTGGTTTCATATAGTGAAATGTTCACTATATTATATTATTATTATATACCTGAAGTGGCGCTAAACTCTCGTTTATGTTAAGTGGTGCGAAATATTGCAAACAATTAACGTTAACAATTATTATCGAAAGCAATTTCAGAATATCAAAGACCATCTGACCTGAACTGATGATGAGTCCATGATTTGCTACCCTCGTGCACTAGCCGGGACGGTCATCTTATTATAAACCGTGGCAGTTGGTCTAGACTCTGGTCTAGACCATGTCTGTCCATTCCATGACTGCTACCATATCATACTGTATGTGTCACAAATTAAACGGTTTTCTATAATATATAATATCCTTTAATAATTTGCTTTTCACCAGCCGACCATCTATAATGCTTAGGGGAAACGAAAGTGATGTTATAACATGTGACACACTTACTTCGATGTTTATGGTACAAACGGTCAATTAACACACCTACATATAAACGAAGCCATACGCATTAAATATCGTATAACCGCGTGCCTAAAGTTGCTGACTGCAGGGCATTTTCTCGCAGTGGAAATTCATTGCGATGTATACGAATACGTACACAGGAAAAACGCTATACTCTTAGATCCTTGTACCAAGTTTACAACGGAGCATTGACCTAGAATGGGAGTTTAATGGATACATTAAAACGCGTTTAGTATAAGTACTAAAATAGAATTTGTTTTCATGTAATATACTATTTGATTTGTAATTTTATAAAAATTTTAATTTGTTTTCATAATTTATTATTATTGTCTTTGAAATTGATTGAAAATTTCATGAAAAAAATAATTTAATTTACAAAGTAGTTTAATGTACAAAATATGTATATAAATACGTAAACGTATTTTAGTGTAAATGTATATTTACAACTCCGTTAATAATATTAAAAATATTATAGTACTATAATTTATAAGAAGATGTATACTTAATTTCTTAAATTATTTTTTTAATTTTTTTTAACTAATTTAAAAATTAAATTAAAATAATTTACACTTCATAAAAAATGTACTATAGAACATAAAAAAAAAATAAAAAAATAATAATATCTTGGATTAGAAACCAATAATTTTATTTTATACATACTAAATCATAAATAAATCATCTATCTGTTTTATAAATAATAACGATAATATTTTAAAAGTAAATTAAAGTATTATTTAATAAAATTCTTCAAAACGGTAACAGTATTGTTATAGTAACATTATAAATTTTAAGAATAAATATAATATTTTATTTTCAGGTAAATTATACTGTGTAATATTTATACAACAATAGTATGACCTTTTTAATCTTTATTTAAATCCTTTTAATTTTAAAAACTAAAGGCTTAAATTAATAAAGATAAAATGAAATGTAAACAACTTCATAAATAAAATTATTCCATATTAATACTCTTTTCGTTTATTAATTCGTATTACATTTTTATCCTAAATAATCGCTTTACTGTTTGTGTTAAAATATGCATATAAAAATTGTTTTTAATCTAATGAAATTAACAAGTTTT
This sequence comes from Melanaphis sacchari, assembly GCF_002803265.2. NCBI lineage: Eukaryota > Metazoa > Arthropoda > Insecta > Hemiptera > Aphididae > Melanaphis > Melanaphis sacchari. The sequence continues at coordinate 2,078,296 of NW_020270366.1, read as the reverse complement.
CTAAATAAAATACGACAAAAATTAAAACTCATGAAAATATAACAAAGACGGAAAAGGTGCGCTTGAGTTTATCAATGATTACATACAATACCTATGTACTATGTAGATATATTTTTACGAATGTAATGAACATTACATTTTAAATTTGTTATCTGGAAGAATCAAAGAATTAATTATATTATTTAATAACACGGAGTTTAAGGGAATTTATTTCTTTTATTTCTTTTTCACTATTTTATTGCACATTTGAAATCTTCATTTCGCTAAATCCCTACGCGTCGAAATGCTTACGCGTTTTCCCACGCCGGAATCCAATTATCCGAAATACGTCTCACAGACAAAATAAAACTGTACAATATACAATATAATACGTACTTTATACATAAAATTACATACACATTTGTCACGTTTAAACCATGGTAATAATTTAGCGTCGTCACGATGTTAACGCACCATCTCGAGTTCAACGGTCTGCCGAAAATTAACAGTATAGGTATAATACTAAACACATACAAGTCTTGAAGTATCATTGAATTCGCCTATTTACATTTTGATTTTGATTTTTACCCGGACGTTTCTAAACTTCGCGTTAAAAATGTGCTCAACAAAAGAAAACCTCTCATTCGGCAGCGGTGATGGTTATGAATAAGTACTAAAATAACAGATGGTCCCGCATTTTATGCGAGTACGTGCAGAAGGGGTGTAAAGTGGCGAGTGGCGAAATAGCAGAAAAAAATTTAAAATAAAATAACCGGGCAGAGAAGACTTTAGTGTCGCCCAGACGATAACGACGTCCGTAAACATTCAACCGTCAGTGTATAAAATATATACATATAGTATGTAGGTACTAGCAGCCCATTATAATATGCGTATACATGTCATATTGTATCCGACCGATGTCTATATACATACAGAGTGGTTGTCATCGTCACTACAGTGCCGTCGCTTTTAATCTTTTAAATGGGTTTAATATGTAAAGTTATCCAGTGATACAGGCGTTTATGGTTAAAGGATAAGGTATGGGGCAGGGGAGAAATAAAAACGATGTATATAGACATATATTATAATATGAACAGTATACACTCACCGTCGTTCTCGGTACTCCGCGCACATGAAAATGTTCCGTTAAAATATTGCGCATCCTATTATTTTTGTGCACGCGGTCTCCCGAATAAGGGATTCCCGTCGCGGCTTTTCATATTTTAACTAATTGCCCTAGTGTTTGCCGTGTAAGTCCGCCACCACTGCCACCAGTGTCTCTGGAGAAATCCGCTTGTACATATTGTCGAGTTGGCGGCGGAGCTCTTAATTTTAATAACCATATCAACGCGCGAGAAGATTACCCTATCGTTCGAGTTTTCTCTATACTATACTATATATATTATTATAATGTACGCGATTACACGACCTCTGCAAACTTTGCGCCTCTGATTAAAATTGCAAATGCTATAAACATTTTCTTATTCCTCGTCTCGCCATCGTGTTCAAATTAAAATATATTATTTATTCTTATTAAAATTGTTAATTAAACGTCGATCGTTTATTATCTATACATTAAATATATATATATATACATAGATCACTGCTTGCTTTAACCGTATATATATTATAATAATATGTGTTATTAATTTATTACAACGCAAGCTTGCAAAGAACTTTCAATGCATTTTAATTTGGATTTGTACAAAACAATGTATGTATTTTAAATATAATATAATAGACATTGACCAAAAGGATACGTTTTGGTAAATATATCAAAGCCCTATAATTACAACATTTTGTCAATTTGAATACATACAGTACTGTACCTGGTAAAATTTTAATTAAACAATTTTTGTTTTTTTTCTAGATTTTTCTGTAATATATTATAATACAATATAAAGAGTGTATGTAAAACAAAATATAATTTTAATCCTCAATTCAACCATACATTTATTTTTTAAATTTATTGACTAATTGATATTTTATACTTATATTCAGAAAATATTATTATAACTAATAAATAATAAGGAAGATAATGATATTTATCACTAATAACTTTTATTATTTTTAGTTGTAAATATAGTTTTCAATATATATGCTTTATGCAATTAAAAAAAAAAAAAAAACACCAGTAATTTATTTAAAATATTTACGTAGCTTATAAAAATTATTAATTCATCTGTACTTGCGTTTAATAATAATATTTTCAGTTGAATGTATTATAAATTGTAAAATAAGTTAAATATGAAAAACTAGTATAGCACATTTAAACTTGAGTTTGTTCAGTATACTAAAACATTAAACGCATACTTTTAAATTATTAACTAAAGCATAGAAAATTATAATGGAAACAAAAATCGATGTAATCGAACTCTTTAGATAGGATTTGAGTTAAAAAAAATATATATATAAATTATAATCGGCTCGGTTATGTTATAAAGGGTAGTAAAACCAAGACATATATTTCACTCAATACATCCCATGTTTTAGGTGACACTGATAAATGCACTATTAAATATTCAACGAACCACATTTAATCGTTTAGGTGAACTTCACATTAAAAACAATACGAAATTGAACCAAATGGAAGAGCTCCTAAGCTTTAGGAAAAACGTTAAAACTATTGTTCTGTATAAATGTATTTCTAACGCCAAGTCGTGCTCAAAAAATCTTTAAAAACTAGCATAAAACGACTAGATTTGTTGTACTTCAAGTAGGTAAATATAGAGCGTGTTTTAATATAGTTGATAATTAATTTAAAAATTTCTCAATTTATAGACATTTTGTAAGTACTTTAGAAGACATTTTTATAATTAAAATAAAGATGTATGTTTATTAATCAAAAATTGATCACTAGAATCACTAATATTTTCCAAGGTATTTTTCTGTCTACCCCGCATACTCAAAGAATACTGAATTTTAATATGATATAAGTTTAATTTTAAAAGTGTTCTAACAATTTCGACTAGAATACTAGATAAATGGTAGAGCTACATTTTCAAAATTGATTAGAATTCCTTTTTAAAAAAAAAAAATCTTATAGGTTTTTTTAAGCTGCGAATAATTAAGTACTAGGAACACAATTAAAGATTTAAATTAAATTAAAATATCAAATATCTAATAATGTACTCGTATATAAATAACATGTTAAAAATACGTAAAATAAATACTGGTAGACTACCTCCACTAAAAATTACTTTATTACTTCAATTAACGATTTTTTTTAATATTAAAACTTCTACTTAAAGCATTATGATTTAAACTTGTATTTCTATACAATTTTAAGTATATCGAGTTTTACCGGTATAGAATTTTATAAATCCTAAAAATTGACTAAATAATAATAAATATGGATAAAAAAGTTGTGGAAATTACATATTTTTTCCATATCTTCTATTATAGCTAGGTGAACTAAAAAATAATTCTATAACCTAATGAGTTCATATTTGTATTATTTTTTTTATATATATTTTTACATATTTCGGTATTTTTTTTTTTCAAAAATACCATATCAATAATTTTTTGTGCTTATAAATACATTTTTAATAAATTAGTATTTGTTTTTAATACAATTTATCCCATAAAACAATAATTGAACACAAAATTATTTACTAACATATCGAATTATTCGTTTATTATCTGATAGTATTTTAACTGAAATATAATATTCTATATTATATTTCAGTTTAAGTTTGTATTTCTATTAAAAACAGAATATAAATACTTATCAAGAAACTGGTGTTTTTATCTTATCGAGTATAACACGGTTATTTTTCTTTTCATGACTATCAAAAATTAAATTTGGTTCAATTTTTCGTCATCCATTGTTTATGCTCTCGTTATTATTTGTTTCCTTGTTCTGTCGTTTAATATTTAGTTTATTTCATATGCCGAAAGTACCTAATGTAGATAAATACGTTACAAAATTTAGTAAAAATATTTTTTATAGATGGTAATATTTTATTTAATAAAAATTGTGAGGCCAAAGTTAATGGTAGTAAAAGGTTAGCCGTTATACAACACTTAACAAACAGTAAATATAAGTGATTGGTGAATCGCTAACAAAATTAAAACTTAAAAAAACAACAATAGTTTACAGCAAGCGCATCGAATACTTTTAAAAAATTTATATTTTCAAGATTTGTGTACAACTATGTTGATGTGCTAATATACGCTTATATAAACTTACAAATATTGAATTTCAATCATTTCTTGAAAAGTACACATCTAATGATATCCCAACGGAATCTACTTTAAAATGAGATAAAGTGGTCGATCGTTATAACAAAACAATGGAATTTATTAAGAAAAATATCACTGGAAAAAACTTTTTTATACATATTTTCGTTTTTTTTTTTTGCTTTTTTTGTGAATATTTTATTAATTTTATCTCATATAGTTTCTTAACCATAATAATAACTAAATATTTTATTTAATATATCATTTATAAATAACTATAATTTTTGGTTTGAATACAAAATTATTTAAAAATCATGTTGTATTTTAACATTACAATGTAATTATAATTTATTTCGTTTCTCATATTTTTGAATAATAGTACGAAATTATAGTTTCCTATATAATAATAAATTACATTTTTGGTTTTAAATATTATTATAGTTTTATTGTATGAGTACAGAAAAATATCATATTATTATGTTTAAATGCATACTATACATTAAAAATATCAACTAAAATTATTTTTAAGATACTTATTCAAGGCTCAATCTAATTATATGATCATAAGACTACTACACTTATTTTAAATTAATACAAAACAATCTCTATTATTGTTTGTTTTTTTTTTTTGTACTATACATTTAATGGATATATTGTTAACAATCCAACATTACTTTATTTTTAATTCATATTCAGTTTGAAAGATGTATGAAGAAAGATTAATATGAATTGTTCGCCAAAGTGTTGTTGGGCTACCTCTTTTATGAACCAAATGTAAAAAACCACATTCAAATAAAATGAATAAATCTTGATGCACTAAAACTGGATCTTGAGTTCAACCCTATTTTGAATTAATATAGGTAAGATCACTAACAATAATGAAAATATTCTTTATGTATTAATGTATTATTAAATTGTGTTGAATTCCAGAAAATTCTACTAGCTGCTTTAGATGATAATTTACTTAAGTGCCTACAAATAGTGAACTATAATTCAATATTTTAATATAACAACGTTTTAAATTTTTTAATTTTACTGAGCTATTGAGAGTTTAAAAAAACTTTTTGAAAAATTAATCTCAAATAAAATATATTTGTTTTATCTTATTAGAATTTAAATTACTTTAGTTTATATTTTTATAGAAAAAAATTCATCTAACTAAGTACGATAAAATAATATAGTAGAAAATAAAACTAAATACAATTAAAGTTATTTAATTTTGTTAGATACACAGCATCCGATTATTTATTATCAATAAATAATATATTTTAAGTGGTTAGAATAAAGTATGTCAACATATAGAAATAAAAAAAAAATATTAAGTTATCACTTATCAGTTATTACTTATTAATACTACACTTATATAATATATTTTCTATAAAACCTATTATAATTCTGTTTATGTTATATAATTCAATTAAATTTTTACAATTAATGATATATATATATATATAACGGTTACTTTTTATTTTTATTAAATACTTACTGAATAACAATTGATATTATTCATTACAGTCAACCACTCTACTAATAAATCCTAGTAATTCATCTAATGAAAATTGTTTTATTGTAATTATATTTTGTAATCAAATTATTGTTGAAATACCTACTGTACTGATTAGAGGATAATTATTGTTTTAGCGATAAATTTATCATTTCAAATACTATTTAGGGTATTGAATATAATTATAAAATACTTACAAATCAAAAAAAAAATAAAATGTTGATATATTTCAGTTATGACATAATAAATTATTAACTAATTATACTCATAGGAAAAGAAAATTACATTTTAAATTTTTTAATACAATAAAGTTAAATTAAAATTAATTTAAGTATTATAAAATAAAATATAAAAAAAAAAACAGAAATTTAAATGCTTTTACGAAATTTCAAAACTTATAAAATCAGCTTTTGTGCATGTAGGTAAATATTTTTCCAACACATACACATTTCGGATATTTCGGTGTAATTATGTTATTTGAGAAATAAAATATAATTTGAAAAATAACTATAGCTGACATTATATTATGCCATTACAGTAATGGTAAATGCAAACATTTATTAATTGTTTTCCTTTTTTCTAAATTCTATCTATGCTATCCGTCTATTTAACAGAAAGACTCTTTGACACGCCGTAGTAATACGCGAAAGAACCGACGTCTGTCTATCGCATTTCCTATTAAAACCAATATAGACAAATAGATTTAAATGTATACTTTAAGATAGTCGACAACATTGAATATTAGTTATTTTATTAATAAAACGTCATTTTTTCATTGTCTAATAATGTAAATTTTTTAAAAATATTTAAGCACTTATTAATGACATTATACATTAACTTTTTGTGTACCTACTTAATATTATAAGTTTATAAATTTAAACGTTATTACTTATTTCACTAACTTGCTCTATTATTTAATTAATATTAATTATCTATTAATTATGATGTAATGTTAATATAAACACAATATTAAATATCAAATATGTTGAATGGTAAAAACGACTTATAATCAACAAATTTTTTTACAAGTTTATAAAAAATAACAATTTTCAAATAAATAATTCCAAAAAATAAAAATAAATACTTGATAATGCATTGACGAGCTTAAGAAACGATGAAAAATGAAAATATTTATTTAGTAATTTTTTTTTAAAGTAAAATATTTAATAAAAATTATTTATTAAATTAATAGAAATTAATACCATAAGTTGTGTTCATATTAATTGTTTAGAATTTAAAATAAAATTGTTATAAATAGCATGAGTTGTATGAACTAATGATATATTTTAGATACATGTATACAAATATATTTTGATTTTAAAAATAAAATTATTAATTCTTATAAAACATATCAGCAATATTATACACATTTTTAATGTATTATAATTTGTATTATAACATTAATCCGATTATATTTTTTATTAATTTATCAATTAAATTACTTATTACATTCCAAACGAACATTTAGAAATAATTATTATAGAAAATAAGATCGAAAAGATATTTTAATAGTAATATTTTACTAGCAACATATTATATAGTTCATTTTTTTTTATTAACATTTTCAAAAGAGCACTACTTTGTCTGTCCCGTCACACTAGTAAATCTATAAATCAAATTTAATTCAATAACTGTGTCAGAATGTAACGTATATTATATTATGTGTGTTTAACCATTTCATAAATAAAATTCTTTAATATCATTTTGACAGTGATATAAAAATATTTTAATATAAAGGTATATCTGTATAAGTAAAGTATCATATAAATTAATCAGATTTTGTTAAATAGAATGTTTCCCTTTTAACATATATATCTATGAAAGAATCGCATAAAAATACATTTTTTTCACATTGTAAAATATATTTAAATAATTAAAGCTGATAAGTGCATATTGTTTACAATATTGTATAAAGATATTTGAATATATTCGTATAATTTATTAATTAAAGTCGCTTTGAATTTATATATATTTTGATTTTTTACTTATGTATATTATTTTAAAATGTGCCATTCATCTTATGACAAGCAGGAGAAAAAAATGTAATGAATGTACTTTAGTTTATTTTACTGTAATATAATATCAACAGTTATTATTTGAAAATGCAAATAACGTTGTGTAACTAAATAAGCAAATATCTTCCGAATTTGTTTTTATCCATATAATTAATTTAATAATAATCCTACTCATATAATCTATTAAACATAATATATTTTTTTAGTAATTTAGCACAGATTAGACCTTTATCAATTCACTCTAGTATTTTCAAAGTATACATTGTATTATAGTTTCTTTAGTTCTATTATTTTATTTTATTTTTTTTAATTCGACTTCGTAGTTTCGTCGAAACCACGTCTCTTGTCGCTTCCTTTTTCTTATTAACGGTCTTTGTTCTTCGTTCTTCATACATAATACAACGCACTCAATGGGCCCTCGGGTTTCCTTATTTTCACTAGCCCATACACACTTGTGTCCACTGCCCGCGCCACCTTTGTTTTTTTCCCACCCTTGTCTACGCGAATTTCTTCTACTTTTATGTTTTCCGTATATACATTGTAAACTTTGTCTTCTGTGCTTTCAATTGCTCCGTCTATAGGTCCTTTACCCCTTTATCGACTCATTTTTCCCTTTTACCCTTTATGAGCAATTTCTTCACCAGTTTTACCCTTTCTTACATTTTTCATTTGAGATACCTACCAAAAGATACTACTTGAATGATTATCAACACAAATTCTAGACTAATCTAACTGAACTGTGTCATATTATATAAAACAAAATCTTAAGAAAGTTTTTCCTACCTACGTGGTTTTGGAATACAAAAAAATAATTTAGTATTTAGTATTGATTTATCAAAATTTGTTCTGAAAATATAATAAATACATACATATACAACACACACACACACGATACATATGATATGTAAATATTATATACCTTTATATTAATTATAAATTTAATATATTATATATATTTATGTGTGTGTAGATTTTTATTTTACGTTTTTAATAAAGTAATTTTCAGACTTAAAATTTATCAATTAAATTATATTTTATGAACTTAATACAGTTTAAATTTAAACTAAATACGAGTATAATATAGGAAAAAAATTAATATATATTATATAATATAATATGCATTGATCAATAAAAAATACAATTCAACTAATGGATTGCTTAAATTTTGTTACATTTACCAATAATAATATACTTGTATAATATATTCAATAAGCTATTTATAAAGGTTTTGCATAAAAATGAATTAGTTATTATAATTGGACAAGATTGTATTAACTAAATTCAGTCATCGCATCTAATAATATTTCTATATTAAAAAGATAATAAAAGAAATAATAAAATTGCAATTTCAGTAATGTAAATATTTTTATTTTTATTTTTTTAAGAGAATCAGTAAGACCTGAAATTTTATTTTAATTTTTTTAATTTAATTTAGTTAATTTTTAAATTAAAAAATCATTTGACGTATTCATTAAATATAAATTTAATTCAATAATTTTAAAGGAAATGATGTGAGTGTAAAACAAAAATATATTACTATACTATTTCACAACAGGACAAATAATTTATTTTTGTTCCGGAAATAATTTTGGAACGGAACAAATATAAATTGTTTTGTTAACTTAGAATATATAAATATTTCATATATTTTTTGTTGACGACTACTCTATAATAATTAAAACAAATAATCGTATAGTAAATAGGTAATTATTTTGGAGAATGTTTTTTATAGTTATAAAATCATTTATTGTTTATTTGAATAGTTTAATTATGTATTCGAAATGTAAACAAAAAAGTTAGGTATCTTTATGTATATATTTTTTTAAAACGTACTTATTTTAAGTATAATTGTATTTTAGTTTTTATTATCAATTTATATTTTAGATAAATGCATTCTTGATGTGGTTTTTTATTATTAACTGTATATTATATTATTAAATGTGTATGTATTATATTTATCATATAGAGATTTAGATGATACTTGAGGTGTAAATGTTAGCTATCACTTATAAATTATGATTTAATACTAAATTTTTCATATAATGCATGTTCATATTTTTATGAATAATTACATAGAGTAAATAGATTTTCATTGATCATACTTAAATAAAAAAGAATTGTAAACTTTTGTTTCATATATTTTTATAATTTGGGGGTAAGTTCATATTTTCCATTATAACATTTTTTTGTATATTACCTATACAAATAATTTTTTTAATTTTATTTCATTATTTTATATGCAATTAATATACATAAATTTATTCTACAACACAAAACTTGAAAGTATGTTTAATTTATAGAAGTTTTAGAAATGTTTGAACAAGTTACAGATTCTATTAATTATTTTTTTTTTATAAAATAAAAGTAGCATGTTAATTTTAATTATATGTTCTAAAATTATTAATAATTATAAAGGCTTGCTAATTTTAAAAGAAATTTCTAAAATACACCAAGATCAAAACGTTGACTTTGAGAGTTCTTCTAACCAGAGTTTTTTCCCAGAAATACTGTCAAGATTGTCAGGTTTCAATTATGCATCTATAACAAGGGTTGATATAGTATACAGGTTCTCTATGTACAAACACGTTGTTACAAGTCGTTGTTATACTTTAAAATAGATCAGTATGGATATCATTTATATAGCGTTTTTCAATAACGTATAAAATTTATATTTTTTTATCATAATTACTATAGTTTATTGAAATTAAACATTTTTTTTTTTTATAATTAAGGTTTTGTTTTTATAACTCTATAATGAATCAATAGCGGTAGTAGATATTCTATTGTATAATTAAGGTAAAATATAAATTATATAATATAATTTTTAATAATTTTGTGATGCTGATAGTTAATTAATTAATACATAGCTGTAAAAACTAAAAATATTTAAAAACTGTATTTTTGTATATTTTGTAATTTTTAAGAACATATTTTAAATTTAAAATGCATATACATTTGGTCTTTACTTATAATCTATTAGTTGTATATAATACATATATATATATAGAATACTCAAATTCGCATAAAATTTAAAACATTTATTACTATTTTTAACGTGTATGATTTTGGCCATGTCTTGTGGTTATAATAACATAAAACATGTACCCAAGGAATTTAATAAATATTAAAAACGATGTTCTTTTGACATTTCAGACATATTGTTTTATATAAATATGAGTAATACATTTAAATTATGCTGTAACACGTTACTCAAATTAGCGGCACTCTAAAAGTAATTTATAAAAGCATTTTTTTTCTTATAAGTTGAATAATAAAAAACAAACTACGCTGAAACTCGTGCAGGAGACGCTAATAACAGTTGCAAATGTTTTCGGAAAATATTTTTTGATTCATATCTGCGGGTGTGCAGTAATGAAATAATAGTTCACTGTAACTATAACCACAAGTCATATTTTTCTTTCTTTCTTGTTTTACGACTAATGAAGAAGGGTAAAGTCTTAAAAGCAGTAGAAATTTAACACGATGAAATAAGGAGAGTATAGTAAAAAAAAAAATGTAAATAAAAAATAAAGTACATTTAGGATTGTAGAAATAAAAGAAAAAAGTAAACGGAAAAGTTTACCGTGTAAAATAATCCAGAGAATCGAATGAAAATTTCCTCGGCAAAGAACGGTGGTCTTCTAGTAAATGGTCATTGGGGATAGAGGAGTGGTTTTTAATCCGACGACGTTCAAATTAAACTTTCGCTCCAATATGAATCGAGAAAGGGGCGTAGTGGGACGCAGTTGACGCGATGCAATTTAAAAACGAATCGTAAACTCAACAACGAACGGGGAAAATACCAGTTCATTAAAAAAAATATATGACTTTTCCCTTGGAATATATTAACAATAAATTTTCAATACGAAAATATTATAATTAGCATTTATGCGCGTTTATTTACAAAAATGATCTAGTCATATAGTTTAGAATATTATAATATAAACACTAACGATGTTCAACATGAATTTTTATTTTTAAATCAGATTGTGTTATGTTTATTTCAAATAATTAATAAAACAAATAAGAAAAATAATTAATAATCATGAAAAATTAATTCCAAATTTTTATTGTATTATTAATGCTTTAAAAGTAAATATAGTTTAAAATATGAAACCAGAAGCTATGCTACAAGTGATATTCATTGAAAAAAGTAGAATACAATTTTATTTATTTATCAAATAATTTTAATAATCATAATAGTCAGCTAAAATATAGATAGACATATTATACCTACGTTTTTGATGTCATATTACTATGAACCTGATTTGAATTAACTTTGAAAATTATTTGGAATTATTTAATGACAGTTAGCTAGAATTATTTGCAGTATATTATTAGACTTAATGTATTAATCTCTTTATAACGACACAGAATGAGTTTTTTTAAGTTATTGATATTTTAGAATATGAATGATGTATCTTTAATTTATATATCCATACATTTTTTTTATTATTATTTAGCTTTTAGTAGGACTATTACATCTTAACAATTATAAACAGTTTACACTATATAATCTTATATTTAATGTTGGATAATATTTATTTAAATTATTAAAAACAAAAGAGATTGATTTAACTTAAAAACATATACATGTTTAACTATTTAATACATACCAAGACCCTATATCCTACACAATACACATATTATACTAATTAATAAAATGTAAAAAAATAAAACCTATTAAATATTTAATTAACTACCTACATTTTAGTCATATATATACCTTTTTATGGAGTACACAAATTGTTTTAACTTGGGATATAAATAATGATTAATAAATTATTTATGAACAATTGTATACATCCTAATAAAATGTACATATTTAATAGCATATTGAATACGTTTTTTAAGAATTGAAGCCTGGCAATATTATATTAAAGTACGAATAGGTAACTTGCATGGATACTCGTTAATTAAATGTTTTATTTAAAGTGATTTAGTGTTGATAAATTGATAATCATGTTTGTGCTATTCATATACCACCTCCATTGGTTTTATTTTTCGTTTATTTAAGTGTATATATGATGATAACTGGTTCAATTATATTTTAATTTGCTAGGTATAAATTAAATATTAAAATTATATAGCTACATAAAACCATAAATATAAATATATTTATAAAATCAAACTTTACTCGTTTAAAATGAAACCAATAAATTTTTTTTTTAATTCATTAAAAAAGTAATTGTATTTTATACTCATGTAGTCATATATTATGTTGTGATAAATAACTAAGATACGTATTTCTTATTAAATTAATGTATATATGTAAGCTTTTGGTTATAAATAATTGACATAGAATTAAAACTCAAATATCTACTAACAAATAATAATGAAAATGTTAAGTATTTAGTCAAAATTTAATTTATTACTTATTTTGTATTACATTTTATAGGTACGTATGTTAATTAATTTAATTATTACATTTATTAGATTAAAAAAATATAGTTTATTATGATAAATATTTTATAATCAAATAATATTTAAGCAAAATCGTGTATTTTTCTAAAATGTGTTTTATATTTTAATATAATATAATAAAATATATAACATATTATATAAAAATACAATAGTGAATAATAAATAGTTTAGACATTACACAAAGATTGTTTAAATATTATTGCTGTATTATTTATAATAACATTAAATTATATTATTAATGTTATTTTTTAATTTCTATATTAACTGTTGCAAGGTATCATTACAAATTATATTAGTTATTTATAGTTATTTTTAATATGATTTTTGTACGATATTATACCACGTTTCTACTCTACTAAATGTCATAATATGATTAGATATATTTTATTTTATTTCTAAACAATATTTTATTTTATATTTTAAAATAATGGGTTATAATTTTAGTTGTAAAAATAGACATATAATATCTGTGCAATTTAAATTATAATACTTACTAATTTTAATTCATTTTATTCAAAATACAAGTTTTAGTTAAGAAGTTCTTAAGTTAAAGAATTAATTAACAATGTTCTAGAAATTATAATTTTCATATTTCCTTTTGAATTCATAAATAGTTTTTTTTATTGTATGTGAAGATTTATATATGTACGATTTCCTTTACACAAATACATTATGCATTCAAAAAGTTATAAAAATATGTTAGGCGTATAAATTTAAAAACGAAATTAAAAATTTAAAAATAAAAAATATTTTGAATGGCCTAAAATCATAAGATAACATATTGGTAACATCGGGGACCACTGTTAAGAAAATACAAACATTAACTTTAGGAGACGATAATGGTATTCAATAGAGCTTGTAGAATTTACGGATTATCCAATAACCTATGAGCAATATATACTATGTTTAATATGTTTTTCACTTTTCAATTTTTCTTAAGCTTATAAAAGTTATAAATTTACTAAACAACCGAGAATTTTTTTAAAAATATAATTTTCATAAACTATCTAACTTAATAAATACTTGTAAATTTTTAATATGAAAAATATATATACAATCAACAATACATATATTTATCTGTATTAAAAATCACATTAAGCTTGACGTATTTACTATCTTAACATGACTGAATTTTATTCTGAAATAGGAAATGTATAACTTTGAAATAAAATTGGATGTCTTCAAATTCCTACCGTTTGAAAGATAGAATCATTCTATGATCAAATGTATTTCAAGAAAATATATACTTCATGTATAATTATTTTCGGTGTATAAAAAATAAAACAATTACGAGCCTAAAAATAAGTATATAAAATAATAAATTATTTATAACATAATTCAGTAATATAAAGCTTAGTTTTCCAATTTATATTCGGTTTATAAGGTCCTATTTCTTGTAACTAGTTAAGAATATACGAGAAATATTGAAGAAATATTAAGGAAATTAAAATTTAAAAATGTTTCAATCTCGTATTAATACCACTTTTGATAATTGTTTATTTGTGTACTTAAAATAAACTTCTGTACTATTAATATTTTGCAAATCACTTGAATTAGTATTTTAATTATTTAAGTCTGAGTTTATATATTAAAAACCAAGTTTTTAAAAAATAAAAAAATGTGTCGTTTAAGATAATATTTTATTAAATGTATCTATTTTAATAAATTATTTGTTTTTAATTTTATAATTGATACAGTATTAATGTTATTAAGAACCAAATAGGTACTTGAATATGTATTTAAAATTTAATTTTTCTATTGTAAAAATTCGGTTAAGTTAAATATCTAAATAATATTTTTAGAATTGTTGATGTATGAATAAACCATACATTGCGTAAAATATCACTTAATACAAATTTAAATAAACATCATGTTTATCATTATTACACATGTGTTATATTATATTGTATAGAAAGAACATTCTGTAAAAATAAAATGCAATACTAAAGAAAAACATAACTCTAAATAAAAAAATTAAAAAAAAAATGAATTTGTACATTTGCATAAACCTTAATTACATTTAAAAACTAAAATATAATTTTTTTAAATTTCGTATCAATAACGAGGATTTTTTTTAAGCTTTAAATGGCTTACATCATGATATCTACATAATATAAATATTAAGCTAAGTTTCAATATTTGAAAAAAAAAAAACAATAAAATGTAAAATACTATAATATAAAAAATACTCGACTGTTTAATAGTTCTTACCGGGTAAAAAAATGTGCACGACAAAAACAAAAGTCGCGCCGAGCCGGCGAAACATGTCGAGGGTTGCGCGTCTAACCGATACTGACGATATCCGGCGACTGCGCCGACACCCCTGACCAGGCTTAATACACTCCGGAAAACGGCCGCCCAGTAAAATGCCCCCTACAACTTGTGTGCAACTATGGCAAGTGTTTTTTACGCGTCAAAAGACCGCGTTTCTGTTATGTATTTCTCTAAGACACACTATAATGACTTCCGAAAAAAAATATAACAAATCCTATGTTGTAAGGCTTTTTTTATAAGTATACGCTATGATCATATACCATAATTTGACAGAAAGCAAACATAGAAGTTCACGTTGTTACCGTAAAATCCACATTTATCTACGAATATATATATATATATATATATATTCGTAGATAAATAAGTATATAATAATAAATATATTATTTTAAACACTGATTCAGGTTAGGATGGCCACTAAAACCGGGATATGTTTATTTGAGTTAAAATATAAAATTTAAAACCAATGTTTAAACTTCTATCTATAGTTTTTCTCACATTTTGTTAAATATATAAGAAATAAAAATATTACAACTAATCAAAGTATATAAAGCAGAATATATTCAAGCACTATTTTCAGTTTAAAAATTATAAAAATTTATTTAATTTAAAAAATATTGGTTATAAGATCAATAAGTTCTTTGCTTTATTTAAAATAGAAAATCTTTGATACACAATAAATACTTTTTTTGTGCAATTATCATAATTTTTTGTGGTTATAAATTTTTTAGTTAGTATTTAGAAAAAAAATTTTATGATGTTATGGTTATAATGTGGTTAATTTATGATTAATAACAAACTGATTTATGACTGTATACCTATCACTTTACTACCTATATATTATATTATATAAACATTAAAAAATAAGGAAATAAAAAAAGTTTTAAAACAAAATAAAAATAGCCGAGTGTATAAATATGACACAGTTTCCTATGATTAGATACATTAAAAAAAAAAAAAATTAAACAGATTGTTATATACCTGAAACATATAAGAAAATCTAGAATATCAAATCGAAATCAATTAATACAATAATAATTTTTCTAAAATGTATGGAATTGAACAAATTACATTAGATCTAGAGAAAAAATAATTTAATTAACCAATAACTATATTTTTATTGAAGCCTTAAGACTTAAATAAAATAATAATTATTATTTATATAATTTTATCTTAAAAAAAAATAAAAAAAAATATTTACGTGAAATATTTGAAATCATTTTTAAAAAATTGGTTCAAAATTGCCGATAATTAAACGATTCAACTTCACTTTTTCTTTTTCAGATTCCTCAAATACATAAATATTTTTTTATAAGCATAATATAATCAAGTTTTAAATTTTCCTGATAGTTCTATATAATATTATTCTATCAATTAATTATTATTTTTAAAAGAAAAATTTTAATTTCTTGGAAGATTAAAAACAAGTTAAAAATATATTATATAATTCATTAAATACATTTATGTTATAATTATTTTCTGTAAATATTTAAAAATATTGAAAATTATCAAGGAAAATAATACGAATAATATAGTTGAGTTTTCAAACTATATTATTAAAATATTGTATATGTACTTAGGTTATACTTATAATTAATATAAATTTTAATCACTTTAATGTTCATTTAAAATATGTTTAATTGATTACACAATGTAACCAAAACTATATTAAACAGAAATTCAATAATAACAGTAAATTGAATTAAATGTTATATATTATGCGAATGCTTTATATATTCACAGTATATATTTACATCATACTTTTATATTTAACAATCAAGCTTAGAAGGAATAATAACTGATACATAAATTACCATCTATGTATGGATAAATTAGCACTTGCAAGTAGTATATAAAACCGTTTTTTAAATTATTTTAAAAGCAATATTTTTACCCAATATCTACCTACCCAATAATACCCATACATATGACATAAATATGTGATAATACTTGTAAATATGTTATTAATGAAAAATAAAGTAAAATAAATTATTTGTTACCCGATTTTTAATTGAAGTCAACAATAATATCATATTACAAAAATGAAATATTATGTACTGAATTATATTTTTTTTATTTGATAAATAAATAATTTCATATGTTATAAAAAAATTGTATTTTGTGTATATTAAATCTATGCATTGTGAAAATAATGTTATTTATAATAATGGCGTAGTTAAAAAAAATATCAGAAGTAAGAGTTCAAAAAAACTGATGTGAAAATAAAAGTATAAATAATACTTACACACATACGCATTTTATATGGATAGTACGAGTAGATTATATTATATGTAATATGTACTTGGAATTTGTAGACAGTTTCAATTTTATTATTATCAACGTGTTTTCGTGTGCAAAACTCAGCTGATATAAACGGCCCAACTCAATTTGTCCAATTAAAAAACTTTGAAAATAACATAATATAACACTTAACGTCTTTTGTTCGCATTGAGGTACAACATAATCTATACAGCATATACATCTCGATGTTTATTCGATAATTATAATCCATATTGGCAGCATAAAATTGACAAGTACCTTTATTTTTGACATTTGAAAACTGCAGATCGTTAAAAATTTTGATAAGAACCTTAAGTAAAATTCGTCGATTTTCCGCAACATCTAACGCTGATTATTTAGTACTATAAAGTAAGACTTTGTTAGTTATGTAGCTTTGTTTATACTATATTTAAGGTTTAGGTTGAAAGCAAAATCTACGAGTAAATTTTAAAAACGTATACAAATATCAAAAAAACCAAGTGTGCTATATTAATACTATACCGTAAGATGTTGAGAGTTGAGCATATAAATCGAAAAAAAGTAATTTCAATACACCACCAATCCCTGCCAAGGAACCTGTGAATGATATTCTATAGATGAGTGATTTGCATCTTAACTTGATTCTTTTATGGCGCAGTATGAAAATTCATAAGAAACGGAATGACTCGTTCTGTCAGAAACCACAAAGCCCTGATTACACAAGATACAACCAAACCTACGTCACTGCGCGATTAAGTCGAATCAAGCACGTGTGACCTTTAAGTAAGCATATCGGAACTTGGGTAAGTAAATTCATAACCTCAGCTTGGTGTGTGAGTCCATTTCCGTGTTTAAAATGAGTTAAACTCACCAAAAACCTCATTGCAAAAAATAAAAAATAACGTTAAGACCTACTTATTGAATTAAAAATGATGATGTAATTTGAAACTGTCACACGGGCCTTGTTTCAATATTATTAGTCATTTGAGATTTATTATTTATCATTTAAGTCTAGTCGATACCTAAAATATTCAGATAAGTGATAATACGGTCTATAATATAAAACCAAGAACTTGGTTAAATCCAGGGACGCCCACAGAGAAGTAGTTTACTAGGTCTAAAATACTTTAAGTGTCACTATTAGCGGGTGAGAGGTTTCGCCATCTATCTTCAACTTAAATTTAAATGAAATCTATACACGTAAATAATCGGTATGACAAGATATATTTAAAGCTAAACTAATTTTATTTATTAGTTCAAAGAAAACGTATTTATTTTTTTTTACATTATACATATTATCAATCATTAAAAAGTAATGCTCACCGTCAAGTACTCAATCCAAACTTATCAATAAGGAAGGAAGGATATAAAACTTTTTGACACTGGGTTTATTATAAATTACTTTACATAATAAAAATTTAAAAATATTTAGATTACCTTTTTAAGCTATACATAAGTATAAAAAAACTATTATTATAGCAATGAACTTCCATGGAGGTTTTTTTCAACGAGATACTCAAGTATAGTGTTGGTCATGAACTGGGGAATTTGTTTAAATTTGGGTTTTTTGGTAAATAATTGAATTTGAAAAACGATTCCAACAATTCAGTTTAGTTTACCCAAATCTAGTTAAAATTGTTTACTTGTATTTCATCATTCGAATTGCATTACCGATTTCCAATGTTTTTCTAAAAGCCCCCCAGTGAATTGAAATAATGACCTCTTTCTATATTATATATTGTGTAGGTAATGTGTAATCTATTTACGGTTTATACACATAAAACTGTAGTATGCAACTTTTCACAATTTTTCCTGTCCAATACGTTTTCAAAAAAAAAAAAAGTAAATAAATAAATAAAATCCAAAAGAGTTCCACGCATTTATTTTAAATTAAATACACAGCTCACTCTATATAGTATTTAAAAAGTAAAATTTTAAGAGTTGTTTAATAAATTTGTGAGTACATATTATTTACAAGTTTACAAAAATGATTTAAAGTTTGCATACAAGAAAAAAAAATATATTGAATTAAACGCTAAAAATTTTGAAAATGTTATGTTTGGCGAGTTCGTTAATAATGATTATAATGTTAAAATTATTTTTAAGACGTTAAACTTAAACAATAAGCTACTTGTAGAATACTTAACCTAAATATCTCTTTATGAAATTCTAAATTCTATAACATGTTTATAAACCAAATTATAGCCAATAACGAAAGTTTTCACGTAGCTATATAAACTTTTTGGTCTTTCGAAGCGGTTAATTTCAACATTATTGCAAATGTTTGAAATCGTTTGAATTCTCAAATTAAACAATTTTGTTTGGAGCATATTGGTGTATTTTGATTAAATCATACGCTAGAATCTTGAAAGAAGTATAATGAAACCTTAACTCATATAAATAAAAATAATAAAATAGTTATATGGCACCTTTATATTTTATTTATTATTGTTTATAGCTTTATAATTTATACTTTTAAAAGTATTGAGTTTTAGATTGCATGCCATCATCGATTTTATCATCTGTGAAACATTGTAATTTTTTTCAACGAATTTCAATTGTAATTTTATGATTGTACATATTTTGTACTTTTTATATACAAGGTGATTCATCAATTACCTTCGCTCGTCTTAATTCATTCCTATTGATAATGAATTTATTTAAATACTGATATTTTAAAATTCTTGATATTATTTGTAGGTACTTGGTACTTAAAAAGTAGTTCCAAAATAATACAATCTTCTGATTTTAAAATAATAACTCTCATATTTTACTATTTATTAAAAAATAGATCTTTTTTAGATATATTTATGTATCTAATTCAAAAATTAGAAAGAATTGTTTTGATTATTAAAATGTTTACATAAAGGGTATAATTCCTTAAAAATTGTTTTACAAGAATGCAAAATAAATGTAATACTGGATCTAGTGTATTTATAATGCTTGGCCTATTTTTATATATTTTAATTTCTGACAAATAAATAAATAATAATGATTACAACAATTTCCAATTATCATAGCCTCATATCTTCCAAACTTATTGTTATGAGGACCTATTATCCTTAGTACACCTTTATTTGTGGAACTATCTTTAATTTTTAATATATTAAATTAATACAATCCAATTGTTGAATATTACATTTTTGAAAAATGTTTGACTGTTTATCTGGTATGCGAAATTTTCATTTACAAAATTTGAATAACTAATCCAAAAATCTCCCCCCCCCAAAAAAAAAAAAATAAAAAAATAAAAATAATAATTGCAATCTTTTTATCAAAAAATTTAAAACATTTAAAATGTACTCACATGTTAATATGATTCAGTGTAAGAATTTTTATCTTGAGACTTTCGATTTGAGCAAACGTTCTAAATTTTAAAACGAAGTATTCTATAATTATCAGATGTTCAAATAAAATAATTGAAATAAAATCACATATATCTATCACTTAAAAAAAAAATCTATAAAATCAAAATGGCATGAACAATCAGTTGTATTCTAACATTGTTAAAGCAAATTAATTTGAAACCATTGTGTTTTAGCTACCACAGAGTAAATATTATTTTAAAATGCATTTACTACACTTTGTTTTAAGGAAAAGCAATTAATCTGTATTATATACATTACATAATATCAATTCTTTTTTTTCATACTTTATTATGATTACCTATGTCATTTATATTGTTTTGATTACAATCTGTATTGACCACGTTTTTAGATATAAGCACAATTATTTAATGCGTTCTACAAGTTTCATATGAAAAGTAACTTTATAATATCTTATTCAATTTATAATTTAGTTTCATTAAATATGTAAAATAAGCTAGATACATCAATTTTTTAATAAACCTGATAAATACATTAAGGTATTTTGTAGGTACTATTGAAGTATTGAATATAGTTGTGTAAATCCCGATTAAAAATTAAAATAACAAAATGTACCTACTACCTACTTATCAACCGATTATGTTGTTTTGTAAAAATTGTAAAGTAATCGGATCAACAATATAAAACCCTATGCTATCTTTTGACATATTAATTGTTATTAATATTGTAGTGTGCATTATACATGCATTATTATTTTTTATACAATATAATTAACAAAATTAATTAAATTGATGATATTCTCTAATACACTTTGATTGGTTGATTTATATCACACCACAACAAGCAATCCAAACTATACACGTTTATAATTGACCACTTGCGCTCAAATGTATTCAGCGTAATATTAAATTAGGTACACACGTCATCATGAAAAGCAGTGAGGTGATTGACAAACAAATAACAGGGAAACTGGAGTAATCAACTGTTTACGACGTTCATTAAACTTATAGAGATCGTGCAGCTGTACATACGTGATATGTATTATGAAAATACATGACACATAAATATTAAGTGTAGTATATGTCTAGTGAATACGAATTGACATATTAATTAAGTATAGAAAACCAATAGTAATTTGCTAATTTGGATCATATTGTTAGATAATATAAATTTACTTTTAAAATTAATTTATGGCCATTTACGTTTGATTCAAATTAATTTTAATAAGAATAATACATCAATGGTTTTACGATAAAGATGAGTTACTGTATACAAATTAAAAATTAAAAAAACAATAATAAAAAATAAATTATTTTTAACTTACTAGATAGTCACCTACTTTTTTAGTTTTTGATACAGTTATTAATAATTTTGTGACAGAATTAGTATGCATAAATGCACCTTGTGTAGTTACTTCAGATTTCATGGATTTTGGCTTATGAATTAATTAATATACGAACGGTGAAACTGCGTTGCCTTTCGGTCGACCAACCTCTGCTATGTAAAGGTGCGATTGATATTTGCTGATTGTATAACTTATATAATTATATTGTCTAAAATTAACACTTTAAAGGGTTATTAAACGTAAACTTTAACACTTAGTTTTTTAAATTTTTTATAACAAAACTCAATTAGAAAAATTATGGTGATATTTTTTTATCTTATTTAATTCTTTAATTTTTTATAATATAATTTTTCTACATTTTTTTTTTATTATTATTATTGTAATATTAAGAACAAAATTAATTCAAAAATAAAAATAATAATAATAATAATAATAGTTTGTCTAAATACATTTTTTAATATAACATCATTACAACATTAGATAACTATAATATTTTTAACAAATTAAATTACAAATTAAAATAATAACTAACACAGTTTTTATTAATTTGTTTTATTTTTATTTTATTATTTTTTTTTTAATATAATAAACAATAAGGTAGATATCACTGTTTATTTTATTAAACATATCATATAACATACATAGCTTAATACAATTCAATATGAGCTCAAAATGTCAAAAAACCATTTGAAGAAAAGTATTATTTACTAAATTTATGTAATCAAACTATGCATAATTTGCACTGGTTTATAAGTTATAGAAATTTTATAATTTAATTATATAGTTAACTTATATAATAAAATATTGGCGATGATTGCCATTAGTAATATAAAGTACTCGTATAATAACGTATTATCGTTGTGCGAAATAATAAAACGTATAAAAATTATAATTTTATAAAAAAGTGCGATTTATTGGAGTACGCGTCCAAGTACATTTTGCGTGGTGTGTTGTGTATAAAATAATATATGGTCAAATAAAGGACCCATGAAACAATTCCGGTAAAAGATGATGTACAATGACCACGTATAGAGTATTTAACCGCGGTAGACTGTCATCGTTCTTCTTTAACCCGAGCGTCAGACGTGAGTTGATTTACAAAATTTAGATCTGTGTGTATGCGCATGCGTATAAATATATGTGTGTGCGCGTGTACATACTATAATAATTATGTACACATACAAACCTAATAGAATATAGATCGAGAATATGACTACCGAGATGGATTTGTGCATTGCGCAGTGATCGATCACGAGAGACTCTAGTGGTTCGCGATGATAACGCCGCGTCGCCACCACTGTGCACCACAACACGGAATCGGATTAGAGTAAAAATTTGACGATTCTTTGTTTTTCGTTTTATTGATCCTCTTACGGGGGAGGAAACATTTTTTTTTCACTTTTTAGTCGACAATTTCTTCTATAATATCACATTTGACAGAGTGGTAAGTGCTCGCCTGGAGCGAGTGGTCGGACGAACAAAAGATGTAGCTCAACGTTGTACTATAAAAGGCACTTGTGATGTCTGCTTTCTTCTGTGCGAACAATACGTTTAAATACTTTTAAGAGGCGTATTTTCCTACTGGTGTGTGATACGGGTGGTGGTAGTGGTGGTGGTGGTGATGGTAGTTATGGCGGTCGAGAGGGATACAAAGCAGTCGAAACAGGCTTTTGTCATTTCCTAGGGGAGAAAACAGCCGAGGCACAGGAAAATGAAAGTATATAATATTTTCGAGAAAGGTAAAAATTAGTAGATATTAAAAAAAAAAATAAAAAAATAAAAAAAAAAACAATTTAAGTACAATACGTTCAATCGTAATACTAAAAGTATCGATAAATGCTTAAATTTTACCAAAAAAAGAAATAAAAACATTTAAATAAAATAATAGTAATAAGCATAAAATTAATAATAAAAATAATAACAATAAAGCAACTTTAACAATAACAAAAATAATTATTTTACCTCTAAAACATTTCTCATTTTAATAATATTTCAAGTAGGTAAGAAAAGTATTTTATGAATGAATATAATATAATATATTATGTGTATATACTTCATTCATAACTTTTCATTATTTTCGAAATGATAGAGTGATGTCGAAATAGTATGTATACCATATTATTATTCAATGTATGTGTTGATTTGAAATTAAAATTATTAGTAAAAACTGCGTACATCAAAGATATTTTTGTTTTGAGACAGGGCGTTATTATTTTTACCTTCAAACGATATTAATTAATTCGTCGACTATTTTGAGCTGATATGTTAACCACAAAGAATTGTGTGTGCCTATAATAAGGTGTCGGTGAAGCAATTGTTAAGAACATAATAATGATATAATTTCGGACACGCTGTGATTATAAATTTTAAAAGTGTTTGTGGAAGTCGAACGTTTTGTGGATGATGTCAATTGTAATGTTGTAAATGACCCACCGATGACTTACACGAAAATCTGCAAGACGTGTCAATTACAACATAACATGCACGAGCCCTTACAGCACGTACGTCGTACACGTTGCAATCACGCCACAGTCAAGTGGCTGTCGTTTTGAAAACGTCAACAGACATGCAATTGAAGTTGTATAATTCTTACTTAAAGCTTTTAAGTCTACGGACGAGAAGCAAACAAATAATGTTTGTGACGAATAATATTATAATACAATAGTCGATAGTTCTGTTTGACCAAAAATAAATAGGAAAATAACAACATTTACGTGGATTAGTATTTAAAGAAATACAATAACAATGTGGGGAATTATATCGAATAATATTAATAATTTATGCAATAATAAAGTACCGCAATATAACGTCATCGCGACTTAAACGATCGTCGAAATCATTTCGTATACCTTGTACAGCAGCCAGGCGACAAAAGCGTACTTCAGGTAAATCACCACCAAGTCCAACACATAAAGTCTGTAAAACATAAAACCAAACTATTATCAACCGCTAATTATGATAGAGCGATGAGTTGTTAATGAGTGGACATTCATTTGCGCACATGATACAATTTTTACATATTTTATGACCACCTTTCATATAGATTCTCGGGTAACAGATTCATAGATAGGATTTCCGGTTTACCATCCCAGATAATAATCACTAAGTATATTAGTACCCTTTTATTATAATTAAACTGTTGATAATAAATATTTTAATGTTTTTAGTAATCTATTAATATTAGTTTGTATGATGATTATAGTTAATAAATAGAAATTAATAATTAGAATATAAAATGGCACACGTGCGATGACCAATAAAGATTTTGTTTTCAGTGATTATTGATAAACTTAATAATAACAATATAATATTAAAATATTTGATTAGAGAATAGCTAAAAGTTTAGTTAAAGAGAAATTTGAGAATTTGCTATCACATTATACCAAAATCTCTCAATCCAGACTTATAAAATTTCCAATCATCTATCGAGTTCTTATTAAGAGTAAGCCTAAAAAAATACTAAGTACTAATTTTAAAATATAATTTGATGTATTATAAACGGGCAATACATTTATTGCGATTATTGGCGACAAAAGTAAGCTATAATCTTATGAATGTTAATAAGTTCAATTATTGTATTACCCGACGGCATTTCACGTCAGAAAATTTTCTACAGACAACAAATGATGACAAACGATAAGTTTTATTTAATTATATAACTTGAAATTTTGTATGTATAGAAAATGAAAAAAAAAATGAAAATATAGCAAGCATAGTAATGATTTGTCAATTATTAATAATATATATTATATATTATTATTAATTGTACAGTGCATAATAATTACATTGATTCAGACTCAGTTAATTTAAGATAAGTTATTGAAAAGAATTTTTTTTTAATCGAAATACATAAAATGTGCTGTAGGTACACGGATCCAACCAAATTAATAAACTATGAAACAGAAAAAAAATATAATATGTAACTTTGAAATCGGTATACGAAGCATATTAAGTCAATTTAAATTATTATCAACTAATATTATTATTTTATTTTTTTAAGTATATCTAAAAATGTGCGCAAATTACATATACAAAGGTAACATATATTTATAAATTTGCGTTTAAAAGTGCGCTTACACTTTCAGGGTTTTCCTGGCCTTCGGTATGGTCGCCGGGTCTTCCTTCAGGCAATACTGACGGGCGCCCAAAATGCAATCTCTAAAATAAACGTCCATATCCATTTTTTCGAAATCCATATTGAACTCTTTTCGGTCCACGTCGGGCAAACTTTCTCGGAGCGCCAACAGTCGGTCGTTGGTAAAGTCCCAATTGCGCAATGTGAAATATTGGAGAACACGAAGACCATCCGATATCTTTTGTTGAACTTTAATCATACTGTATACAAAAGCATAACAAGTGAATGTGTTCAGATTTTATTTCCCCGGAAGGATCTTATGTTATTTTTATTTTTTATTAGCACGTAACGTGCTTGAATCGAAAAAATAAATAAATAGAAAAGCTTAACCTAACTGTTTAAAAACTGCATTACAAATGAAAAATAATTTACCTCAGAATCGCGAGGAGCTTACGGAAACTGTACTTATAATATTTAAAGAGTCATCTCAAATCGTAAACACTCATGAAGAAATTGTTGATTTAAGATTTTGGATACTTAATAATAGGTAATACAACTATTTAATTGTATTATAATTATATAATAAACTATAATGTTGAATAATATAAACATATAATTTATATTCGTTTATTAACTCTAAAGAGTAATGACTCAAAATTAAAAGTATTAATAATGTTTTCACAACTAGTATTTGTAATAAAGTTTAGATTTTAAAATTTTAACATATATAAATAAGAGAAAAAACAAATTTTCCAAAATGAAAATTGATCATTAAAATTTCTTGAAATATTTTTCATAAGCATGATAATAGTAAATTTTTCGAGCGATAATATGTCTTCATTTTAAATTTGATTATTAAAACTTAAGTACTTACAAACGCTTTTGGCCAAGTAAAAACAAAATCCCGTCAATAAGATAGGCCGGTATCCAGTGGTAACATATCACTTTGTAAATGTGAACAAATCGGTT
This sequence comes from Melanaphis sacchari, assembly GCF_002803265.2. Classification (NCBI taxonomy): domain Eukaryota; kingdom Metazoa; phylum Arthropoda; class Insecta; order Hemiptera; family Aphididae; genus Melanaphis; species Melanaphis sacchari. The sequence goes on along the minus strand of NW_020270366.1, from coordinate 2,050,944 downwards.
GGACGTCAGCGATCCCGTAGGATACCACAACATAAGCTCAAACGGGTTTTTCATAGTCTCTTCTCTTCCTTTGGCCATAACGGCGTCCCAAGTGATTGGGTTCAGATTGTGCTGTGTCAAATTATAAACGGGAATGGCGGCGGTCCTGTATAATATAAAATACTTTATTCTTAACAAAAATATTACAAATTATAGTTTTACCAAAATTCCTTAAGCTCTTAAAGTATTATAACACACTGTTAATATGCTATTTAAAATTAGCAATTAAATGTTTATTTTGTGACGTGAACATATTATATTGTAACGGTTAATTTTTTTTTATATGACCAAAGTAATTGTACTTATGCCATAGGTTTATTTTTCGCAAAAAAACCGTTTAAAAATGTTATAATCCCTATCTGATATGATAAAAACATATATTTGCTATTGCAGGCTGTTATATATACAGTAGACGCCGCTTATAAGACTCACTTACTTTATTATTGAATAAATTTAATAATCCCGATAAAAAAACTAAAATTATAATAGGTAAATATTAATTACATATTACGATAACTGTGCAGCCGCCAGATAATCAGTAATAACAATTATCGTTGCGATAAATGTGAACTTTTATCTGCGATAAAAATTATTATACGTTATAAGATACCAACAGAAACTAAAAATAATCAACACGAATATTATTTAATTTTTTAATACCAATTTATTTCTAAATTATAACCAAAAAATTTTATTTTCTATTTTTTATTTTACGAAATTTGAGTCTTATAACCGAAGTGTTAAGTCTTATAACCGATTTTTTTTTAATGTATTTGGATACGTCCGGACCGTTCCAGATGAATTTGAATCTAATAAGCGACTGAACCTTATATCCGCGAGTCTTATAAGCGGCGTCTACTGTACCTAGGTATTACATAATACTATTTTTATTGCGCCATAGTCTACAAACTGTACTTGCTTTTGTTTGGTAATTGCTGTTTTCCATGCAATCACAATCACGGCATTTATTGCAAAGTCCACCGGTACGGCTTCGGCAGTGTATTCTGAATTGCAAAGTATAGACCGGAGCACGCCTTTGCCACCCGCAGCCAATATTCCTGTGGGTCCATTCAGATTATCCACCCAACCGGGCAAAGGTTCCTTAAGCGCTGGCGTTACTGCAAAAAAACAACTGATGAGTTTTATATTACCCGACATCACACTACTATCGAACGATCACCTTACCTATTGATGGCCTTGCTATGACGACCGGAAGCTGAGGATAAAAATCACTAACCACGTCTTCAGCTAGGCGTTTGGAAAACGTGTAAGTGTTCGGATGCGGTTTTATCAAGCTGCAATCACATCAATTGATTAAATGCTAATGAAAAGTTTTCAACATTGTTGCCAAGAAAATGTCTTTATGCTTATAATGAATTTTACATTTATAGCAAAGTTAACCTACAGTGTATCGGTGTACGCAAACCGTATCAATAATGATATATAAAAGAATCGATGTAAGTATAAAGTTTAAATTATTTTAAAAATTCTATATTTTTGATCAAAAAAAATTATTTTATTTTTTTATTATATATTATAGAAAAAGGATGATAAATACTGTATCCAATATCACCACATTCAATGGCGACTATTAAATTTTTTTTAAATTTTTACTCATTAAATACGTTTTTACTACATAATTAACTAAACAATGTTTGAAAATAAGTAAAAATTACCAAAAAAATAGAGTGAAAAATTCTCATATGAATTAATTTGCTAATATACAATACTATTTTAACATATTTTAAGTGCATAATTAGCTAATACTACATTTTGAAAAACCACTGAGGTCTGAGATAATATATCACATGGTTTTTTTTTTTTTACTAATCTTGTATGATTTTATGACGGTAATAATTTTAACTTATTATCATAATTCGTTGAGTTAAATTCAAAAAACGTAAATAAAATACTCTTTTTAAACAAGATATACTTGTATTTTTGAACTGAGAACTGAGTACAAATGTCATATTGAAAGACCATTCGTATAGACCAGTCTTAATTCTCTTTGTCATCCGAGTCACACAAAATTTTTAACTTTGCTATTTATCGACAAAATATGTATTTATATTATTTATATATAATATCATTGATGAGCTAATACAATAATTGCATCTTCATTTTACATTATGATAAACAATCATTCTACGTTATAATGGGAATGTAATAGTTTTTCTTACTGAGGCGTGACCATCTTGATACAGTTTTCGTCAAGCCAAGACGGTAACCTCATTATGTTATATGCGTCGAAAGCCGATTTGTGCACTTCCTCGTTCAACGTGTCTAGGTCTACGTGACAGAACGCCGTGGAGAAATGTACGAAAGCCTGAAACATTGACACCGTTGTAATATTGTTGTTACCTGTTAGGTTATTTATAGGTACGTGATTGTAAACTTTATAATAATATCGCAACCAAAACACCGCAGACTTAACAAGAAAAAGTGATTTGTCACATTTTTGGTAGATATACCTATTTATTTACACTTTCAAGTTGGGCAATTAATAAATTTTTGGAGTTTTCAACACCAAAATGAATTGAATTTTGTGGTCGAAAACGTATGTAACCACTGTAATTTACCGAAATCCGTAGTATAACTTTTATACGACATGCCCTATGAAATCGGCCGGATGTGATTTTTAGATAGGTAGTTAAATAATACAGTACAGCCAATCCTGAGAAATACCAATGTGATTGATATTTTTTTGTTATATGAAAGAAATTTGAAAACAATCCTCACCCCATTATTGTAGTTGAAACAGGGATAAAAAAAATAAGTGCTCAAACTAAATTATTGACTTATTCTTAATTCCCGAAACTGTTTACTGGTAAGAGTATTTTTTTATTAAGAATCCATCTTCCGAAATCGAAAAACGTATAAGCACATGTTTCTTACTTAGTGTCATGTAAAGAGCAGTTAAACTAGGTGTACATTTTTTAATGCAAAACCAAATTAAAGTTTTATAATTTTACAATTTGCAATAATTTATAAATGTGTAAAAACCGAATAAATTTAAGTATACTGAGTTTAAATGTGTGGATATGAGTATACGTAAATATAAATATGTATTAATTAAAAAACTCTATTAATGTTGATATTATTATTGATTTTATTGTCACGAGAAAAACTTGTTGAAGAGTAAAAAAATAGGACATCCAGGTAGCATATCCATTAACATGACACCTCATGCACCATCTAAATTTTATATTTTAAAACGGTTAGATTCTTATAACATCCATTCTGCTATCCCATTCAATTTTCATAATTTATTTTTATATAAAGTTCTATGGAAAATAAAACTTTAGTAACACAATATTTTTGAAAAAAACACTTAAATAGTACTTTTTTTTAACCTTAATTTTAATTTCTAGAAAATCAGTTCTACACTTTAAAGATTTATGTGAAAATTTGGATATATAATGTTAAACGTTGGTCAGATAATTTGTTTTTAAATAAATTGGATAATACTCTATTGATTGCTTATGACTTATTAACTATTTATTATTATTTTTTTTTTTTTTTTTTGTGTATAGTGTTATTTAATTAAAATAATTGATATCATGATTAGAGATTATAGTTATACTACATATATTATATAGTAATAAATAGGTTTACAGTATCGGCAAAAAGTAAAAGCCTATGCATTTTTGCCCATTGATATATTCATATCATATTAATTGTATGTAAACTAATTATAATATAAAGTATTATATCATTATTACCTCTAAATTTTTCATGTTGGAACATAACTCGAGCATGCGTAGTGTTCCAGTCGTGTTCAAATTTATAGCTTCGGTCAGTGATGCGTCCAAGTTCAACGTGGCTGCTCCATGAAAAACAATCGACACTTCCGATATCAACCTTTCCTTCATTTCCACTGAGATTCCCAATTCATCCAGACTTACATCGCCGCATACCACTTGCAGTTTAGACAACAGTGATTTATTCGTTTTTCTAATGGAATCAAATAACTATCGCCAAAATATTAAAATATCGTCAAATATTATACATATCTAATAGACATTCTTACCGGTGCTTTGATGATTTCCTGGTATCGCAAAAGAGCGGACTTGCCTCTTTTTGATCTTATCAACACGAAAATATTTTTTATTCCAGGACAGCTGTGCAAAAGTTTCCAGACAAGCACTTTTCCCATAAGGCCAGTACTTCCAGTGACAAATACGGACCGATCATTAAAAAACTGAGATATTACACTTTTTTCCATCCTGGACTCAATCTGTGATCAAATGAATAAAAAAAATAATTCTTGCATCTATAATAACATTTTGCATATCATAAATTATAAAATAAATTTCCTATGTATTATTAAAAATGTATTTATAAAGTACGTATAAAATATAAAGTACCTAAACTAGATTTTTAATTTATTAGCGTAAACATTATATTTTGTTTAAGTACAATAAATTCTAATACCAAATCACCATTATAATATTATTACTTAATTAACGTGTATGATATTCCTAATTTCGTATTACACCAATAAATTAAAATTAGATGCATAAATTACACTGTTAATTTCAAGTTAATCAAATTACAATTAAATTATTAATTTAAATCGCAATAAGGAGAATAAATATATAATTATTTAAAATATATTTAAATCATTAATGACAGGCGTAATACAATAATTGTATACATATTATTTCAAACGTCTTATCAACGCGTGATAACTGTAAATTACAATCCAAAATTAATTGATGGTAGTATTATTAATGGTAATAATAATATTATATTATATACATAGCGCAATTAGTGATAGTACCGAGGTCAGAAATAGAAGACTCACTCTTACGGAATCTATAGACGATGACCTAAAGTTGAAAACTAGTTTGGCTATTACGTATGAGTGGCTTATTATACCTACTATTAAAGTTATATGAGCTAATTTGTTATTAAAAAACTATTTTATTATTATTATTATTTTTTTTATATTATAAAAGCATAAATAATAATAGTAACATATATAAAATAATAGTAATAAACACAGGAACATGACTTTTACGTTTATATATATTATTATCAAATAATAGGCATCAACTATAATGTTTATAATTATAATATCAAAACATAAATATTATATAAGATCAATAACTACAACACATTATAATTTGAATTATTTTCTTACCGAATACGATATGTTTTACAAAATTGTAAAGTTTAATAGCTGAACAATATGCAATAACTACTTAGGTTTCTACGTATGTAAGAAAGAATGGCCATAAGCACTTTTTACATTACATAAACCTATTTTCGTTTTATAATACTACACAGTGTGCTATGAAATAGTAAAAGTTTAAACATCAATAATATAAAGTGCATTAATGCAATTAAAGACCTACTATCTGGCCACTCGAAGTAATAACAAATTAAGTAAAATTATAATATTATAATAACGATTTTATATTATTTACTGTTTTAGATATTTTAAGGCTGATCGATTTTATTTCATACGTCTTGAATAGCTTTAAAAAAATGTTTATCAAGAGTTTATTAGAAGTTATAAAATTAAAATTATTTATACGTGAAATAGTTATATGAAAATTTAATTTATTAACGCACTTTCTTTGCAATTAACGTGCAGAACCAAACATGGTTAGAAACTTTTGTACTATAAATCAAAAGGTGACACTCTACCAATAACAATTAATAAAAATTTATATTAACAAAAACAATCAACTTTAAGTAGGAATGTAAACATTGTTTATAAAACGACTATTTTCTGAATTATAAGAATACAAAAACATTTTACTATGCAGTTTTATCGTAAAGTTTGCTTTTTATTTTCTGTCCATAAAAATGTAGTAGGTATTATTTGTATTAAATTATTTCAAAACTAAGAAAGGTGTACAAGACTCTCGGAGTATAACAAAAATATAATAATTAGGAAAAAAAAATTATTCATTCAATACTTAACATTTAACATATTATTTTTACGTTTAAATACGGATTAATAAAATTAAAAATTTGATTTTGTTGTATATTACACAACATATTATAATATGTACTTCAGCAAATATACAATTAGATACTTATAAGTATAAAGTTTTCAAAAACATATAAGAGATCAGTAAAATATGTATTATTGTATTAATATAGATTTAAAAAACAATATTTTTTCATAATTATTCTATTGATATTACTTTAATTTAATTTAATTTATAATAAGTGAAAAGTTAAATAAAAAATAATAAAATATATTTAAAAGTATTATAACTCGAAATCATAAATTTTTTATAGAATGGAATATAATATAAATCATTTATTTCAAAACATTTAAATGTTGACACAAAATAAATATATTATAGCTAAAAATATTCTATACAGATATTTTATTTTTTTAATTGTTTCATGAAAGTTAAATTACCCGTAAGCTAAAGTACTTAACAACTAAATACTTAAAGATTTTTAATTTTTAAAGTATAGTTCTTGGAACTTGAGGTTGATTATTTTTTTGTCTTTAATTAACCAATTATTATTAAAAATATAAATTATAAGGCTCTAAACCTAACATTAATGCCTATATTATATAAAGTATATTATTTATATAATAATTAAAAAAAGTTTAAATCGCTGCTTATTTTATACATCGATAATGATAAAAAGAGAAAAATAATGCAATATCAAGAGAAAGTAACAGATGTAAAAGAGAAAAATTGATACTTCGAATAAATAATAATAACTTATTAATTAAATCATTTAAAATGATTTTCAAGTAATCGGAAATTGAACACAGGTAATATTGTTTATGAGTTTCTATTATTATTTATTTATAATTAATACAATTCACATGTTAAAAGCATCTAAACCTTATGTACAATCCAACAGATTAAAACAATGAAATTTCAAAAACAATTTTTGAATATCTTACGCACGTTATTGTATGTAGTTTAAATGAATCTCCCTCCATAAATAAAAATAAATTGAAAAGAAACTTTTGTCGTGTGACCTACTCACTATATAATTCCTTGTATCTAAAATTTTACAAGAGTAGCGTCAATGAGCGACTTTTCCAAATCAAGTATTTTTGTAATTATTAACTATATTTTGCAAAGATGGTAGGTACTCTTAAAATATTTTAAAGGGTTTTGTGTATAAATTAAAAGGGAAAAATAATTTGCATGATATATTTTATCAAATACGAAAAAATAACATCAATAAGAATAAAATACTTATCGTTTTGTAAATCTCTCACGCGATTGAATGCAAGTATATCTAACGTATACAACGTAGGTACACAATTGTTCGATACATGTACATCTACTAAAGTCGTATTTTTATAAGAAGTTATCAGCGTTTCATCATGTAGAAACTACGTAGGTGGATATTGAACAATTTTATAATAATAAGCCTCAGATTTTGCACTTGATCTACTAGATTTGAGGTGGTGAGATTAACAAAACACAACATAATGAACTTCTACTATACGTAAACTTCTCTAATGAAGATAACTTATGAACTTTAAGAGGTGGTGCAGAGCTGGTAAAAATAAAACTAGTTTGTATTTGTTTGCGTTCGACATACGGAGAATGCAATAAATATCACCAAAACCCCAAAAAACTCGTTATTAGATCATCATAATACAATATTATATTTCCGTGGTAAGTATATTGGCACATATCTATTCAAGTGAAACAAATATCTTTTCACATTTCGATCTCAATCTGCACGCAATTTACGATTTGTTTATAAAGTACATCAGACATGTATATATATACATTATATAATATTATATTGCCTATGTGGTATTTTGTAATAGTAATGATTTACCGCAAGATTTGTATATACAGTATTGTTCTAATGGTATCTAATTCGGTCAAACAGTGATTAAACAAAATTTAAGATCAAGTCATTACATTTTTATACTATTTCAAAATAATTAAGAAACTTCGTTACATGGGATAAATATTTTTAAAAGTATACCATTAATATATTGATACTTAGTGCTAGGTAAAACAAATTGGATTTGAATTAGAAATAATTAGATACAAATCTTTGACGAATTAATTATATATTTTAAAATGAAATACAATAAGTAATACTTTAAAAAAATTATAGAATTACATTAACTAATTATTGATTATTTTATGTAAGTACAAAAAATATTACTCACTGTAGTATAGCTGTATCAATATTTAAATGTATTTACGATAAATATTTCGATATAAAATATCGTATAGCTGTCTGTACAAAAAAAATAAGAAGCATGAAGTTTATTTCACGTTAACATTAATTTGAACATAAAAAAAATTAAATGTTAGTAATGGTGTTATCCCATCAAATAGCATCCTTTTGAGCTATTTTTAGGCTTTTATTTCTATATATTATGCATTGATTAAGCCAATTACTTAGTACATCTTTTTGTATAAATTGTAAAAAATAAAACTATTTAATTAATCCATAGTTATCATTAACGGCCACTGCATTTTATTCCAAGATAGTTTTCATCAGAAACTGGTCAGAAGAAAAACTATGATAATAATATTATAGTTTTTAATTTAAAAAGTGGGGTAAGGTATTTTATCTTGAAAACATCTTTCGTACTTTACTGTTGTATACATAAAAAATAAAAATAAATAAAATTATATCTAGATTAAATAGTAAAAAAGAAATTATTTAGTTAATGATAATTAATTGTCAATGTAAAATAAACTATAATCAATTCAATAATAAAATAAGTTGAAATTACGATGATCAATGATGATATATTTAACAAAATACGTATAGGTATTTAAAATATTAATTCTATATCGTATATATTATATAGGTGTTAACTGTCTACTGATATTATCATTAATATAACTAAGATGCGCCGCGCATTGGACATGTATTTGAAAATGTCAATACACTTGTTATGAATGACTATTGACTAATTATTACTTATCAGTATAACATATTACAATATTTCTTGGATTGAATTTAACTCAGATTGTTGGTAAGAAAAACATTTACCACTACTGTTCGTAAAGAGTATCTACTTATGTAATTAGTTAGATGGTTAATATTCTACAATAATAAAAATATTAATCACTTTTGTTTGAAGATCAACTATATACTTCCACCTATTGCATAATATTTTAGGGCTATGTGACGATTTATATTAATACAAAATATACTGCAGTATAAAATAATGGTACTATTATAACTCCAAAATCAATCAATACATTTGAAAATGTAATTATAAGTTATAAAATAAAACACAAATTGCACATTTAACATGATAGAATACAATTTATTATTAACGTATATTTGTGAAAAAATTAAAATTAATCAATTACGGCCAAGATTTATTAACTAATTTATATTGGTAAACACAATTTTATTAATTGGTAAATTTACAATTTAAGTACGAGATAATAAATTGTACTAAAAAATAGTGAATTTTAGTTTTTTCATTTCTAGGAGTATATTGAATTCAAATAAATAAATAAACTAAATATACCTAATTATTGTATACACATAATTACGGTATTTAGGTACCTATATACTTATTTTTTATTAAAAGTTAATAAAATACTAATATATAAACTGAATATTTTACAAAAATATTATAGAAGTAACTAGAAAATATATTTCGCATAAGTAAACTTAAAGTTGAAATAATATTTTCACTAGTCTCAGATATTTTGTTATACTTATATAGGTGTTTACTGAATAATATATCTGAAATGATAAACTTTAATACATTATGTTATTTGAGTTTGATGGCTGACAAATTTTAGTTGATAAGTTTATCAGAAGTGTATTTTACTATTCCACGAAGGAATTTGAATGTCGGCTATGTCACTTTATACTATCTGAACTTGAAATCCTATGTATCTACTCGTAACTTAAGGTATCTAGAGACTAAAATTATTGATAACTATTCCTTAAAGCTATAACTTGCGTTTTTGCACTATATTTCTCATTATAATGTCAGATATTTACAAAATTATGAACGAAATATAATTTTTACTATAAACATTGATTATAGAGTAGTCTATTCTATAATCAATGCTATAACATAAGTAAGTAATTAATACATAAATTACAACTTTCACTTAAACTTATCCTTAATTGAAAAAGTTACTCAAGATGGTAGTGACCTTAACATGAGTTGTTATTATTAAAAACAAAAAATAATACATTCATGTACAAATATTTTTTTTTTCCAATAACAGTTCATTAACTGACATTAAAATTAAGATTATAATTTAACCTGAGATGCATCTTATAGTCTCACTATAAATAAAATTATAATCGACTTGTTTATTATTTAATCTTTTATTAAATATATTGTATTAACAAAAGCTTAATATGCTAGTAATGATTGTCCTCAATATATGATTTTAATATGTTTTTAATTAATTCAGATATCAATTTTTATAACAATAAATATTTAGTCAATTAATACATAAGTCATAATTACTAATTGTATGCATTGTGAAATCGTAGAATAATATTGAACATTTAAAACAATATTTATTAAACTTATTTTAAAATCCATTATTTTTACTGTAGCTATAGTAATAATAAAGTAATATATAGTTGATGATTTTGAGTTAAGCCGTTTATTCTATTTTCAAATAATTGATGAATTGAATACTGTGAAAAATTAAGTAGGATTAATTTAAATGCTTAAACAAACACTACAAATTATTTTAATTAGATACCATAATATTATAATGGCAAAAGTCGTTTAAAATTGATATTTCATAGTAAACCATTTTCAAAATTAAAATACATTAAAAAACAGAAATATTGGTTAGACATGATATAAAAACTATAACATAGATAATTTATACATGTACAAACTCGTAGATTAAAAAAATGATTGAATAAAATACAATTTATGATTTAAAAAGTACTAATTAAGTACAGTTAAAGATAAATTTTATAAACCTACTAATGGTAAATTTCTGATTTTATGTTTACAATAAAACTTTTATTTAATTTTCAAATTAGATATTTTTTAAATAACTAGAATATTGACATAATAAGGAATGGGTATAATTGAGTAATCAAAATAATTCTGTTATGATTTATACTATACTTTATATAGGTATCCAACCAACGTTAATACAATACTTATTTTACTAAAAATTGTTTAAAAAAAAAAAAATGATAAAAATAAACATTATAAATATAATATAACTACACTCCAAGTTTCGTTCAGAATTTCGTGTCAGTTTTAATATAATTTAATTAAAATTGTACGTAATTATATGAATTGCATTGCATTCAATATTTATTTATTATTCAACTATCTTCAAATAATCAATAAATAATAATCATTTTCATTATATATGTATATTTACTTTTTATTTTTTTATAGTAAGTATATTATATTACAATTTTTAATTTAATTATTGAAAGTATAGCGTTTTGCTAATTATTTAAGGTGCTTATTTTTATTTAATTGTTAAGCTTATTTATAGTTTAGTGCATTCAAATATAATAATCAATATCATAAATATAAAAAAAAAAATGAATTTATATTTATTAAACAAGGTACAGTAAATTTACATCTAATAATATATTTTATAATCAATTAATATTAAGATAAAAAAATATTCATAAATAATATTATTAAATCATGTAAATTATTTATTAAGTTTAGTGGTCTATAAAAAAATTTATTTTTACCGAGGATATGAAATTTGAAATTTTCCGTAACACATAACAAAAATATTATTACAACGGTAAATAGCTTCAAGCGTTAAAATATAGTTGATGAATTTTTTTTTTGTAAATTTGTTACGGGTCGGGGTAAAAATCCATTAAAAAGATAAGTGTAAAAACTCATACTACGACGATTGAACTTAAAACGAAGATACCATAAGGTAGATAACAAGTGAAATGACAAGTGCAACGAAGACCGGTCAATAGCAAACACTATGTGTGCTATACCACTTCAACATGTTGGAAGCCGCCACAGCGTCGAAATAACAAGCACAGGTGACAACTTAGCTAACAATAGAAAAATACAATGAGAGAAATAAAAATATAAAATATAGGTATATAATGTCACCAATGGATGAATTTTTTCTCGTTATATGCCACCAAATGTAACTAATAATTATTATAAAATAAGAAATATAATGTTATTTTAATATTGCAGTTATTTATTAAATTCTTTATATATATATATATATATATGTACAATATACAAATATGTATAAAATAATATGAAATAATTTTTTTAAGACTTTGAGGGTATTTTGACCCCTATATGGTGCAATTGGTTGGCTCACGAAAATCGAATTTATATATGTATAATATTCAAGGTTTCCATTGGTTACAGTAAAAAATTTAAAAAAAATGTATTTGGATAGAATGGTCGATTTCCGTATATGACTACAGGATTTTTTTTTTAAATAAAAATTAATATTTAATTTATTATTTTTATTTCAATTTACAACAAAAGAAAATGTCTTATTATTTGTACCTGATAGATTTAAAAACTAGTAAACCGATTTTAACAAAAGTTTCAGAGTTATCAAAAAGGTTTAAAAAGTACTTTGAATTATTTTTAAAAATATACTATGTGCTATATAAATCCCGCCATAGGCGGATTGCTCATCTCAGTTAAATTAATTCACAAAGCGAGTAAATTTGTTCATTTTTTCCTGAGCGAAGTCAAATAACACAGTTAGTATAATATTATATAATATGACTTTAAATGGTATCGACAAAATAATAAATTATAATTAGCCGGGAGAACACGAAGTGTTACGTAGCGCAAAATTCCAACTATTTATACTAAATTTCTACATTCCACGTGAATGCTTATAGCTTTATACTTGACAAAATCATAATTTTATGTAAACGTGCACCATGATAAGCGTCCTACAGTTAGCTACTGTTTAGGATTTTAATTAAGTAGCTTAATAACAATGCTGCTTGTATTCTTTTTTTTTTTAATGTAATAAACATTATGTATCAAATTATATTAGACACAATAAGAATATGTGATACGAGTTAACAAGTCATGACATTTTGAAGAAAGAAGCCACCCATTGATGACACTTTCTATTAGCTTGTTATTTACTTGTATTTTATCAAATATATATTTATATGTGTATAATGTGAACACTGAAACTACACCAATTGATGGTGTCAAGTAACAAATAATTATTAAAAAGGAAAATCAAAACAGTCAACCGATGCCTAAAAAAAAACCAATATAATTTCTCTATTTTATAAAAAAGAAACAATATGAATTAATGATTGAAGGTCTCATAAATGTGTATCTAATAAATTAATATAATAGTACACATTAAGCCATCAGCGGCATTTCTCTAATTACAAATTTAATCTACTCAAAAAACAATATTATGTTGAAATGACGTCTAAATGTACATATAAATTAAACATACAATAGCAAACAAGTTATTTATCTTCAGTTCAATCTTTAACTGTAATGTAAATTGGTCATTTGAATCAAGAAAAATTATTTTATAAATAATTTGATTAAAGGCCGAAATTTTCTTTGTTATATTAGTTAATTGACCATTATTAATTTACCTGCCTATAAAATGACTCAAAGTACGTTTGTAAAAAGCATTATAAAATTTTATCTATAATAGTATTCAAATTAACTGCAATTCGCTGTTTAATCAATTAACATCAAATACACGTAGTTGCAATTTTACGAAATTTATTTAACCTTGATCTTAAAAACTATAATGTAATTATTAATGAACCAGTCTAGATAAAATCTTAAATTTCTAACCTTACGTCCAGTGTCAGAGCAAAAAGTTATGTAATTTATAAACATAAGTATTTCGAGTACAGACCTATACTATAAAAAATTGAATCTCTAATAGTTTAAATAGTAAAGTATTATATAAATAGATTTGATTATATTAATCGTTTAATTAATAGAGGTAACAATTTTAGATTGCATTACAACTGAGCAATATAAACGTTAATATATTCAATATTGTATAGCTAAAAATTAGTTTATAAATGTTCTCCTATGAAAATTATTGTGAGAATGAAAATTAATTCGAATTGCTAAATTGAAATATATTCTAGAATTTGTTGAAAAATATTTGCAGTTCGATATGCACGTATTAAAAATGGCATGTAGAAAACACAATTTACAAATATTAATAAATAATTCAAATCAATCACCAAAATACTTCAGTACCATATAAATCAGAAAAATAATTACAAGTCACCTTGATATTAAGTAGGTACATATTATTATGCCTAATAAACGGGTTTAAAAGCGGATGTGGTGCACTCTAACACGCTTATACGAGTCTATTATTGGGATTTCGGATTCTCGGTTTTCTATAGACATCGGCATAATACTTTCACTCAGTTAAATATCAACTCTATATTATTGTATATAGATACATGTGTATATTATGTGATATGCTTATTTTTAATAGTATGTAATTATCATAGCGTATCCGTTTAAACGGTATTACACATATTCGTCATTCTCATTAGTGTATTAAGATTTGTATTAAGGACAGTCATTAGGCACCTTAATTTCTCAATACTATATCGCTCTGTAGGTCTAATTTTAATTAAAACACAATCATTATGTAAACTGCACTTTACATGAGAGTTGATATGCGACTACTAACAAATTACAAAAATTAATCTAAATATTTGTTCATTTACACAAACATTTATAGTTTTATACAACCCGCTCACATTCACGCTAACTAATTTTGGTTATATAAATATGTGTTTAGTAAGCACAGACCTAAAATACAATTAAAACTATAATAATAAATAAAATCTATATAATCAAAAATAAAATTTATGTCGTAAAGTGTGATAAATTAATTTCTTTCATATTCCTCGTTTTGTATTGATCTATCATTGTTACACGATATCAAAGATTGGTAATGTAAGTACTATATATTACAACTAATGTCTAACAACATTTGATTGTAAATAAAAATTAAAAAGGTGCTAGTAAAAACATTATCATGCAGATAGGTTTATTATTTAAATTAATTACAACTTTGATAGATTTTTTGTAAATTAACTTTCACCCAAATAATTTTTAATAATAATACGAGTATACAGTCGTTTTCCACATTGAGGGTCATCTTGTCAATTATTGTAAAAAAAAAATGTTATGGTTTTTTAGTTTTTGCGTTAGATAATCAAAATATAATTTATGAAAATAATTTAATTACAGTTGTTACTTAAATTACAATATAATATGAAATAAAATGTTTTATTTTGTATGTGTGCATAAAATATATCCTACAATGTAATATTTCATCTAATCTGATACTACAACTACCGTAATTTCTCAAAAGAAAAATACAGTATTTTTATCTCTCAGTTTTATCCATCAGACCATCAATGTAATAAAATAATCTAATTTAAATTTTTATTTTTAGTATAATTTTAAACAATATATCAACTATAAAACCTTTGTAATATTAAAATATCTGTTGAATAAAAAAAATTTATAGAAAATACTTTAATTGATTCAAAATAATCTTAGAGCAAACACTATTTTTTTTTTTTTTTTTTTTTTTTTTTTTTATTTTTAAAAATTTTTTAAAAAAAAAAAATTTTTTTAAAAAAATTTAAAAAAAAAAAAAAAATTATTAAAAAAAAATTTTTTTTTTTTTTTTTTTTTTTTTTTTTTTAATATTAAAATATTATTTAAAAAAAAATAATTGTATTTAAAAACTTAATACAGAAACAAACGACTTAAAATAAGCATTGAAAACATAAAATATCAAAAATCAAAATTAAAATCAAATACAAGATGATTGTTTTAGAGGCAAATACTCGTATATATTTTTTTTATAAAGTATTGACTTTTTTATTATACATAATTTGAGATCAATAAAAAACAACGTTTTGTAAAAAAAATATTTTTTTTTTTATTTTTATAGTTCTTATTTTTAAATTTATTTATTTTTATCTGCAATGCATCATATATTTTATTTTATTTTATATTCCGAAGTAAATTATTTGTTTACATATTATATAATTTATAAAAATAAAATTTTAAATCGATTGTTTATACTTTAAATTAAGTACTTATTTAAAGTTTAGTTGAATAGTGTGGAGTATCAAAATGATAAATATTCTGATGGTTTAAAATTTGAAATTAAAAATGTATGCTATCATAAAAGTTGTTAAAATCTTAAAAAATTAAAATGGTCGAAAAAGGAAAAATTTAATTTATTTAAAGAAAATGTTTTTTTGTTATGACGTTCAAAAAAAATGTTCTCAAAACCGTTAATACATTTCGATATATGGTTTTTGACATTTAAAATAATCGTTTTTTACAATATAGGTATTCAAGTAAGAACGTAGTTATCACTCGTGCGTGTTGGGAAAACTTACAATTAAACAATCATAATGCACACCTTAATGCTTAATGTTCTCCAAACACTACAATATAATGATATTATTATACGTGCAAAAGCCACTAAGGATTGAAAGTCATCTTTTTATTCAAAGCCCATTACGTGCTCGTAATTTGGTAAAGAACAATGTCTTCCAGTACATTGGGTCTAAGGGATCCGCTCGACCCATTAAGCTTTTGTCCCATCCCAAAGGGTGCTGTTGATTATTTTCAAACTGTTGCTCGTGAGAAAAAACACACAGCACATTACAACATCGTTATTTTTATCACGTAAAGCAAATATCTAGGCAAAGAAAGAGGAACTTGTTTTTATTCATGCGGTTTTCATCCGTTTTATTTTATGATTTTGCATGGTTATAACACAAACTACTATTGTTAAAATACGTAAAATTTACTTAGATAACTATCCTTGATAGATTTACCAAAATTTTGAAGTTAATAGTTTATAAATTATATTCGGTAGAAATATTATTAAATGGTTATCTGACCACAATTATTGTACATAGTTTTATAATCATTTAGGATTGGTTTTTAGTTTTTTTCTTTTTAATATACCAAGTATACGTATACAAATTATTAAAATTATAGATAATTTTATAAATTCATTTTTTTTTTTTTTGTGGCAGTATTAATAGATTTTAAGTAATTCAAACTTTAAATACTTATGTATAAAATTTAATTTTAAAACATTATAATAAAAAACTATTAAACTTGTATTAAAATTTCAAGTTTTCTGAATTGAAATTATAAAATATTTCAAAAATCAATGTATAACTTTTTATACTTGAAAGTTTAATTGCTGGTCTTTTAATAGTCTCAATGTTTAGAAAATGTATAACACTTTCAACTCTACGCAATTATAAAATAAAATATATATTCATTATAAACTGTTCTAAAAAATTATTAATGAAGCTTAAGCTAGACATAAAAAAATTAATGTCAAATCAAAAAATTAATTTCAAGTTAGAAAATTAAAGGCACTTTCAATTTTTTGTCATCGCGACTTAATAAATCACAAATTTATTTGAATTTGAATTTAATTATTTTTGGTATTGTAGTAAAGTAACTTATTATGTACTTTGAAAATTACATTATTATTATAATATATATGTATATATATATAGGTAAATACTATAATGCTACAAAATCAGTAATTAAAATATTTAAATTAATATAATATTAAATTCTGAGCAGAAATATGAATGTATTATTGGCTTAAACAATATGTGATATTTTTTGTGTTTGAAGACACTTTTTTAATTGAAAAAATAATCCGATCATTACTTTCTAAAAAGTTTTTGATGTTAAATTGATCTAATTTGTACTTTGGGAATTAAAACTAGAAATTTTCCTATACTTTTTTAAAATTATCAATAAAAACCAAAAAGTAAATACGAATATTTTTTTAAATTTTAATATTATTACTGAAACAATCATTTGATAATCATTTATAATCATAATTTGAATATTTTTTACTCAGATTATTTTTGATTGTACACAATGATTTATCATTGAATTTAAATTTGATGCATCTATTACATTGTAACCATCTCAATGACCCGGTACACTCAACGCATATGGCATACAGCAGAGTGGTTATCTACTTGTCGCTCAAAACTTTCAGTTATTATGTCATTATCAAAAATATGTCTATAGAAGGAATTTGAAACTTTTCAACATCACATTTATTATTATTTATTTAATACTATGAAAGTTTAAAAATATTAAGATTAATTCAAGCCACTAATATCATATTCTATTGGCTACTCGCACTGATCTTCAGTACATATTGGTTTTTTAAAACTTAATATCGAGTGAGTTTTAAATTAATAACAGCTAGTAATATTATATGAAATAATAAAATAACAACCTATATATGACATAAATATTATTTAATTTGTTTTGGTAAAAATTATTTATATATTTTAATTTAATAATTTGATGTTTTCATTAAAATTTACTTAACCAAGTTAAAACTTAAACTCGTTCATAGAATTTTCCTAGCTATAGTTAAAACTGGTTTTTTTTTTAATATATTGCGTGTGTGCTTATACTGTCTTCACTATTTTTTGATTACTATTGACGACTTCTAAAAATGGAAAGATTTAAGTACCAAAGTTGCTAGATGAAACTTCTAAAGTAATGATTTCTCTATATTTATTAGATAGTTTAAAAAAACTGTGTTTGGATATCAGAAAAAAAAAATATACGTATGTCAATAAATATAATTATTTCTAATTATTACGCTCCAAGTTTTAAAAAAACAGAACACACCACTTGCACGATAAACATATTGTTATATAATAGCAATGTTGTTTTAAAAGTTCATTAAAATTTAACTAGATAACTATAAAATCTGAATAAATTTTTAAGATTTAATATAAATGTAATACCACTTTCGGAAAATTAAATAAATATAAAATGTAGAAATTATGAAATATCATCAAAATATAAATGTATTTATATTCTATATTCTAAAAATGATTAATTGTTAACTGTAACTACTGTTTTTTTGTACATTTTTTATATAATTAATAATTATCTATTGACTATTCTAAATTGTTTTGTATAATTTAAATTTTATTTTCATGTATTTAACTTAACATCACTATCACAAGCTAATACGTACTTATAACCTATAGGTGATATTGAAAAATAATCAAAATATTTGTAATGTGATTTATTTATCTTAATATGTTGATGTTATTTGTTAAAAAAAAAAATAATAATAATAATAAATAAATAAATATAAATTTATTATTTTTGTTTTACGATGTATAAAAACTAGTATTAACAAATAAGTAAAAATAAGAAATGATCATTATTATTACACTATATTTAGTTTATTTTTTATCGTTTTGAAGTTTTATTTCTTAGATAAATTGCATGTATATTAAAATGCCTTAAGGCATAAAATGTTTTTTTCATTTTTCTCAAGTTTTAATCAAACTTTTTGGCTTTTGAATATATACCACAAAGCGACAAAGCGTTATATTTGAATGAGTCATGGAAAAATAAATATTTAGTTGAAAGCTAAAATTCTATTATTATAAATAGCAACGAAAAATCAAAAAAAAAATAATTCCCATCTTATACCCATTTTTATAATATACATCAAAAGGAAAATTATTATTTAGTACACCATGCATCTATTTTAAACTTTTAGGTTAAGTTGAAATGCGTTATTTTTCATTTAATATATATATATATATATTTTTAAATTAAGTATAATATAACTTAGGCTATGTGTATCCAAACATTTTACTATTTATTGTAAAAAATAAAATATTCTACACCAACCTGATTAAAATCCACAAAGTTCGTCATCGAGTATGGGTTATCCGATAGAATATGCTTTATTGACAGAGCTAGGTTCGCTGTGGCTCATGTACAGTATTCTGAATACATTCAAAGAATCGCGTATGGCCGATGTAGGGAGAAAGTTAACGATCCGGTCGGATGCTTGTTTTGAGCTTCCCCCACTCATACTCCCGATTTGATTTCATAATAATAATTCCGTATTATTATTATTATTTCATAAAAAAATATATCCACATGTATCATCGTAATGATAAATTTGTTTCCATACAGAAATGTTTTTAAAATTAGGGTCATCGTGTATAATGGAATGTATCACCGCCACCCTATAATAACAATCATCTTGAAACTTTCGGTCTATACTTATGCGTTTAATGGTTAGTTAAAATAGAAAAACTCACTTATCTTATTTAATAGAAAGTCGTTTTGTCTATGTTTGAGTATACTGTACATCTTTTCGATTGCAACACGGCTTGCACAAATGCAAAAATGTTAATAGTATACGCCACGAAAAAAAAGACTTGGAGTTAATGTATTGAAAATTACCGACAGCTTGCAATAGAGTTATTATCTATTATACCTTCTGGTTAAACTATCTTGTCCCATATGCCAATATCACTAACATTCATTGAATTTTTCTAAAAATCACACATAAATAAAAATAAATCTATGATAAATATTATAGAATTATTATAACCTATTTTAATTTTTATTATTAATATTTAGTAATAACTAATAAGTAATATACACGTGAAACTTATAATAACAATACCACAGTTATATAATAATATGATAGTATTTTAATCATAAACAAATAACGTTTATTCTCATTAAAGATATCGATTGTTAATGCATTAAAAATATTAATTATTTCAAAAATAGAACTTTCTAATCCATTGCTAGAATTATGTGTAGGTATATGGCATTATTTTTTTGTATAGATAATGAATTTGTCTAATAAAGAAATGTTGAGTATCATAATATACTAGGTACTTAATTATCAACATTTTTAATAAGAAGTGATAAAAGCATGAAATGTTTATTCATCAATATTTAACCTCCTGGAGTTTTTAATAGTAAATTTCCGATGTAATGTGACTTCTTTTGTTACCTATATGGTATAACAATCTTGTAGCTTATTGTCTACACTTCACACGATAAAATAAAAATTATAATCAAAGAACCTATTTAGGTTTTTATTTTTACGTTTCTAATAAATTTTTTTAAATAATTCTTATAGCATACACAATACTAATTATATTAAAGTAATTAAACATATTAGCTAATGGATTTAAAAAATACTTTATTAGTTTTATTTATATCGAATACAATATCATATCGATAATATAACTTATATTAATTACAAATTATGTTTATTAGTATTAAACCAAAGAAACCTAACTAAAAATGTATTATAAATATAATATTTTTTATGCAAATTTGTTCAATAAAGTTCGGATAAAAAATAAGTCAAGAACATTTTCACGCAAAAGGTTAGGTAAACTCGTAAAATATAACAGGTTATTATAAAACAAATATTAGTATTCATAACTTCTTATCTATTATCATACTTAATAATAAAATAAATATTTTCTAGCTTTATTATACTATCAAAGAATGGGAATCTGACATTGAATTAAAGTTACTCAATATTATATAAAATAAAAGTTAGAGAAAAGTATAAATACTATGTTGTAACAGCCAACATACCTATGCACCCATAGAATATAACTACGCATGCAGAAGAATATACTTATAAAACAAACACACATATACATGCGCACATTAAAACTTACATATATTGTATTAATGTATTATGATGTGTACGTTTTATATTATATAAGCGTGTGTGAATCGTAAGTGTGAGTATGGTAACATACGAGTAATTTAATACAAAGGAACAAAAAAACAATTTTCATTCTCTTGCTTATTCGAATCCTTCATTCGAAATAATACACAAAACGTAATATTTTTGCTTATACATAATATATATATATTATGCGTATGCATATGTCGAGTATATCATCATCGGTGTTATAACTATTCATTTTTTAATATTTTAAAGTATAATTTTTACACTTGTTTCCAGCAGACTTAAGAGTAATTTAAATAATTAAAGTTGAAACGTTTTATGCAGACTGTATGCATGAAAATTGCAACAATGATTTGCAATTATATTAATGTATGTTATTTTTTAGAAAAATTATTATTAAAATATACAAATTCTACACACAAAGTAATCATGTTTGTATTTATTCATTTATTATTTTAAAAAATACATTACATTTGATGTAATCAAATTAAATTAAAATATATTACATAGTGTTATTTTTATTCTATTTACAAGTTTTTAAATTATGTACGTATAATGTATATAGAATATAGATATTATATAAGATTTTATAGAATTATGTTATCTTTTTAAATTTGTATTTATAAATTGTGTTATATATTATGGTCATTTGAATATTTCATTATAAAGAATAGATAACATTTTTTTTATACCTATTCGTTATTTATTACTAACAAATTATCTACTTAAAATAAAAATATCCAATTATCCAATATTTTTTATTTTTTAGATACAAATAATAAAAAATAAATACTATTATTCTATGAACCTATTAAATTTATATAAATACTCGAATAAATAACTAATAATAAATTATCGTAGAAATGGTAACTCATCATACGTCACATACATATCAGATAATTAAATGGGAATATTGTAAAATCATCAAAAACCATTACATTTGAAAAAAGATTACATGCTGACCTTGCAACCGCCAATATTTATAAAAATATACTAAATGTATTTTTGTAACTCATGTGGGAAAAATATTAAATTACTTCAATATTTATAATTAGAGTTAATTTTTTTTATGTATGCTGACACTTAGCATGATTCTTTATCAAAAAGTATTTAAAAGCCAAAAAACCCTTGTCATTGTAAAAACAAAAGCTGCTCATTGTTTGTTATCAAATCATTTAAATTATCTAAACATGAATCATTATACAGAAATAAATAATTAGGATATAAAATAATTAATACCTTATTAAATGTGTGGGTTGTAAATATATTGTAAATCTATAGTTTATACTGTTTACGGCTATACCTATAGTTTATGACTTTGTAACGCGATATGCTTTTATTGTATATCTAAGAACATCTATTTAATTCGAATTTCAAATAATATTGACTTAATACAGATAATTAAGTCATCATATCAATTATAATCCACTTAAATACATATATACAATTGTTTAAATATATTTTTTTTTAACTTAATCTATTTTGCTCATTTCTCGACAATGTATATAATATTAGATTATTTAATCTCTAAAATAATACAAGCATTATATACTTAAAATATTTCATCAGTTTTTCGTAAATAAAAACTACGAAAAATGCTTATTGTATTGTAACTGAGTCGAGTATAACAATAGGCAAGAATGTTATGTAGCAATAAAAAAAAACTGAAACGTAATTACATAATAAAATCTTATTAACTCATATTTAATTAAATATTATTAATTGGTGTAAGTAACTTCAATCATATAACACATTTACTAGCACAACAAATCTTAAAATTATGCTAACTAAATAATTATTATGGAATTCACTTCTTATCATCATCATGAGTCTTAAAAAAATATTATTCTACAAATGTGA
Source organism: Melanaphis sacchari (assembly GCF_002803265.2). Taxonomy (NCBI): domain Eukaryota; kingdom Metazoa; phylum Arthropoda; class Insecta; order Hemiptera; family Aphididae; genus Melanaphis; species Melanaphis sacchari. The sequence continues at coordinate 2,027,554 of NW_020270366.1, read as the reverse complement.
ACATTAAAATACTAAATAAAAAATTATTTTTTAAGTTAACTCTTCAACAACCATCAATTCATTAGTAACCACTCAGCTAATTTTATGATTTATTACAGTCAAACAATTATATAGTTGGTTATAATTAGAAAAAAATAAGAAACACCTATGATTTGTTTTACTTTTTAACAAATATTACGTTTAATTACATAGCAATTTTTTTTTACCTTCTAAATTTTTAGATAAGGTTTAACCTAAGATAAATGTAATTGTTAAATAGCATGTCTAACATAAGAATGGAAAGTGAAGTGTATGGTACCTAAATTGTAATTATTATAACGTACATTTCCATAAGAATTGGTAAAATAATAAACGAAAAAAAACTGTATCAAAATATTTACATGTATACATTTTATACTATTATTTACTACATATCTATTTATCATGATAATATTTTCTTGTAAATATTTATAGAAATTTATATTCCCATGTAAGATTCTTAATTATTATATTTAGTGTTAAGTATAGTAGGTACATAAATATGTATTTGTAATTCGTATACATCTTAATAGATTGACTGTCATAAGATCCCATGCTGGATCGCACCTCGGTGTATCCTGACTACCAAAGGGTTTTTTAATGTGCTCAAAAAAAAAAAAAATATCAAAAACAATGTTCATCTATCTATCTCAAAATTTTTAGATATATTTTTAAGGCGTTCCAAGGGTTATTTTATTCTTTATGGATGAAATCCAAAATAGGATCTCATGGCGTTGGTGATACTATAATAATAAGTTTTATACTCATACAAGATGAGATCCAAATTAACTCCTCAAAATCTGTACATCACAGATATTATATTATAAATAAATGTAATAAATTATATCATTTGCATGTATTTTTATAATATAGGTTCATGGATTTTATGTAAAATAATAAAATTATAAACTTATCTACTAATAATATAATGTGTACTATGGTTTAGTTTTTAAAACACTTAACAAATTGCAATGTTTATTTGTAGAAAAAACAAATTTTAAAATAACAATATAAATTTAACACCTTTTAAACTAAATATAATATTATAACTTATATCTTATAAGTAACATGTCTAGGAATATTGAAATATTTGACAAAACTTTTATAATAATTATAAAATATGGCATAATTACATTACATAGCCACATAGGTAATAATAAAATTAAACATATTTACTATTGTCATATTACGTTATTAAATCGTTATCGTTTATTATGATAACAATAATGGAGGGAATTTTATTACTGATACCAAGAAGTCTTTTACACTTTTACCGATATTCCTACTATTCACCTTAATGTAACTTGTTAACGTTTTAAAAGCAATAATTGAGTCAATTAAAAGGATATTAAAGGTTATTTTAATAGAATAAACAAAAAAAAATTATAATAAATCAACAAAAGACCATAATTTCTTGCTGAAACTACCAAATAAAACTAGAAAGACGATAGAATCTAAAGGAAATGGTAAACTCCAACAAATGTAATATAATCTTTTACAAAAGATAGTCTTAACTCCTATAAAAGATAATGTTAACTCCAACAAAATATTATAAAAAATGATACCACTCATACCACTGTAATAATATATCAGTTTTGCAATATATAAATGCATAATGTTATACAAAAGTATAAACTTAAAACAAAAAATTGTTTGAAAAATATAAAAATTTAGTAAAACAATAGTCATAACTTTACTCATAATCATTTACGTTTATTTTTGTGGTATACTTTGAAGATAAACTCTAAATATGAAATTTCTTCTTGTACATATTTATTTTTTTTTTGTTTAAGTATAAATTCATATTTTTGAATTGTTTTGTTTATTTATGTTGTGTCGATACCATACAAATTACTTTCGCTGATCTATTAACAATTTGTACTACAAATTCTTTATTTAAATTTTTGTATTTTATATATTTATTATTTTTAAGTTATGATAACTTTTAACTTTTTGAGCTTTTTAACTCCAAAATCGTGAATTCAATAATATTATCCTACTTTTTTCATGTAAAAATTTAGGAGATAACAGTATCTTTGATTTTCAGGTAAAAATGTAAAACGATTATTGGTGTTGGAGTTCACATTTAATTATGACTCATGTAAAAAGGTTATTCGTGTAGGAGTTTACATTTGGCCGAATCTAATTATGCTTAAATTACCATGATATATGAGATCTAATTTGTGATCTCAATTATTAAAATGAAATGTAAGTGAGATCCCAAAACAGATCTCAAAAAATTTTTTGGTTATTTATGTGAGATCCAAATATGGATCTTATTGCTAGGTAAAAAAATTTGATAAACTCTTCGACAGTCAACCTATTAATAATTCCAAGAATTAATACTAGTACTAATACCTAATACATTTCCTACCTAGGTAATTCCTAGGCTTAATATAAATTATATAACAGTCTTATGAAATTTAAAAATATAATATTTATGTAATGAGTGTAAATAAAAAATAAAATTTTGATTATTATCTGTTGAAAAATGTAAAAAAATAAATCATGAAAAAAAATTAGTCTCATGCATTACAGCAATGTTTTAAATGCAATAACTAATACCCATGGTATATTGTATATATTAATAATGTATTATTTGTATTAGTTTTATAAAACTTTCTACAGTAACATTTTGATCTTTTATAAAAAATATTTAATATAATCTTGATTCCACTAATAAATACTTAGTTATTGGATATACAATGCCACAAAAGAGTCCAAATAAAATTAACAAAAAACCAATGTCAGATAAATAAACAAACACAATGATGATTCCATAATATGTAATATTTTGATAAATTCATATTATAGCCCTTATGCTTTTATAATTGAACGTGTCTTAGCCCATATAGCTAATAATATATATCAACGTTAACTATTATTATTAAAAAAAAAAAAGCTCGGAAATATGCATAATCTATAAACTATATTTTCTATCTTAGTTCACGAGGTTATGACATTTTTTTTTTTACTGTACAATATGGTTTTCCGAGATGCCACCACTAGGTGACTTTCCCATATACACCTCCTGACTCAAGATATGATCCGAAAACAATAAACTTCTTGCACAAATTAATTTGTATTTATTCTTACTTACTCATTAACTTATAAATTATTAAACAAGCTAAAAGTTGGATTAGAAATATTCTAATCCATCATACAGATAATTCAATTAATCTACTTCAGATTATTCAGACTATTATGATAATCGTAAAACTAGGTATGCGCCTACCTAAATTATACTATATAATAGGGTTGTGTAATATCAATTTGGTTCAAATAAATGACAAGACCGTTAATCTAAATGTACTGTGTAAGATTCGAACTATGTATTATTTGATGCATACAAGTATTTAGAAACTTAGATAGATATTTGATTTTATCGAAATTTAAAATATTTTACCCATAATTGTATTTTATAGTGGTAATATCGTTGAAACTTTAGCTAAAATAGTTAGATCCTATATATTAAGTAAATACGATTAATATTTTTTAAACTTATGGACAAGTTTGAAGTTACCCAGGTATAAATATTATGTTTTCTTAAATAACTTAAAACTACCTATACGGAATTAGTATATTTCAATTATATTTTACTGTTTATATTTAAGAAATTCTAGTCTAATATAAATTATTTTATTTATGTATTGCGTGGACTTATAGATTATAATTCAGAGATTATACTATTATTATTATTATTATTATTATTATTATTATTATTATAGGGTAGGTATATGTATATGATTATAATAGTTTGTGACTTACATTTTCACACATTTCCGAAAATTCAAAAGTCATAAAATATTAATGATGAAATGTTGAAAGCCTTTGATCATTAAACCATACCAAAATACTGTCCTTTACTACTCTGTATGAATATTCGATGAAAATTTCGATTTATAACTTATAAGTAGGTACCTACATCCAATAGAGTTTTACCTATGAATTTTCCTTCAACAGTTTCTAAATTTCCAAATTCAACTTTAATATAGAAATTTATTTTAGACGATTAACGATGGCGATTCTGAACAATTAATCATAAACCTACCTATTTAATACCTACTTATTTCAATTGTATACGCGCATACCTATGCTATATATTTTATGGTAAAATTTGATTTAAAATTTTATCAATTTTATTTAATAATATAATTTTTATTTTTATTATTGTCAATAGAAAATACTTATTATCAACAATATGAATTAGGATTTATGACTAATTATTAATCAAACGTTGACATAATAAATTTAACAATTTAAAAAATTCGTTGTCAATATAAATGTAAATGAATTATAGATACAATTTATTTAATTATTATATAAGTAGTTAAGTTTATTTATACAGTTATATGCAGAATTTAAGTTACATAAACGTTATAATAAGTATTATCGACCTATATTTTATGTCAATTTATATACCTGCTGTATACCTACTACCTAAATCTGTAAGTAGGTACATAATTATAATACGTTAATGTTTATACGTACCTACTTATATAGTTATATATAATATTCTGTAATAATTTGAACTGTGATTTTTAAATCATATACGTACATGATACTTACCTATAAGTGCCTAAGTTGTGTCGAGGTTACATCTTCATCACTATTGTTTGTTAATGTTCGATAGGTAGTTATGTATCAACTGATTCGGTAGTTTATACCATGATTAATCATCATTATTCATTACCTACTTAGTCATTTACTAAATATAATAATAGTTGGTACCGGGTATATCTGTTTCTACATAAAAACAATTTTAAGATTATTAAGAGGTCTAGAATACAACCGTGATTTTAATTACAGAAATACAGACGTGCAAAAGTTTTTTTTTGTATATTATAATTTATTGTTGATAATAATATAAACATACCTAGTAAAATAGTTCTAATATATAATTAATGATATTAAATAATATAAAAATCGATTTCTTTGGCCGAGATACTAATAAAATAAAAATCAGTAGTTAAATTAAATTCTTATAATAATATTAACACACAAATTTTAAAAAAGTTATGTATATAAATTGCACAATAAACCATAAATAAAAATTTTTAAAAATGTGATTAATTTGAATATATAAAACAATAGATATATAAATCAGATAAATACTGTATGTTATGAAAAAAAACATCAATTTTTTTCATATTAAAAAGACTAAGAATTTTTATGATATAAAAGTTGTGAAAAGATCATAATTGAGTGAAAATTTGAAAAGAAAGTACCTACCTAATTGAAATAATTGTTTTTTTATGAGGTATTACAATATATTACAATTAAATATATTTTATTTAAAACTTCAATAAATATTAATAATTTATGATGTTTGTATTATTTATCACTCTTTTTTTTTTATATATATGAATTACATAATCTCAACTGATAAAACAAAAATAAAAGGGTTTGACAAGCGAATTAACTGAGGCAGACCTCATAGAATTAATATGATTTTTTTTTCGAATTTCACGAGTCAAAATGAAATTTATTTACCCTATAATAATCTATAGGCTATAAGAGTTGAAAACGAAATTATAAATACTCCCCGAATTTGAAGAATGCGTTTGCACAATTTGGTTCCAATTGATTCAGTAGTTTCTAAGTCTGAATACCTCAACCAATGCTATATTAATTTATATGTATTTAAAATTTACTCTAAACTATGGTTTAAACAGAATTTAAGGTTTTAGAATCATCTAACTTCAGTTACCTATAGGTACACTTGTCTGGCTCTATATAAGTTTTAAAGTAACTAGTTAAGAAATCAAATTACTCTGGATAATAATACAATATAAAATGTTAATAATTTATTTCGAATTCAAAGAATGATAGGTACCTATTATTAGTTTGATGGTCGACTAATGAACAAGATGATTTATCCTATGATAAAACATAAACAGGTAGAAACTAGAAAGTCAACTATAATATAATATATGTAACGCTAATTATAAATCATCATTCATAAATCACAGCCATTTTTGATAATCCACCTATATGATTATAATACAATATATTTTGTCCATAATTATCTGACATGTCCTGGTAGGTGTCAAACGTCAGTATTAACTCTCGAGGCTAAATTACATCACAAAAGATCATTAAGTAGGCCATCGTCTGTCAGTTACATTCGAATAACTCAAAATATTAAACTACCTGCAACTATACCTAATTACGTAGATACGTCGACGTAACTCGTAGGTAAAATAGGTACTTACATTTGACCAGAGGTGTACCACGAACAACTAATAGTTTAGTTTCTACTTACTTGTATTACAAGGATCCTGTGAATAATATAACGTTTGAATAATGTGTCATAATGTGCCAATGAGCGTCTTATTTTGTTACACTCTCAACTGGACAAATCAGCTGAATAATCCTGGAAAAAACGACGACGCGTTTCGTTAGACATGAAATTATGTAACCACGAAACTAAATACCATTTATCGATAACAAAAACTAAAACAAGTATGTTGAGACTTGAGTTTGATAGATCTCTTTAGCTAAGGGAAACTTTTTTTATGTATAATTGTATTCAAACAAATATTATCATCTTGTATTAGAAAATTAATATTTTTAGCTTCTCTAATAATATTATAATGCTCATTATGTAGATACCTATTTAATAGAAAATTTAAAACTCTTTCTTAAGAACATTGACCACGTTCCTTAATAATAAATCGTGTTTGATTTCATTATTAAATTTGTTTTTCTTGTATAATTTATCATGATTAAATGTTCCTAGCATAGACTATCTACACCGACAGATATGTTAAATTTAATAAGTTTATAATTTAGTGTTAATTTGTATTGTTTTCAATACATTTTTAAATAATAGGTCGAGGCTAGGGCTTTCAAACATCATAATTATGTTATATTTGACAAAAAATGATTGAGATTTGTAACATAATAATATAATGGAAAACAATAAACATAAATAGTTAAATAACACAAAACAAAACATAACGATTAACAAAATATATCATAAATCAAAACGTTAAATATAGTATATCATTAAATGAAATAATTAATTTCCAATTATTTAATATTTATAAGTTATAAGTTATAAAATATATTTAAAGTTTTAATTCTGAATAATGTAAAACAATTTTATTTTTTCAAATGCAAGCCCTGGTTGAGGCAAAACAAAAAAATTATAAATCCAATGTTGATATCAATAATAAATACCTAAGCAAAGTAATGAATTAATGTAACTTCATTATTAATTTAATTTTTATCATAATCATTATATTATAAATTAAGAATAGTATTTTGTTATGTAGATTGTAAGATATGATAAGTAACTGTCACTTAAAAGTTAGAACATATTTTGATAGTGAAACATCAACAATTAAAAAAATTAAACCATACTAATCTAATAGTATTATTAGTGACATAATACTGCAATTATTTAAATAATGTTATTAGTACCTACTATATAATATAATTAAAATTAATCAAAAGTAAACCAAATATTTTAAATTATTTTTGGACGTGTAGTTCTTATAAAATATAGTAAATTTATTGTTTTCTAGAAACTTTTATAGTACCAGTCAATAATAAATATTAGGTATCAAAATCAATCAATAATCCTATGGATATTTAACTGGCTAAACTAATAAATAATATTTGCAGTAAACACAATCCTTATAAAAATAATAAGTATTTAATCAAAAAAAAAAACAACACAATAATTTACATATCATGTAAATGTATGTAAAACTATATAATGTATATATTATTAGCTTGATCCCATACATAATTTTAAGAATGAAAAAGTATTATTTTTTTTTTTTTTTTTGTGTGTGTGTTAATTATTAGTTGACGTATCATTTTCAATTATTTTAAGAGCATCTTCTGCTTCTGTTGCCAGAAAGTAATCATCCGACTTAAAAATTACTGGTGGTTCATAGGCAGGCAATTGTTTAGAAGAATGGTCTTCTTGTTTTTTATAATAAAAATTATTACAAATAAATAGTAATTTAATATTGTGTTAGCAACATGCGTTTATTACATAGTAATTGACTTACAAAAAAAGGTTTCAAAATTGTATTTAGTGGACCATCCTTATTAATAGGCATACAAGCCTCAGCTTCAGTTAGTTGTTGGTCAACCAATTCTACATCTTCACCAACTTTATTAACAAGTTTTTCTAATTTGTTTACAGAGTCTGTGAGTTCATTAACTTTGGATTTCATCGCTTTTATCGAGTCATAATGCATCACAGTGCTTTCCATTCGTAGTGCACGAACCTTAAAATAATGAATATAAATTTGAATTTTGTCAATTGAACACTATTAAGAATATAATATTATTATTTACCATTTCCATAAATGTCTGAAACTCTTCTAATCGGGTAAGCATATCTTCAACTACATCTTTTAACGCACTAACCTGAGAAGACCAAAAATATCTCCAATATAATATAATGTATACTTAATACACGTATACCTAAGCATACTGCATAGGTATCTATTAATTATTTAAGTTCTAATGGAGTTACCTCATTTTCATTGTCGACTTTTAAGTACTCGGAATAATCAATGGCCAGTTCGTCTAACATAATTGATTGAGTTATATGAATACGATGCTTATTCTAGCAAGAAGTTGTTTTACTTCTTGAATTATTTTAACTTTAAGCTACAACGTATACGCTACAATAAAAGAAATAAAAAAAGTCACTCCGTAATCTGTATAATGAATAAACAACCTGTCGACAACTAAGATCTTAATATCTTATTATTATTATTTACGTATGTAAATTAAACACTGATAAGCATTATCGTTTTTATCAAATTGTGATAACGAACTAGTAGTAGGTTGGTTACAATATCGTGGTCACGACTCGAGTTGATAAAGAACCTTAAAAACGTGTGATGTGATCTGTACTGTAATTGAGTTATTATAATATACATAGTAATAATTGAGATAATTAGGTACTCGAAATTATCATTTGATAAATTGATATACATAAAATATTAGTTATTACTCAAATAGTAATTGATATTACTTAATAAATTTTCAATATCAAAATAATTACGTATAATTTTCAATTAATATCACTCGGGATAGTTAAATCGTTACTCATAAGTCATAATAGTCAAAATAATCAATTGAAATAAAATTGTCCATAAATCATATTTTCATTTTAATTTTAATTTAATTTTTTTATTCTAACTTCAACCAATTATTATTCACAATAAGAAATATTAAAATTATAACGTACAATTTATTTCACGTTTATATTATAATGCATAAAGTATATTATGCAAACATATTTTCATATTTAAGAGTTAAGACTGTGTTGGGGATTTTGTTTTGTTTAGAAAATCTTAATCTAAACTCTCTAAACACAATAAAGAAAAACATAAACTGTACACAATAATAACAATAATAAAATGTACCGTAACTAAAGTATTATAATTAACAAATAATAACTAATATTATTCATTCAATTGTTTACGTTGTTCGAAGTTTTGGACTTGGTTTTCTAAAAAAGTTTCGAATAAGGTATATCGAGTAGTCGAGTGACAACTAACGAGTAATCAAATTACTATAATTTGAGTAAAAATACATTTGACTGTATGTCCATCATCACTAGACAGCGTACTTACGTAGGTACTAGGTAAAGTCGCCAATCGGCATACTTTGCGTCTGCTTTTCTGCCCCGGGTGTTCTGACTCTCAGCCTGTCTAGTGACTTAAGAGTCGCGATTCACGTTTAAAGCGATCACGAATTCATTAATAAAATTTCAAATTGTCTACGATTGTAAGATTTTATCGATATAAATTAGGAGCCGGTGTAACTCGATCGTGGTAGTTGCAAGGCACTTTGTAGTGGACAAAGTGAAAATTGCTTCACCAGAAATTCGGTCGGGACTCAGGAGTGATTTAAGGATGTTTTATGTTTAGAAATATTGGTAACTTGCAGGAAAAAATCCTTTGTAAAGTTCTTGTATTATAAAATATAAAACTTTAATTGGAAATAAATAATTCTTAAAATATGTGTGAAATGAAACCTTTAATCGCATACTTATTATTATTTAGTGTGTTTCTAATGTATTTGCCTACGATAGCTATTTATATTGGTCATAATATATTAAATATGTTGCATACATTTAACACAATACTCACAGACTTACCAAATTTACATAAAGAAATAAATACAAACGTTCTTACTCGATCATTAAAATTTCATATTATAAACAAAAAACTTAAGGGCATCACCATTGTATTTATATAATATGTAACATGTTTTAATTATAAATACATATATTGTATTTAATTAGGTAGGTACCTATATATTAAATATTATATAAACATAATTAATTAAATTAAATTAATAATTTATATCCTGTATAATTATAATCAGATATTTGATATAATTTATAAATATTCGAGGCTATAAGGTTTGGTCAAGTCATGTTAATGGTAGTTTAAAATTTGCAATTTAGGCTTCTAAATCTAGGCACTTTTTCGATTTTTTTTTTTTTTTTACATATACCAATTTATTATTTAAAAACAATGGTGCAATTAGAATTTGTTAGTCGAATTTAGTTTCGAAGTTATGGTGATATAACTTCATATAACCACTTATTTTTATGCCTAGATTGTTACTTACTCGAATAGGTTACGCATGATACAATCTAAGTTAATATAGTTATAGCCACGAGAGATGAACTTTACTAGAATGCAGCACTAAACGTAACAAGTAATGACATTTTAATTGTGTACATTAATCTAGTTTCCCTAGTATAAATTGTCAACGATAAGTAAGAAACGTGTCGTATTCAGTAGTGTCAAAACTCCAACCGAAATGATTACTTCACAAATAATAAGTTAGGTCACCCGTTAAGTTAACCCCATTTTGATAGCTTAAGTTTGAACTCATACAATTGCTCCCTCCCTAAACTCTGGAGGAGTCTTACCCCTACCATAAAACTTCCAAAGTGGAATATTTCTACCTTCAGAGGGTATGGAGACCGAGCTACCAAATCAGAGGTCTGTAAGACCTCGAGTTTTTACTCCAAAGCCGGTAGTCGAAAAAAGTGATTTCTTCTCATAAGTACTTTAAAAAAACTTTGTTACAATACTTTGTGCATAAAAAAAAGAAGAAAATCACGAACTTAAAAACAGTAAAACAGTAAAATTTCAAAAATAAGTCTAATCGACAAATTTTGATTGGATCATAAATTTTTTCTTAAATAGTTAATATACAAAAACTTAAAAAAAAAAATAAAATTGAAAAATTTGCGTGTAGATAGAAAGCAAATTAATTTTGCAATTTATTGTATGCTTGGTTAAAAAAAATTAAATATTAATTTTTACAGTCATACAAATTTATTGAAGGTAGTAAATAATTATACATATTATAGTTGTTAATTAGGTAACTATTAAACAATAAAAGTGTAATTAATTTATATTATATAAATCTTACCATAGGAAATATGCATAATTTAAATCATTATAGTATGTTTGTCTGCAATAATTATGTATAATATTATTAATTTATATTAATTATTTACTTAAAAACTTACACTGTTTAAATTACCAAATTTATTCATAAATAATCTTAATAATATCATTACTCGTACTTGCAAGTTTTGAATATAAACAAAAGAGATTATACCAATATTACATTGTTTGTAATTTTTGGTGTGAAAACCTTATTATAATATTACCATATATATTTGTATATGTTTAATGTTTATATATATTATACTTATTGAAATAATACCACAATTGTTTAAATGTATAATTTATCAATGATTAAGACGAATAAGTACAGGCATTTATTAAACGATTCAAGAACAATATAATTAAATGATAAAAATAAAATTACATAACACACTATATAATATACATTTTACAAAGCAATGTACAGTAAAGTTGAACATTGATATTTGGTATTAAATATTAAACATAGATTATTTAATATATAGGTACCTACCTGTGTATTCACTCACTAGTATTCACCTATAGGCTATAATGAGTATAACCTATTATATATGCATACGCATGAATATCTAATATTTACCTACCTATTATAATCTACTCTCATGCCAGACATGCCATAGAGCACAACCCGTGGTTGAAGATGTGTCTAAAAGTTAAACTACAGAGAATAAACATTTAAATACAACAATTAATTTATTTAATTAAAAACAGTAGTGCACATGTCACATGAGTAAACGAAATAAATGAATACTGCGCGTCGAAACAGACGTCATCACTTTACGAAGAGTCGAAGACTTAAAAAACGTTCTCAGTACTTTATTTAAGTATAGACAATGAAATATATAAATATATAATGTACAAAGACGTCGATGATCTGAAACAATGCGACAACATACACGATTTTTATTCTACACGAATACGTCTAACACTCGTTAATCGATTTAATTTACGCGCCAGACAACCAGATTTAAGTAAAGTACCTATATAAAATTCATATCTTACACGTTGGTCGGAGTCTCCAATTATAACCTACTTGGGGAGTTTTTTTTTTTTTAGGAGAAAATAGTTTTTAATGGAGAAGGTCTTTGATCCACTTTCGTTTGAGTCTTCATGGAGGATTGTCGGGGATGAGGAGTTAAGTAAGGTATCTTATGTTGGGGTTAGTATGTGTGTTAAATTTTTTTGTATAATTTGAGGTAGGCAGTTATAACTTGGTTTACATATTAAATACTAAATTACAACTAAAACAATAATTTTAAACATCAGTTAGATACAATTAATATTAGCGTTTAATTGTGCTGATTAGTGATGACGGAGATTAACTTACTACGATAATCATTCACATGTACCTATAGTCTATAAATAATCTATATCAGTCGCAACATGAAGGTTGCGAAATTTTATTGGCGACTTGCTAATAATAATCATAATAAAATAAATATTTTGGATTTCCACCAAATCTGAAAATTCAGAATTATCAAAAAAAGTCATATCAATTTTACTTTATTTTGAATCAACATATTTATGCGGAACAGCATTTACAACACTAGCGATAATTAAAAACAAATATTGGTCCAAATTAAATGTTAAAGCAGATTTAAGAGTAGCAGTGTCAAATATCAACCAAACAGAATCATTTATGCCTAAAATGCAAGCTCAAATTTCTCATTAAAATAATTAAACAGTAATTTTATAATTTTAGAAATATTAAAATGTTGTTATCATTATAATAATTTCAGTAATTTTTGGGGGATACTCCGAGTGGGTTCCGTTTTTAGTTTTTACCTCTTTCATAGCCCAAATGCGTCCACAGTCTTATTGAAGAATGTATTGAATAACCCAAGTGCGTCAGCAATCATCGATAAATTATATTGATAGCCCCAGTGCATCCTCGGTCCACAGCTATAGGTCTTAATTAAAATAAAATTATCAAATAAACCTTTCAGGATACAGTTGGTTTGAGTGATTTGACAATAATCGAATATGTTGATTCAAATATACAATTATAACACCTACTACATTTTTAAATCTATGGTTGTGGAATACAGGAAATGATGGGAAAATTGAATTTCAGCTTCTAAAATTATTTATGAGAATAAATAAATAAAATTTGTCTTGAATTAAAAAAAATTTTTTTTTTAATAATTAGTATTTACACTTGCCCTAATTCAAGAATGTAAACTAAAATTAAATATATAATTTTAAATTAGAATCAAAAAATATTTTTGTGGTGTAAGCCAGTTCACCTCTTTGTGGGACGCCTCGGGAAACTCCCAATTTTTTAATTTAGTCACGCCTAGTTTGCCGATAGACAAAATAGCCCAATACGCACTTGTCACTATTTATAAATCATTGGTCAGTGTAAAAGCAAAGAACTTATACACCCGATAAACACATTGATATTGAAAACAAGAAAATATTTAATTTAACTTTAAATTCATTAAACGTTGATTGTAAATGTTTCCTGTTGTATTATTGTAAAGACTAAAGATTAATGGAAAAATAGTATGTGATAATTGACTAGAATGAAAAATAGTTATAAAATCTCACCTTAGTGATTTAGATATCATTACCTAAAAAACAATATAATATTATAAAATATATATTATAATATAATCTGAGGTCATATTGCTTAGCGACATCTATGAGAGACGTATATATGCTTAGTATAGTACTTTGCCGGTAGAAAGCGCTAAAGTAATTAAAAAAATAAACGTTTTCTCATATTATTATGTCTTAAATATTATTGCACTATACGTTAACTAAAGGAATACCGTTTGATGAAAATAAATACATATGAGATAACTGAATAAAGTCTTCTAGCTCGTACCCGCATTTTACTATTGTTTAACAATATTTTTACGTTTACTCGTATAAAAATTAGTAATAATACGTAAGGCTTTTGAAATATTATTTATGTGGTATCTTTAATAATTGTGGTTGTTTTTGACATAAAAGGGTAACAGTTTTTATACGCATTTCTTACGTTTAATTTAATTTTTTTTTTTTTTTTGGGAAACACATCCGTCAGTTTCAAGCTAAATGTCCTATTTTTTGTATAATTATTATTAGCTCTTTTTTGAACTAACTTTAAAATGAAAATTTTCTCCATTATGAATATTGAATTATGATTTCTATATTTACAGAACTATAGAAGTTACATAAACATAAAGTTTGTATTAAAGAAATTTTAATATAAGAATAAATTGCATGGAAATGTATGCTGACACCGATCCGTGTCTGAGTAAATTATGGGAAATTGAGGTAATATAAATGCATTTAAAATGAACTGTTGAAATTTTTTGTAGATTAACCTATTACGATTTAAATTTATATAGGGTATTAACTTAAATTATGTCAATAACCCTTTGACATTACTTGCTAATTTCTCCAAGAGCATGTTTAATATCTAATATATGTTGTTCAGTGACGTGCGGCTAGGCAAACTATAGGTAAGCGGTACATGTCTGGCTAAAAGGAAGAAATAAAAAGTTTGAAATTTGTTATGTTAATGATAATGTGACTAAAACATTAAAATGATTATAATTTATTAATTCTTAAATGAGTATTCAATTTAAAACTATTTATCAGGTTTATTTGAAAAAATTGAATTTATTTTTTTGTATAGGTAATTTTTTTTACAAAATCGCTTGTATTTTAAGATTTTTAGATTGTCTGGTCCGTATCATTATTATATAAATGGCCGATTGTGGTCGAAGGGAATATCCACGTTTTTATATGGCGGTTAAAAGCGTTGTGCTGAGTGCTTATCGGTATTTAAAAAAAAATGAGATTCCAATATTTTACCATTGCATATTGAATAATTATCAGTAGGTAATTACTGAAAATACACTTTAATTTTATAAATAAACTTTAAATTGTAGTTTTCATAAGTAATATATCATATATTTTTTTAAGATTTAACTAAAAGTTTTATTTTAGTTTTTTTATTGAGCATCCAATATTTAATATTTTTTCACATAACTTAATGTTATTAAAAAAACTCATTAAAAAAAATGTATTTATTATTTTAGACTTTTTTTTTAAATTAATTGACTTTTTCCTTGTGTGGAATTTTTTATTCCACGATCTGTGAGTAAGTATCTAATAATCATTGTATTGTTACTTGATCTATTGGAGTATTATTAGAAATTATATATTTCATTACATAAGTAAATGCAAACTACAGTTAATTTTGAATTCAATATTTTATTAATTAATAATAGGTTTACTAACAATAAGATCATACATATTATTATATAAACGAAGAAAATAATTATATAAAACCATTGTAATGATATGCTCACACATCATAATTTATTGTATATTTTATCATTTCGTTAAATAAAGTAATCCCTATTGATTACTGACGAGAGAGACGATCTACATTGTTTGGCTACGTGGGAACCCAAACGCTATTGCGACCATATGGCACAAAGCGTTTGACCTATTTTCGTGTGCCGCCAAAGACAAGGGATGGTCCAATGAGGCTCTCTGTCATCGGGGACCCTGGCTGTCTTGACCACGTCGTCTTCTCTAGTCAATGCTTGAGCACTAGCCAAACCATCGAGTGCATGAGCACCAGCCAAACTATCGAGTGCATGAGCACCGACAAAAACACAGTGCAGGCGCACCAGACAAACGAGCAGGAGCTCTTCCCAAGACCCATCACACACCCCACAACTCAAGACTGCGAGCGACAGCTGGACTTCTTTCTTTTTCTAAGATAAAATCAGTGTTGTTTTTCTTATTTAAATTTAAGTTTTCCTTAAATCAAATCGCAACTTGTATTATCTTACATCTTTCTCTGAGGATCGTACTACAGGTATTCACCGCGGCGAACCAGGTAAGGTGCATGCCCTACATACTTATTGTCAGTACGAAATATTTTACTATTTGATTTACATACGGTGTATTTGATCATATTCTCGAATCACGATCTCGAGAACCCTCCGAAGAACAGGAGGAAGGTAATAACGCAAGAACAAGTACATTCAATATTTATTAGTACCGGACTTACATACAAGGCTTGTGTCCCTTGTGTCAGTCCGGCCACATCATACTCATAACATATACCCATTTTAATTTTAATTTTTTCTTATTTTTGAGTTATTACACCATATTGATTCATAATTTGATTTTTTTTTATTTTCTTCAACATTTGAAGCTGGCCTGTGAAAATAATTGTGATTTTAAACACGTGAATTCTACAGATAATATATATAGCATACATATAGTTAATCCATTTTTGAAATATCATTTAATATACGACTGATAATATGATTGGTCACCGCAACAAATCTTGCGATGTAAAGCAGTTGTTTGCCGCGACTCGCGGGGATTTTGAATTAGGTTACCAAAATTAATAACAACATAATATATTATAATAATACAGAAATCGCATGCGGGCGCTAGACTGTACCCTGGGTATATGTATATAATATGTATAATAATAACAATACAAATAATAATAATCACAATAGTTTTCAAAGAAAGGCCGCAACACCACGGAATGACAATATATATATATATATATATATATATATTTATAATAATTAGTGAATAGTGGCTACTGCACACACAGAAGTATAGAAATAATAATTATGACCTGGTGGCAACAGCAGGATCCACAGGAACAACACGTTCAATGTTTCACACCTCGTGAACCACACGAGGTTTGAATAAAAATGTAATGTGATGAAATTGGTGAGCGAACGCCACGATGCGTTCGACTCGACCGTTGGGAAAAGACAGAAAAAAATTGAATTACTAGGCGGCTGATCGCTTGACCACCGGTCGGCGAGTTGTCGTCGGATGGCGGAGGGGGAGCTTGCCGGGAGCTTGTATATTGGTCGCGTTTGTGGGGTCCCGCGCAAGCTCAATGGCGGCAAAAAGTGTTCCGCGTTCAAACATAATATTATATTACTATTTGCGAGTACGGTATACGCGTATATTAATATTATAGGGATTCAGATTTGTAGGACTTGACTTAATAAATGTAACTTAACAAATATTTACTAAAAAATACTCACACTTTATTAATATGGCGTCTTTAACAAATATTTAACAAAAACTATCATTACATAAATATATTTTTATAATTATTCAACATTATAAGATAATATATATTATGTATATTATTAGATATTCTATTTAATATTTACACTACGTATATAATCTATTTATAGTTTTATAAGTAATTTATCTGTAATTTAGAAATGTATTTTTTTTTCTAAATTTAAAATAAATTAATAAAATATTTATATTATTTGTAAAATAACATTTAAAAAATATTTTGTCTATTTTATAGGCATGAGAAATTTTCAATTATTTTTAGTTTTTTATTTTTTTAAATGTCAATTAAAAATTTCTCGTTCAAAAACAATTGTAGATACTTGAAATTTGCATCAAGTTTTTATATTATTATATGATAAAATTTTTAAATTCTATTTAAGCTATTTTATAAAAACGTGTTGTTGAAAGCAAAAATAAAAATATGGATCCTAATCGCAAAACCGATTGTCATAGATCATAATATTCCATCCCTTCAGTTAGACTAGTGCTCTCAAAATACCTACCTTTATAGGTATATATACTGAATGGATAGCTTTCCATGACATTTTTAGGTGTTAGTACATAGTAATCCAACACTCATCACAATTTTTTTGACTTGACCGATGACTATTTGAGCATACGTTCAGACTATTTGAAGGACATCAGATACTTTTTTATACAGATGTATATAATATTTTACATAGTACCTACTCATATTTTGATTTGTTGAAATATAGAAAAAAAAACATTTAAAGTAGTAAAGAACAATTCAATATTCTTACCTTTAAAAATTTATAATATTCTGGTCTATTCATTCTATTATTTTAATTAATTTATTCAAAATTTGAATAGTTTAACGTAAATTTCTATATATTATTACGTTGTTTAAACGTTTGTAAGACGGAAACAATAAATTCGGGTGTGTCCTATTAACGGGGAATTGTTTTAAAAAAAAAAGATACGAATAAGATTAACAATAAATTAATTTTACAAACCACGTAGGTTTCTTATACAATTTATAGGGCTTACATTTAATTCACGGTAAAGCTGTTTAACATTTAAGTGCTGAATTATACGTACAGCCAGTAATTTATGTAAAAAAACACCATTTCTTTTTCCCGCTTACTAGTTCTTCCGCGTCTTAACAGCCAAGTATTTTGCAGCCGAGTACAGAAAAAAACAATGAAGCAGCTAAACATCAATATAAAATACAATACCTCAGAAAAAATATAACTATAATTAAAAAATATAATTAAACAAGTGTATAGTATATTTATTTCTGATATTATATTTGTACAGGGTGATTCAACTGCAAGCATGTTTATCTCTTATTCTGTATTTTTCTTTAGTGCATTTATTTAAATTCTTATTTTTAAAATTTTTAAATATACTTATAAAAACTATTATTTATTTAAATAATTTGGTTTTTTATATCATTTAAGGAGTATAATTTGATGAACCTCATTTGAAAAAAAACGTGAATCTAACTTATTTCACTGTCATTTGTTGATTTATGATTTTTTTGAAAATTTTGTAGTGTATTAATTTCTTCATAGTATATATAAAAATATATCTTTAAAAAAATTAATACCACTATGTATACACACAACTGTGTATTGTGGTAATATGTATAACCATAGTCGAGGTTAGTGCTGCAACAAGTTACAACATATTTAAGACACAGATCTGATTAAATATTGCCAAACAATTTATTAAACTTATAAGACTAGAGTACAATTATATTAAACCGCACAATTGTTGTGGGCTAAGTGGGTATAATACGATTGTAGTATACCATGAATATAATATTTATGACAAAAATGTAATAATATATAAATTTTGATACATAATGGTCTAACCGTTATGCGTTTAAACGTAATGATATGTATTACTTAACATTATATAAAAAAAAAAATTGTATCTAAAGTATACGCTAGTCGAGCGAACAACAGAAATGTTTTTTATGCACATAATTTATTATAATTTTCATAAGAATATATCATCAATGTTGGGTAAAAAATATATTTCATAGTTAATTAAAATATAGCTAAACAATATTAATCATGGATGATAAATTGAATTTTTATTTTTTAATCATATAGTATAATTAATTTCACTAACTATTTATAAATTCAATATATTTATTAAATTTTAAATATTATAATTGTTAACTCAAAATATCTGTTAATTATTGAGTTTTATTCCGAATACTGATAAGAAGGTATATTATATAAGAGTAGGTATGAAATAATAATTTATTAAATAGTTTTTTGTTAGTTTCAATGTGAAATATAATAAGATTAAATTTCATGCATGGCGTTTCTTTTAATAATCGAGTACTTAGTTTTTTTAAAACTTTTTGAAAATATTTTATTCATAATTTAACCATTTTCGTTATATTATTAGATATTATAAATTTTTATTTATTTATTTTTATAACTATTGTTATACAACTTTTTATTTTTTTGAATGATAACACATAAATTTAAACTTAATATTTCACAGCAAAATAATACGTTAATACACATTGTTATTTAAAAGTAGTAAAAATATAATTTTTCAACAATTTTTATAGAAACGGATTTAAATTATCTATAAAAAAAGTATTTTTAAAATTGCTTAAAACTTTTTGAGAAAATTCCCCAGAAAGCATTTGATTATACTCCCCAAATATTTTACTATATTATTATATACTAACTTAATCTAACCAATCTGTTTTACTTTTTATTATTATACGATTATAATATTTTCAAATAATGTCTGAGAAGTGTTTATCTTTCCAATGAATAACTGTCATGTATACAATACATATAACTATATGAAAAATATGAAAAATTATTCTGATTCAAACCATAATAATATGTATTATTTGTATTCGTAGAATTTCCGACATTGTTATTGTGCATTAATTTATAATTAAAATAAAATAAAAACGACATATTTATTATAGAAATAAATATTATTATAGGCGTCTTGAACGATGAGCGTAACGTAACACTGTAAACAGTTATAAGGCGATCTTAAATAATTAACACACAAATATTATGTAGCGATGACCAGTAAAATTATATAAAAAAAAAAGAAAGTTTTTAACTAATAAGTAAAATAATGATAATTGCTATTTAATAATAATAATATCCGACTGAACTCTTAAATACTTTCGCAAGGAATCGCCAAGGGATTCAAATAATTGTTCTTAAACATATTTAATATAGTACAAACATATTATGTCACGGTTTTTCAATGGACCTCTTTTGGTTACATTACAATATTATATTACAATAATAACAATAACAATAATTACACAATTACAATAATAATGATGATGACAATAATATTGCGCTGTATTGGCCGTATAATAGTGCGGAAGTTATCTAGTGTTCTGGCGGTGATGTTAGTTCAAAAAGCAAATCTGAAATGAAAATTATACAAAACGTCTTAAAAAAAAAAAACAATTAATGATATATATCAGTAGATGAGGTATGTATTTTTTTAATTTAAATTGATATCTTTTTAAATATATACTGATATACTGTGAGAAAATTATACTAACTTACGTATTTTCTAATTTATCGAAAATAATAAAATAAAACTCAATATAGGCTAGCCTAAACATAATATTTCCCTTGTAACAACATTATTGTTTATATGTAGTTAAAAAAAAGTTATTAGAAGATTCTGAGATGACTTAGGCCCTGGCAAATGTTTAAAATCCACTTTAAATTTAACTGCTTTATATTAACATGCTAACTTAAAATTATAAAAAATAAGAAAAAAAGAAATTCGTTTGAACCGATTATATTAGAAAAGTGATTTTTGGGTATTTAATTATTATTTTTAAAATGGATTTATATGCGCCACGCCACTACGCGACAGTCTCGCTCAAATCAAATGTAATTCAAATTTATATTGTAAATAAAACATTGTACTATAAATTTTTGCTTAATGTAGCAGACAAAGTTCGAGGTGAGTTTTTCAGAAGATTTAAATGACATTTAAAACAATTCGAATTTTAAATATGAAAAAGTTTACACTCTTTGTTAATTATGTTGCTTATTGTCGTTCAACATAGTGTGGTTGTTAGCTATTATTGTTATTTAAATATTCATGTCCTGATAAAGAAAAAAATCCTAATGAAAATATGGCACTACATATTTTGAAAAAAATTAGTCCATCGAGAGCTTGCTAATCGATATTTTTTATATTATATGTTAAGATATTTTCAAAGGAACAACAGTTTCGTTCTTTACATCGAGATTTTAGTTGTACTAAACTTTGTTGTATTGTGAGTTGGCTGTATATTATTATATTATAACTCTATTTACCCAAATATGAAATTAATCAAAATGACGTAATATTTAGAAACAACTAGTGCTCAAAAGTATAATTTAAACGATTTTTATTGTTATAATTTATCAACTATACTTTTAAGTATTTTATAATACTTTTAACAAAATATACAATTACTGTTTTTAAAAAGTGTTCATAATTTTCTTGTATTTTCGAATAAAAATTATTATTATTGAATACAAATAAGTTGAATGAAAGCGTGGTTTTGAGAGCCTCATACTAGCTGTATCTATAAAAAAATCTAATTCCAATTTGCTTTATCTATTATACTTACGAGTATATAATATTGTTTTTGCTGATACATTTCTTTTTTAATTTTATTTGTGTTTTATTATTTTTTATAATAAAGAATGAAAAAAAAAACTATGTGTTGAGAAAAATTGATGGATATATTTTGTTATCATAAATGTTTAAAAAATTATATTAATCGATATTTCTGTACTAAAAAAAATTGTAAATCACATATTCAATTAAATATAAATAATGTAATTATTAAACAAGTAATATAAAATGTAACTATGAAAAATTATTTAGTGATGGAACATTAAACATATTGGAAGTAATCAAGTTAAACGAAAAGCTATTGATGATATAATTGAGAAGTAAGTGAAGTTATTCATATCCACCTTTTACAAGTGAAAATATTTTGAAATCATACACATTAAAAAAATCTAGACCGTAATTCATTTGTACCCCCCAAAAAAACTGAGAAAGTTTTTACCGCGAGACGTAACTAGTGTTCATTCATTTTAAGTACCGCGATATGGTCGACCCCCTCCCCTTCTCACGGGAACTTGGACTATTCCTTTATATATTGAAATACTAAAAAGTAATAATTTATGGCTATTAATAACAGCAAATGTCTTAGAATGTTTAAAATATAATAACAATACAACGTTAGTACGCTTTGATAAAAGAAGAAAACCATTTATTTTACATATTTTTGTTTTTGTGCTATGACATTAAATTTGCTACTTCTCCCTTTTAAGTTCTATAAAACCACTATTTTAGAATGATTATATTGATTAAACTAATATTGTTTATGATTATATATTATATTGTACATAAAATATAGATGATCTAATAATTTTAAGTTTTTCTTAAAATGTTTAGAGTCTTTTGATATCTGGTTTTTAAATAGAATATGTACAAAAGTCAAAGCTTAAAAATATAATCAAGAAATATCTCATTTTTTATACATCTTGTGTCATTATTATAGGTTCCTAGGTATTATATTAATAAATAATAATAATATACAGGTTTGTTATATTGTAAAATTATTGTGCATTACTACATAAAACAATGAACAACTTTTTTTTCAAAACATAGAACGAACAATGTGTGTTAAAAGATTTATGCTTTTAAAATTAAAACATTCCTAAAATTTAATCTAAAAGTGCTCGAAGATCAAAGTTGGAATCACGTGTAATAGAATACTTATAATTTGTGAATTAAAAAAATAAAAAATAAATTATTAATTCTCCCTTTTGGGAAAAACATAAGCTTATTATATATTGTATGGTGGATTATAAAAATATTCTGATCTTATGTCTCGACTTTGAGATTTAATTATTTATATCAACAAGTTATAATTAAAGTAATAGTTTATGACAGAAAAAGTTCTAAATATAATTTTATGTTTCTACATCTTCAAATATGTATTTAGGAACACATCACTCCATTAGTTATCACCCGTGAAATAATGCGTTGTTAGGGAAACAAAAAAATGTTGGATTTTTTGGCCTTCAAACTTTCAAACACGAGAAATATTAATGTTAAAAACAGAAAAAAAATTAAAACCACTACTATTAAGTGTAATCGTGGTTAGCGTTGGTCATAGATCGTTAATTATCGCTTACTTATTGATTAAAATTACCTATTTAATTACCTATGTATGATAAATATATTATGACGACAAAATTATGATATATATATATATATATGAATATGGTATATAATATTGTTATTTTTTTGCAGTTCAATGGACGCCCATGAGTGCTTGGATGTTAGGCTGTTGTATAAGACAAGTTTGACAGGAAGATGTCATCGGCGGTGCATCGGTCAGTTCCTTTTCCGTTTCACCAATGAAGCTCATTGCTGCCGATGAGGTGTCATCACGGACGCGAACGCTGTCTATCGGTTCGTAAAGCTCGTTACGGCCTCCGCATAGAGATTCGTCCGCCGATCCGTTAGCGTCTTCGTCGATGTTTACTTGAGCACCCACGGAACACTGAAATTGTAATGAACCAAAAATTAAATTATTATTATTATTATCATTATTGTTTTTTACAATTTTTTTCGTGTATTACTCAACATACTGTATAATATATTTGTAGCATTTCTATCATTGATTTTACCATTTTCGCATGTTTCATCCCCCGATTAGTTTTCTTAGTTAATTTTAAACACAAGATTTCTAATCGTACAGACATTTAGGATACAAATAAAATTAAACTTTAATTTTTTGTAAAATAGAAATTTATTTTTATAATTAATAGTATTGACAATCGACAATATGTCTTACATTTTTCATGATATATATTAGGTATAACCGTATAAGTACAAATCATAATTCCGTGATATACGACTGAGTTTTATCTAAACGAGCATTCAACGCAAATGTTTTTTTTTGTTCCTAAGAATTTATTATCCTTTAGAATATGTTTCAACAACACGATATTATAATCATAATACAGCGTTTTAAATAGGTCATTTAGTTACAGTACCAACTCATAGGTGCATATTCTCATTATCTCACTTTATTGACATCACATTTTTGACTGACTACAATAATAGTGGCCCTTGAAGATGAGCCAGTTATATAATATTATTATATTATAACCAAAACAACTATTAACATTTAATACATATCTTCGTAAACTTATTGTCATTTATCAACGAATTTATACTATTTGAATATTTAAAAAAAAAACTGTAGTGTTGATTAAGATTTAAAAAAATGATTAAATCTTCATTCAAAAAGACTCTGAAGTATCTAAAAAAACTTGTATTTATTTACAAATATTATTATGTATAATATTATAGATCGATTTTCAAAAATATAGAAAATATTAGGGTAACCAGGATCCGAGAAGTGGTGAATGAAAAGATGCTTTAATGCCTCGGAAATTAATCTATAGTACCTACGCAATAATAAAAACACGCTTATAACAAAAGGTTGTTTTATCAAAGCAACTGGTGGTGAAAAAACATCAAATGGCGAAAACAATTTTGGTGGAGTGCAAACGATAGGTCTTGTCAGCAAAATGGGCAAAGGAAAGTGAATTGTGTTGAAAAAATTCCTTGACTAGGTATTAAAAAAAAAAGACAACAGCTAAAGACCACAAGTCACAATCAACAAATACTCCAAAAATATTCTCTGCTAATTGAAAATGTCCAAGTGAAAAAAAAAAATATAGAAATAAAAAGATTCTATCTTCGTAATATTACCAAGTAATTTCTACGAATTTAAAAACGAAAAATAACAACATATCAATACCACGATGAATTTTTCAAATTTTAAATTTTGCAAGTCAATTTTTTTCTAAATATCGTGGATATTGATCGTATAAGCATAATTGTATGATATTTTTAATATAATATATAGTTGATTCTATCACAGTACAATATGATCATAATTATAATGTTTTAACTATAGAGACCAATGATATAACTTTAAGACGCTTATATAATAGCTAAACGTGTACGCCAAAAATATCAGGATAGAAAAACTTTTTAACTAAAACTATTTTTATTTTCAGCAGAAGCTTTCGTTTTACGAGACTGGTGTATTTTTTTTATATTGTTTATTTTATTATTATTATTATTTGTTAGAAGAAGTACTTCAAAAGTTACATCAAACACTCTATATAATATAATGGATTAAAAATTGGACAGCAGACACAGATGGGGGCAAAAAATTGTTGTCGTAAACAACGTGTATTCTTATTTTTAATACTTATCATGAGATAAAATATATTAGCTGTATATCATTAAATCTGAATTCTTCATTATCCAATAGGAAAATATTTTTATTTGTTATTTGTTATCATAATGGTTATATTTATGTATATAATTAATTTTAAGGAAGTAGGTACACATTTTGAAAGTGTATTCATTTTTTGAGTTCATTTTTAAATAACAGCTTAATATTTGGAAAACTCAGATTTTTGTTACTGTGAATGACGGTTGTTGTTTTTATTTATATATATATTTATATCATTTTGATTAATGATAATACATTAAGATAATATATAAATTCAATAGAATGAATGTTAGCCCATAAATAATGACAATGTATACAACATGTATAACATCATATATATTATAGATATATCACGTCCGTATTTCGTTTCGACTTTCATCATATTGAAGCATCGTTATGGGCGACACGATGGCGCCTATTCCCCTAGCTATTTGTATTCACCGTGAAGTATCCATGTCGCGAGTGAATTAAGGAGAGGCGGTGACGTGTCCATGGACTTTAGTTGTCACACAGGGTGAGCCGCTGTTTTTACCCGTCATTCCAGTAATATTAATATACAACATCAATACAACAATAATACAATATGGCTCACATTACATACATCATCACATCTCAATAATAACATAATATTATACACGAATCATATATAAATTAGTTGAATTAAATAAAGGTACCGTAGATAAAATAGTATTTATTTTACTACTACACTTTTTATCTTCACTTTGATTATCATAACATTAATATTGTTTATATCGTTTAATAAATTTTATTATTATGTTTGACTGCGACTTTTATAAAATTTTTGTTTTAACTGTTCGTCAACAATATGTCTATCCACACCATTATTCGAATTTATTGGTATTGACACAATCACAATCACATACACATATGCATAAAAACGCGTATATATTATATACTATAAACGCAGGAAATCGCCGTGTATGGGTTTCGGTTGCTATAGCCTATAAGTCGTGTTTGCAGCACGCTTCATGGGTTATCGCATTGTTGTTTTTTATTTACTTCACAATATAGTAACAGCGGCGGTAGAAGCT
Source organism: Melanaphis sacchari (assembly GCF_002803265.2). NCBI lineage: Eukaryota > Metazoa > Arthropoda > Insecta > Hemiptera > Aphididae > Melanaphis > Melanaphis sacchari. Next base: position 2,000,642 of record NW_020270366.1, on the reverse strand, counting down.
TTAATAACTTAATGTCAGACAAAGTCCTAGACACGAAGCCCAGTCGTCACGCACCACGCCCACGATTGATCACTTCCGGTGGTTATCATTCCGTCAGTTTTTAGGGTGTGGCCGCTCCCTCGTTACGCCGGGTGGTGCTACGTTTGCGAGCTTAACCGTATCTACATATTATACGTTTCTTCGACTTGTCTGTGTGTATATTATTGTGTGTACTCGCGCGTTTAACGTGTATATTTTGATTCTGTTCCGTGTTTTAATTACGACCTCAAGCCGGCAAGCCGGCCACTACCTACTCGCCATATGTTTGCGTCAGAGGGTATTTTGTCGTAATGGACAAGTGTAGTGGCAGTATGATAATTCGTCCATCGCGTTTATGTACATAGGTATACTAACGTTGTAAAAAATACACGCGAAGTCAATCGACCTGAAACGTTTGTGTATATGTATAATATTCGTCATTGCCACCGCCATCCGCGTCACGATAGATATACTGAAGTTCTATGCGTATAGCTCGGCCTCCCACCCGTCATGGATACACACAAAACGCGGGATTTGTGTCCTTGTCGAATTTATGACTAAAAATTTAAAAAAAAAAAAATCGAAAATATAGCGTTCTGACACGCAACTTAGAACCAAACGTCGCACACACTACACAACGCACAAGCGAGTAAAGTTTCAACTTCAATATAGAGCGAAAAGCTTATTTATTATATAATAGTATCCTTATTATCTAAATTTTTCTGTCTTAAAATTAATCCATTTATTTTTTGTTTTTTTTTTTTTTTTTGGTTACGCATTTTGTTTCAGTTAAAATATATAGTACAAATACAATTATAGTGATCAATTCTAAGATAATTTTTTTATCTTTAAATTTTTTGTATACTTTATTTCTATTACAAATAATAGTTTGATAATACGTTAACAATGATTACCATTAAAATTGATGATATAATATTAGATTATTCAATTTTTGTAAGCCAAAATAAATTCATCAGGTAAAATACTCAATAACGACCTATAAGGTTTAGAAAAATAAGCTGTAAACATTTTCCAAGTCTCAAGGAATCTATATTGAAAACGGTCCAGTAGTTTTTTTTTATCTATTTAGGAACAATTTTTTTATATCGTTTGTTTCTGATTTTCAAATCGCAATATTGTCTTTAACGTACGCAATGCAAATTGATCTACAGTAAATTATTTTTGTTACAATAGTTTATTTTTGCTCTTGTGACTCAAATTTTATTTTTAAAACAATAGTAAATATTTGCATGAAATAATTTAATTTTAAGTATGTTTTAACTTATAATATTGCACTATATCACAAAATAATAAACATATATAAAGTCAGGAGGGATGAATAGTTGACGTGTCTTTGAAAGATCATTTTGCGGTTGGACAATCAGTGAAATGTGTTTTTGTTGTATTTTCACTATTCCTTTGAGGTTTTATAGCTAGTTGGTGTAATGGTGTTAGACAATCTACGTTATGGTTGCTGGTTGCAAGCTAAAATATAAAATATAATAAAGTAAGTATGATATGTGGCCAATACTTTTCAAAAGTATCTCGAGGGGCTAAAACGAAAATAGTAATATACGAAAAATAGACTAAATTCTATAAGGTCAAATTATGTGTCAGAATAAATATAGATAGGCATGGATTGTAGTTTATCAAATAAACCTTGTCAGTCTACATAGCATATTATCTATATTTAGTTGACATTAATTTAGACAACACATTAATATTTAGATGATCAATTTCTTTGTTAAGGTGTTTTTATTATTTTTAAATAAGGACTTTTTGGAATATTAACAATGTATTCTCAATGATACAACTGTTTACAATTCAATTAATTTCAATATTGTTCTCGTAAAGATTGATTATTAAAACGATGTGAAAAAAAAGTTATTTAATCACATAGTATAATAAAATGGATTAAAATGCTTGGAAACGTGCCTTGAGATAATGATATTGCTGTTTGGTCTGACCTTTTAGAAATACACTCGTTTGTGTAAAAAAACAAAAAAACGAAAACACATATCTATACCGACAATACGTCGGGCAGAATTTGTTCGTGTATATCGCGTTGGCAAAATCTCAAAAAGAATAAAATAAAAGATCAACTTGCCGGACATGCCCCCGGGGATCGCGGTTTAATTGACGCAGCGTACCTCCACCCACCCGGCTTATGCGTAAACCTGCCTACGTTTCACTCGCATCAGAAATGCATTTGTTAAATTAGCCGACCCTCGTACACAGTCAGTCCGACATAATATCATGGTGTTCCGACTCCTTGGGTACGTTTTGTTGTATAAATGTATAAAATTAGATGAAGCGGATGAACGAAAAATGACAGTGGAATTAAATCATATTATTGTAGTTCACGATAATCGATTTATGGTAAACTAGGATTTATTCATATTTGCGTACGAATCAAATTAGAGCGTGTGAAATGTATATAAGTTTATTTTGACTGTTTGACAAGTTCATGATTTGTACGGCAACGATGGTAAACTAAAATGTATTATGTTTAAATTTTAATAGCATACCTAATTTAAAATAATCATCATTCGTATTGTGTGCAGACTGCAGAGTTGAAAAAGTTTTAAAAACGTTTAAATTTTTAAAATAAGGAAATTATATAGACACTATACTGCATCTTAGCTAACACAAACAGTTACTTTTTTGTTTGAATTAACTACATAAAATCGTTCATGTGTTAGACTGAAATCAATTGCAGATTTATAAGCGTATTCGTATAATATAATAATACAGCATGAAAATACGAAATTAGAATATTGGAGAAAATTATTAAAAATACGAAAATAAAATAACTTTAAACAATTTATAAGTTTGGTTCTTTTATTTAGTTAATATAAAATTAAATATAAGTATGATTATATTTTTTTCTTTAAAATGTATAATTATAAATACATTTAGTTTAAAATGTTTAAATAATAAAATTTTGATTTTGTTCATTACATGCAAATGATAAGATTTCAATTGTATATTTATAAAAATAAGCTAAATCGATTAATAAATAAATTATAATTAGGGGTAACGGAGTATAATAATAAAAAAAGATTTAAGTACGCTTTTAATTTTCGTGTTCCGGTAAACAGGTAAACATAGGTGGATTCGATTTGCCATGAATAAACATTAATCTAATAGTTTTTCATTGTACAATGATTGAGAAATAAATAATTCGTTTGTGTAATAAATTAAAGAGCGTTTTACCAATTTTACTATCGTGTAGTGGTAAAAATAATAATTTTCAATAAACCGTATGTCTAAAAATAACTGATTTAAGATTAACAAATAATATTTTGAAAGTTAATATGAACTTAACTATTGATCAATTATTGAAATCTTAAACCCTCCAAAAATTGACTATATTTAAACTATTAAATCGTTATTATTAACAAATTATTAGTTTAATAACATCTTGTTATCTACCAGGTAATATATTTTTGCAAGACATTGTATAACTTTATAACACAAATATCTGCATTATACATTCTAATATTTTAGTAGATGATTCAAGTTAGATAAGCACCTTAAGTGAAGTTAACGTATCAAACTCGTATTTCAAAAACAAAATCGGTATTCACAATAGCGGAAGACCAGAAAATTATGTTAATGATAAAGGAGGGCGATTGATGCAAGTATGAAATGTTGTAAGTATAACAACGTATTTCGTATTAACGCGAATCCGACTTACCGTCGATCCGTTTTCTGATTCTGTACCCAAAGGCGATGCTGTAACCTGGTCCCGGGTAGTCAACTGATAGACGTTCATCATATGTGCCGATTGCGCGTGTACCATGAGATCCCAAGCACTATCGAATGATTCTTTGCACTGGACACACATCAAAGATATGCAGCCTTCGTTCAAGTTTCCGGGCCATTCTGCAGAACAGGAGAAACAAATTGGTTCAAAAAAAATATATAATATGATAAAAAAATTAATAAAATACTATAATACAAATCATTTAATATATTATTATGTATTATTATTAAAGTGTGGTGAATGTAAATTCTAACACAATCATAAAAAAAATAATCGATAACTGATAGGTATAGTTTAGAGTAAGAGTTTAAAATCCAGGTTTTAATTATCACTCAATTACTTAAATATATTTAATTGAAATTATCATTGTTTTGAGAAAATTGGTGACTAGAAATAAAATGAGTGATTATTGTCATATTATGTATATTAACGCGTCATCTTGTTGAATATATTTTACAAATTGATGCACAGACAAGATAAATAATTAGGGAAATTTAATAAAGCAAAAAATTAATTAATTAATTTAATATTTCGGTTATTAAACATATTTACAAAGATTAGAGAGGACATTAAAAAGTTAAAAAGTTGATTAATTTAAACTTTTTAATTTAACAGTTAACTATAGTTAGTTAGGTAAAGAATCCAATATAACAACTTAGCTTTTAAAATATATTTTAAATAGTAATCAAGTTATGATCACGTTTATACATGATAACTATATAAGCTATTGAAAATTAGTCGTATGTTTTGTATTAATCTACATATAAAATCATTTTGAACATAAATAAATTTTAATTTTATTATTTAATAAAATATTTTATTGTAGGATATATATTTTAAATAAAAATATCTCGAAAATAATAAGTTAAATGGTAAATAAAGATTTTCTTTAATTTCATTTTTTCTAAAGGACTATGCATATTTTTGACCTATAAGGCTATTTATATTTATTTTTCTACCATGTATCGAAGATATTATGACATAATATGTTAAACCTATACCTATTATTAGTGAACGCTATAATTTTGGTCACGCTGAGCACCAACAATATTTTAAGACCATACCACGTATTCAAAATTAATAGGCATGGGAGAATTCTATAAATTATATTTTATATTTCATTGATCTAAATGTATATAGATGTAACAAAATCTTGTATTAATTAAATTTTTTCTTAATTGAGGCTGTAAAGGAATGATTCATTAAATGCTATTATTATCGACTATCGTTACTATAACCTATTTGTACGCACACACCATTAGTTAATTAATAGTTAAGTGTGTTATAGGCTAAGGTACTATAGAGTATAAGATTACGGTCGATCGGTTTACCGATCGAATGGAAAGAAATAAAATCGGTTAGGTACCTATACTATATTATGTACAGCGCGAGGTGTACTGTCAGTTGCATTGTTCAGACGATTTAATTGGTTTTCTCTTAAGTTAAAATTATTATAGGTACTCGTATAATGTTTACTACCATTTTGACCATAAGAACACGACCAATTTTTTCAAATAGCGCTTTAAAATAATTGAAAGCACCGATTTTTTTTTTTTTGAATGAATAAATGAATGAATGCTGTTATATAATAATATTTAAAGATAATGCGTTAATCTGTTAGATTTCGATAAATTATTTTTAATTACTTTTGTATAACGATCACTCGGCTCGGCAAACGTTGTAATAACGATGACAATGGAAAATTTGATATTCTTTTTTTAACGACAAGACGTTAGTAGTTAATTTTAATTCGATAAATTTCCATATAAATAGTAATTTGGTTTATAGTTATATATTTTCTAGTTCTTGTAGGTTATAATTAATTTAGGTCAGATCTGGGAATGGCTGAACTTTTTTAGGATGGGTTCCGTGTGGTTCATTGTGGAGTCATGACCCTGTAGCCTGTAGCCTACTTACTGCTATAGTATACCAGAACAAGCAAATTTAAGCATGTATATCGCGTATAAACTGAAATCAATATACATTTAATATAATATTATTGATTCTATGAAGTGATTAAAATTAAGTGTTGGTGTCATGAGAGTGTTATAGCTGGTAACCACTGTTTAAGTTACTTATTTTTCAATAGTACTGTATAAATAATATAAAAAAATTACTGTTATTATTGTTGAAATTGGGCTTGACTGAGTTGTTACATTTGCACGTAAACCTGAGCTTGCAGTATTCCTTCTTGTGATCCAACAGACCTTGCAGTTCAGTGAACATCTCGCGGCAGTTACCACATATCAATATGTCTGGATTGCCTGAGAAATATCAGTAGGTTAGTAGAATTCTGTATAGATATTAATTATCTCGTACGTTTAATTAGTTCAACTAGGTAACGTGATTTAATCGTTTAATTATTTTAAACTAACAATGTCTATAGTTATTAATTTGTATCGATCGCATATTAAAACATATTTATAATTGAGAAAAAAATATTTCAAACACAATAATGCGGGTGATTGGAATGAAACGTGTATTTAAAATATTATTATTTTTATTTAATTTCAAACTTAACTCGTTTTTGTATTTTTAGATAATTTTTTTTTTTTTTTTTTGAGTGAAGTATTTTATATTATTTTAAAATGCTTAATTCTTGTTTAACACAATTTTAATTTATTAAAGAATAGATATAATAAAGTATCAAGATTATAATATGTAATAGGCATTTAGATTTTCGATAAATATTTCTATAAATTCATAGCATGTATTAATATATTTTAAACTAAGTATAAAGTATAAGTACGTAGATAATATACAAAAATAAATTCAAACAAGGAATTATTTTTTCTAGTCTGATTCATCGTCACCAAATGTCTAATTAAGATAATATAATATTATGTATAATGTTTAAACTATATTATGTATATATAAATGTATGAAGCCAATTTTTTATTTATTTCCATAATAATTTTTAACTATACATTTGATTCTTCTTTTAAAATTTATAAGAATTTTATTGCTATTAATGTAAAAATTAGTTTTATTCTAATTATTTTTCTCATATTATTGCCCGATAAATAAATAAATAAATAAATAAATAAATAACTTGATGATTAGAAGGAGGAATAAAAAATTTGTGCGTCATGGAGGAATTCGTGACCTGCAAAACGTAACAAGTATGTATACATATTATAAAAATTAACTCACTGTAAAGCTTGAGTTGGTCCGGCACGATGGCATGATATGACTGCTGCTGTAGCCCTTGTCCGGTTGTTGGTTGGCCACCACCGCAGCCTCCGTTCTGATTACGGCCACCCTTTGCCGAAAACTGATGGCTAACCTTTTGACGTTTCGAAGCCTTTGAGCCACCGTTGTTGCAGTTGTTACCTGTTACAGCAGTCGGTGGTGATATCGTCGACGATGAGGCGGCATAATAGCTATAACACGTGTAGTAACGTGTGAAAAACCGCCAACATACTCATTATTAGCAAGTGTGTTATGTCTACTTATTTTTAATATATTTTATTGGTAGGTAAAGTTCACAAGATGAATACCTAAATTATATAGATATTTTTAATACCCAATTAATTATGCAGACACGATGTATTTTTTCTCATTTATATTTTAGTAGGTTACTTCCATTTCCTCTAAATCGATTACCCCTCCACTGTCGGGCCAATTATTGTGGGGGTTGCGAACGCACAATGGGTTGTAATTCATCGGGTTTTCGATATTGTACTCGGATATCACGTCTGCCCTGTTTTTCCGGATCATAACTCTTTGGCCCATTAAAAACAATCCTCCTCCGCATCACGCTAACGCTTAAAATGCGTTTTAACAGCATATTGATTTAATTTCTCGTTTTATATTTTATACGTTTATCGATCGAGTGAGTCTACGGATATTATACATAAGGGATCCGTAGTTTTCTTGTTGGTTTTTGAATTTTAATTTCTTCACAAAATTGGATACACCTTTCTAGTCATGACGCGTTAAATGCGACAGCATTAAACATACGCGATCGACCGATGACACATACCCTTTTTGAAAGGAAGGCGGGTGGACAAACACTAATCTTGTCTCGTCGAGGTGACATTTAAATTTGCATTTGATGAAATATATATATATATATCATTCTATATCCATACAACTACAGCCCGACATCATAATATAATAGCAAATCCTAACTCGGGGACTGCCATTGCTAGCGTTTTGATGCGACACATTAAGGGTGCATCGTTGAAGGATTTTCGAAAGATTTTTATTGGCATAAAGCATAATGCAAATATATAATAATATATAAACGCGTATTAACATTATACAGTCAATTTCGCGACCGCGTCATAAACACTGTTTTGCTATTAAGCCGTGGCCGCCATAGTATGCGTATTTAATTGCGGCTTCTATTGGAAAGCTGGTGTCCACGACCAGCCACGAAAAATACTTAAGTTATATGTAATTTTTTCTTTTTTAAATTGAGATATAAATAATCTGTTAATTATCTATTTATTATTATTTTTTTTTTTTACAATAAGCGTATGTGCAGATAGTGTGAGTTAGCATAAATTACTTATAAAAAGAAGCTAAAATTTACAACTATGCAACTGTGACATTTTTTTATTGATGATAATAATTATAAAATATGAATAACAATAAATAATATAGTGAAATAATCAATTAATACGAATAATTATAATAATAAATTAGTATAAAATATAAATAATAGTTAATAATAGAATATATTTTAATACTCGTAACCTTTATCGATAAGTACCCTATAACTGGTAGTCGTTATTAATTTTTTCCCTAAATTGTAAAATAAAAATAGTTTAATAAATATAAATTTAATTCATAATAACTGCTTACACCACTTCAACAACGTTAAAACGCCCACCCAGAGGGGCGCGCCCCCTAGGTTGGGATACACTAATATCGATTGTAGATGGATACAGTTTTGGATATGATGTCTAAATGTAAATTGGAGTGCAAAGTGTGATTAGAAAATAAATGCAGTAAAGTGCACATCTGTCATCAGGCGGGATGTAATTGATTGGAATATTTGAATTTTTCGAAAGTTTATGGTTTATCTGCTTTCCACATCTAAATATTGTAAAACTAAAAGGCATTTAACATTTCTTGTATAGAACTTATTTAGTTTTAAGATCAATATCTGATTTTTTTATTTAATAGAAATTATGGCTATTTTTATACCAATGTTTAATTTATATAATATGTTTTCAAAGGGTTTCACAAAGAAAAAAAAACAATTTTATTGTTGTCGTCATAATAAATCGTATATTAAAACCTACCTAAATTTCAATACGAATTTCGAAATTTTTACGACAGACTGATCTCATGAAACGTTTCGTACAAATGTTCACATACAAAATAAAATAATAAGCACAACAATAATATTATATAGGTGAATGTGTGTGCATGTTGTCATTAATGCACAGCTCGTGTCTTTACGAGGGTGTAACGTCATGATTTCAAATGTAAACGCGATAAATTACGTAGATGTACACAGTTTGACGACCCCGTAATAATCGCATAAGTATGTTCGCATAATATTTCAAAAATTTCATACTTGTTCAGTCGTTCGCTATACATTCGACTATTACTTGTCGTTCGGCTTAAACGTATAAAATGTATGTAGTGTACATATAATAATATGGCACGCCCATTACGGTGGATCCCTTTCGGGATTGTACACATACATATATAACCATCTGAAATTTTCAATAAATTCTTATACGGTTCATTTTGACTACAACGAAATTCTTACAGAAATTCCATTCCTATCTCGCGTATCGTTCACATGTGAGTAATAAAATATTATATATATATAATAACTCATGTATGTTAATATAATATTATATTGTCTAAAAATTAAAGTAGAGCAATCGAGCTGTTAAAATATGTTTTATTATGCATATTTTTTTTCTCTCACTAAAATATTTTATAAATATATACGTCATGTATGATGTACGTTTTGTGTGTACGAATGATGCGTACTTATAAATACTTCAATAGATGAACGCATGCCTATTTATTTTAGATACGATCTTGTAAATTGTACATATATAGGTACATGTAGTATAAAGTGATTATTTTAGTAGGAAAATCTCATTTTCTTAAAAATTTATTAAATTACTGTATATTTTTCAAAAATATCCATTTTTTCTTAAGCAAAATTTTTGAAAATAAATTGATATTTTTTAAGTTATCGTTTAATAAAATTTTTATTTTTATAAATGATGGTATTTATTATTAATTTATATTCAAAAGCAACATTTTTTCAAGAATTTTAATATATAAAAATCTTTATCGACTATGCACTAATGTGATTATGTACATAAATGTTTTAATTTTTAATTTATAATAATTAATAAATAAAAGTTAATTTTTGTGATAAAAAAATTATACATTTATTTTAATTTATTTATTTGTATCTCAGCAATTTTATACGTTATTTAATTTTTGACAATGGTAACTGTTATTTTAAACTATATATACTTATAGGGTTTACAACTTTAAGAAGTCTCAATATAAAGATGTATTTTCATAATGTACCCATACATTTTTAGTTAATAGTTTAGAATCAGTGTTTCTCAACCTTTTTAATGTGATAACCGCCTTTTTGAATTTCATTTTTTTAGCAACCCCTTAAATATACATTTTTATATACATGCATTGATTATTATTAATAATTAATATTAAAAGTACTGTACATAAAATACATAAAATATTATAGTTATTTTTAATTAAACAAAAAGTTGATTTGTTGTTATACCATAATAAATATAACCAAATATGATTTAAATCATAGATTAGTGACTCCACTGACTCTAAATAATAAGTTAGCTACCCTCAGGTTAAGAAACACTTGTTTAAATTAAGTGAAAGATGATGGTACATAAATATTTATCATCTATGATATGTTATTTGTCCATAATATACATTTTAAAATATTTGTGAATTATAGGTATTGGTTTTTTTTTTCAAAAAGAAATGCATTTTTATTTTACAGGATAGTATTGCTAAACTACAAGAAATCAAAAAATTCGCAAACTTACCACTTTACGTACACAAGAACAACTATTTAAGTATTATGTACGATGTACCAATGTGTATATTATTATATTTTGTATTATGATCGTTTGTTTTTAAATTTATTTTTTCATTTCATCTATCGATGCATATTAATACATGCCCGCTACTCGGCCCATACAAGCTTTTGAACAAATATATATTATCGTCTTGTACACGCACTGGTGCAGCGTGTAGTCGTTAATAATTACGAAAGTTACACAAGTTTTAGAGAGTAAATTTACTGACGAATTTGAAATGGTCCGCGGCTTCTGCAGTATCAGGGGTGATGGTGCCGGCGGAAGAAGACAAACGCACACACACATGCCTGTACAGTACAAATACCTATATCTATAGTAACATATATTCATGTGTACATACCCCACATAGTGTGTCTGTGGGTGTGAAGCTGCAAGGGGCGCGGTAGGTACGCTAACGAACGTCGTTTATCTGGCTCGACAGTCCGTAACTAATGTAACATAATAGCTAGCCGTGGCGGTGGTTCGGTAAGGGATGTGGAGGGAGTGAAATTTTGCCATAATGTAGTCGCGACCGCTATACCATTGTCGTCGAATCCACCATAACCCCCCCCCCCCCATCTGCTTTCGCATGTTTCTGAGTTAAACTTTTATCGCACAAGTTTTGCTGTCGACGCCGTCGTCGTTGCCGCCGCTGATCGAGCGCAAACTACATTCACAACACACATACAGTACACACGCAGAGCCTATGTGAAAAGTGATTTGTAAATATATTATACATGGTAATTATTATTATGATTCAAATATTGTAAAAAAAAACTTCAGTTGTTAATGAAAATGTGATTAATATGAAAAGATAGGTATTTATTTATTAAATATTAATTGTGTACATTAGTACCTACATCAAATGTTAAAACTAACAAAATTAAAACTTATTTCATAATATTCGGGTATTAAAAGTAACCAGTTAATTAACTATTTTTTTTTTATCATTTTATTTCATAAAATATTTTAATATATCTAAAGAGGTACTTTTAAACTTAATAAAAACTAAAAAAATATTATAAAAATTGTTGTTGTAAATTAATTGTATACTCTATCGGTTTTATATTATATTATTATGTAACATTTGGTTAGGATATCATACAGTAAAGCTTTATATTGCAAATTTGAGAAACACATTTAGTAGCTTAGTGATTTTACATTTAATGAATTAAATATTTTAAGACGGTGAACGAAACTACCAATTAGTTATGGTGGCATCTATTGCAAAAATTTATTCACACCGAGTAAGACACGAAACTTCGTTTAAAGAAACGTCTAGACTAATTAATGGTTTGTAGGATGACTGTTATATATTTAGCACAGAAAAACATGTTTTGGGCTTTAAAACTCACTAACCGATTTTGTTTTAATTTAAATGTCAATAAAAAATCCTTTAATTTTCAAACACTTCAAAATCCCTGTTTGCAAATCTGTATACACTATATTTCCATAATTTTATTATAAAAGACTAATTATTATTTTTCAACATACATTTTATGTGTAAATAACTGTTACTATATTATAGAATGTATTTTAATTTAGCCATTTTTATGTACCTAATTATATAATATTGCACTTAAACTATAAAATTATTTAAGTGTTTACTTAATCGATTATTTAAATATTGCTTATTTTTATATCAAACAAAATATTATATGTTTTTAAATTATTTTAAATTGGTTTTGGTACACTATATTAATTTGATTATTTATTTTGTTAAACTTAAGTTTAATAAACTAAAATTTTTTTTTATTATTATTATTTATTTGTTTAAATAAATTTTAAGAATAAATATTGTTCGATGTAATATTTATATTTTTTAAATATATTTTAAATTAAAAACTTATATTCTCAAACATACTAAAAATTAAATCAGACTATTGTTGAAAATTATAACCGAATACGCTACTGTCCCCTTTTAAATTGTCGATATCAATACTATTTCAATTTTTTAATAATATATTTATCAGTTTTATCTCCTAAATAAGTGCGAAGAATGTTACCAATAATATATAAGTACCTTGAATTCTGTAAATTTAAGAAATAACAACCTCCAAAATCGTTTTTAATAACATATTATTATAATTTATATTGTCGTTAAAAATCTATAAATACACCATATAGGTAGTTAATCTTAACTATTATATTTTTCAATATATTTTATGATACTGTAAAATCTATTGCACATGTATTGTTTTTTTTTTTTTTTAATTTAGTTAATTTATGTGTATTTGTGTTGTTGTAAGCTATTAAATAAAAATTTTAAATTACTCAAAACAAAAAGCTGTTACTTTTAATTAGTGCAAATATATATATGATTTTATTTTATTTTAAATTAGTGAATTTATAACATTAAGTATAAATATTTTATATAATTTGAAATCTTCAGATATAATATACAATGCGCATAACTGATAAGTGTGAATATAATATATTTTCTATATATTCACATTTGGAAAAGCAAATCAATTTTTATAGACGTATATCACTTAACGTTTGACGGATTCACTATGGCATTAAAGTTGTGTGCGTACGGACCAGTATAAAAAATAAAAAATAAAAAAAAAATTAAAATAAAATGAAAAACGACACCTTTTTCCAAAACCACCCTCGTTGATCGAAGCGTATCGGCTTCGATCCATTAGGGTAGTAGTGGTACAAAGGCGAACGTCTTGAATTAAATTAGGTTTAAATAATGTCTCGTCAGCACTCCAAACGGAAAGAGCGTTTTCGGATTGTCTGTTTTGAATAATAGATTTTTATTATTTATTTAGTTATTTTTTATTTCTTCTGTTGCGCCTCGAAATAGCTGTGTTCTCGTGCACCGTATAATTCACTCTTTGCGTTCTCACCAACGCCACCATAACAGTTTTGCACGCGAGAAATGCTGATGAAAATTCAACATATACAATTTCGTTCACCTTTTTGCATATTTACATACTCCTACGTTCATTTCACACTCTTAACGACCACATTGTTCTTAGATAGCTTTCTCTTTCTCTCTGCAGCTTCTCTTTCAAAGGTTGCGCTGTATATTTCTATGGTATACCATTTTCTCACCATCCGTTCATCACTGAAACTGAAAAGTTTCTAATTCTAACGATATTACATCTAAAATGAATTAAAAACATCACATAGCGTACCGGACTGTTGTCTCTTTGTTAACGTCAAAGATACCGCAAAATCGAATTCCTAGTCTAATTGCAGACGAATATCTATTAAAACGACTTCATATCGCTCACCGACCGCGACTTTTGCCGTAACCGTATCATATAATAATACCTCGTGGTTAGAATAATGTCATGGATATGTACCCTCGTTGTCATCCATCATCGAACGAAAGAGATAAATTCATAAATATTCAAAAGTTTTTCTTGGTCGACTTTTATACTGACAGCCGTACCGACCCCATCTTGGCACACAAACATATATACATATACATGTATAATTTATACACGTACATAATATACATTATTAAACATCACGGTACGAGTTGTGGTGATATGTACACACTGCACTTGTCTGACAGCAATCAAACGACTTATTGCCAATTTTTCATCTCAACATTACCTAAAGTACTAAAGTACTTGTTATTATTATTATTATTATTTTTATTTTTTTCCCCTTCTACGTTTCGTCGATAAACAAACTTGCAGAAGCATGCTTTATCATCACAATTGACATTTATATCATTACACCGGTATCACAACGGTATTATTGTAGTAATACAAATATTGCGTTAAGCATGTTGCGGTAAACTAGTAAATAATGAAGAGATAAAAAATGTAATCGAGAACGGTATTGCGACTCTGAAAGGTGTACGCTATTTATTCGATTTTTATGAGATATAATATACATTGAACAGACATCATATTAATTTAAAAATATTTTTGCTTATACTAAAAGCGTAACACGTCACTGAAAAAATCTAAAACAAGGCAAATTGTTTTTTATCCATAAATATTAGAGTTAAAATTCTCGCAAAATATTTTTTATTATTATTCTCAGTGTCCATTTTCAACGTTATTATAATGAAATTATTTTTATTAAATACAATTTTAGATTTCAATTTACGATCTTCATTATGAAACGAAAATCTTTTCATTCTCTTGAATGGCAAACGAGTCTCGTCAAAAATTGATTTTCTTTAGGCGACAAAACGCAATATGAGAAGAAAAAGTTAGTTGTGCAAGAAAAGTACGTAGAGCTATTATTTTCGTCGTGATAAAAAGTTGCCTCCGGAGTATTTTAAACGGGTTTCTGAAAAAACGACCCCTAACAGAGTTATTATTTAAATTCACTGAAACTTATATTCGGTCTCTCGTTTTATTATTTTTATTTTTACTTAAATTTCAATTTTATATCATCTTCTGAACCGTAGTTTTTTGATGCGGGAAAGCCGACACAACGGGGTAATCGATTTCTTTTAAACAGCAATGCACATTGAAGTTATAATTTAGTTTTTTTTTTTTTAAATATAATATAAAAATATATATCCTACCTGTTGTAATAATATTCCCTGAAACAAAAAAAAAAAAACAACATAAAAACAAAATAAATACAATCAGTTTATGAACAATTTATTATATTAGGTTTATGCGCCTATTATATTGTTGTAAATTATAATAATAATATACAATAAATAATGTTCATTACATAAAAAAATTTGAATCAAATTATATAATATAAGAGCTAAACATTATTAAACATGATGGGGGATGATACATTTTAAACAATAGCTCTACACCCGAGAGAATAATCGTAATCGCAGTAAATTAAGCAGTGTGAAAAGATCCATCGGGGATTAGTATCTACTCGGAGTACTTACCATAACTATAACAATACGCACTTAAATTTGATACAATATCTATATAATTTGTTAAATATTGAAAATTTTAATATTGACGTACTAGACATGTATTCATATTAATAAGAAAGAAAAGTATTGTATGTTCGGTCATCGCTGCATTGTACGAAAAACAACACTGTTACTACAATGAAAATAAATAATATTTTTTTATTTTTTTCTGTAATTGAAATTGAAACCTGTTTAGAAAAATGGCAGAATAGATTACCTAATTAGCATCGATTTTAATGGATATTCAATACTTCACTATATAATAATATAAATACAATGTGGTTTGAAAAAATATAATTATAGGAATAATTATTATACGCACATTTAAGTTTTATAGATTTTTAATATATTTATGTAATCACGGATTTGATACACTGATACATATTTTCACGTCACACATACTGGGGATTTTGGGTTTACATTATATAATAAACATATATACTATGTACATTGTACGTATAAATTACACGTATTACTTATTGGATTATATTATAATCAAATAATTTTGCTCTTAAAATTTCTCAACGTCAATTATTGAACGCTTTATGAGACGAAATATTTTGTTTTATCATTAGTTAGATTCACTATTCTTTGTGACAAAATTACCAGTTTTAGAAAGTTAGTCTTAGTTTTGAGATTTTTTATATAAGGATTGAATGGGATGACAGTATTAGAGCGTAAGCTTTGGGGTTTTCCACTAAAAAAATATATTTATTGTCTAGTGAATTTCCGGTTTTTTTACAAGCTACCCGGCACGTCTTACCACAACGTATTGTGCGAAACGTGTACGTGACCGGCTCCCAAAAGTATGGAGACCATGGCCATGAAAAAATTGCATGTTGTACCGACATGTTTTGAGTCTGAAATTGAAAAGTGGGTGCAATGTGATACATTTGTCAAACTATATTTAAGACACTTCTTCCTCCTAAAACTTCTATTATTTCGGTTTTGTGCTAACGTTCGAGACTCTGTTTGCTGTATCACAGTACAAAAAATAAAATCGAATATGTTAAATGGTGTAGAGGGTGACAACTCGGGTCGTCTTATTATTATTATTGTTGTTATAAGCGCTACGCGGTATTTGACGAAACTCTTTGCGTAAGCATGTTTGTATTAATTATCTGAAAGGCGGCAATGGTTGAGTGGTACGACAATAATGCATTATGTTTTGTAAGTATTTAAGGCCAGATGCTGCGGGCACAAAAACATCGTTTCTGGAGACGACTAAGACACGAGTCGAGTGTCGAAGTCGTGAGTATGGGCGCTAGTGATGTTTAAACGGGTAAAACCACCTGTGCGTGACTCCTAAAACCCTTGCCCCTATATTCTTTCCATGCAGTCTTACACCTCTCCCAACCATCGATCTCGTGTACTTTCAAGTTATTATAATATAGGGTCTCGACGGTGTATTTTCTGTATTTACTGTACGTATATAGGTACGCAGTCGTAGCTGTGCAAGGTGCGAGTCGGTTTCGGTGTTGTCGTCATAGCGGCAGTTTTGTCAACAAGAAAGGATAGACCTGCTTAGGGCAGATAAGGCGTCAAAATATTTCTCAACGTTTTAATGAACACAACCCTTCATCTTGAATGGTTGGAGGGCGGTGACTGTGTATGTACACATCTGGTATCTCCGTCACCGCGGAGTCGTGGAGAGAGGAATGTAATAGAAATTAACGAGTGTCGTTTATCGTTTCAAAGGTGTGTATATATTGTATATATATAATATTATCTACCTACGGTATAAGCGGTAATTTTTTTTTTTATAACTGTTATAAATTTCTTTGTTGTATTTTATAAAAATAACTCGAGAGTCGAGACATTTTTTTCATCGATATCCCATTTTTCTCCTTTGGCACGAAAAATTATGTCGTCGGAAACCTTATGCGAAAAACAAAAAAATAATCTATATAGGGACATAATTTTAATAAAGGGAATCTGGCGTTTTAACGCTTATACCTGTACCGCTATATGAAACACATAGTCGCAATAAAAGTAAACGCGTAATTCAAACGATATAATTGATGAAAGCAATCGATTCGACGGTGTACATGGCAAGAATAAATTATGAGCAAAGGGAAATGGTTTTTTAAAATTGTATATGAGTTTGAAATGAAACTAGGATATTATAAAGGCTATATAATAGATGATATAAGAGTATTAAGGAAATATGTGAGTGTGGAATAATATACATAAAGTATTCAAATGCGGAAAAAATATATATTTATGTGAATTGTTGGATAATGAAATTTCTTTGTTACGAAAAAAACAAAAAACAATAGAATATTAAAATAGTCTGAGAATGAGAGAATGTTAGAGGAAACGAGTATTGTCTTAACTATGGTGAAATGATGACTAACAGAATCAGCATAATTGATGATTATATATAATGTCAATAGAAATAGAATACGGTAAGGGTCTAACTCTCTGAACGATATAAGCGTTTGCAAGATTTGTGTTTGATGAATGCATAAACATTTTGCTAAAAACTTTAAAGATGTTACTATCACGCTCAGGCTTATAAGTTATAACATACAATAATTATTGTTCTTATTCCAAAATGTTATAAATTATAATAAGGAGGAATAAATATCCTACATCGTTCGTTATTATAGACCAATGATAATATAATATCGGCTAGAGTGTTACGAATAGTGGTTATATTCTGTACGGATATTAAAATAATAATCTGAGCTCGGCGAATGTGTAACGCTAATAAAGAACTTATACAAAAGTTAAAGCAAAAATTATTTATATTAAATATAGGTATGTGTATTTTCTATGGGACGAAATTACGATAGAAGTAACGGTTCGTTAGTGACCAGCGTTTGTTCTAATATCTGTATTTTAGTGGTATTATGAAAACACAAAATATATAATATAATATCAATCATAGAAAAGTATTATACCTACGCAAAAGACCATCACGCAATCGTCACAATATTTTTACGATTTTATTAATTATTTTATTAATTTTAGTAAATACGTATACTAAGTGATAAGTAATAACTGTACAATTTCTGGTTTTAATAAACGAATAAAATTAAAATATTTATAAAAACATTTAGGTATCTACTTAAAAATTATCGATTAAAATAGTTTTTATGATAAGTGAAAATTTTTAATATTTCAATAGTTTATATAAATAATGTCAAACAAATGATTAAATTAATTATTTATAATATTTAATGATTTTAATAAACGACACAAATATTCAAATATTTACATAATTCGATAAATTATACTATAAAGAGTAAATATTATATATAAATTGTAAATAAATAATTTATCATAATAAATATGATGAGTATATGTTACTTTATAGTACTTAATCGATGATATTGTAATATGTGATCTTAATAAGTAAATATTACAAAATTTATTTTGTCAATATAACACAATTAAAAAAAAAAAAAAATGTTGTAAGCGAGTATTTAATTATAAGTTTAGCAAATCATCAAATGACGGTTAATAATTATAAATACATTAAATATATGAATCTGACGTTAAGTCGAGATTATACTTGCATTACGGGTTTAAAAATTATCATACACTTTAGTATTTATTCAAAAACAATTGATGGACTTTTCGGTTCATTTATTCGCAGTATTTAAAAAATGCGTTTCTTATGTTGTCTGTGTAGATAGTTTACTAATGTGTTTGGCTTACCATTGCACAAATGACCTTTTAACGACAACTATTAATTTTGACCAGCAAGTTTTGAATGAACTTAAAATAGTTCCTAAAATAGATTTTAAAATTATAATAATAAAAAACAACATTTTACACGGTTGCTGCATGCTTTCGACAGTTATCTGTATTGTTTATTAATTTATTATAAATAGTTAGTACGAATTAGTTAATAATATTCACCGACCTTATTCTAGTTATCGTATAATTTAAATTTAAGTCTAACATCGCTGCATACTGGCAATAAAATATAATATACCAGAAAATTTTCACTTGGAATAAAATTTAGTTATCTACCTCAGTTCCCGTGGTCGGAGAGGTGTTTTTTTTTTTTTTTTAGAGTTTCAGTCTTTCAGACTAGAACAAAAAAAGAAGGACGATGAATGAATTAAAAATCCCACGGCACATGGTCTCGTGGGAAATCACAGTTGCCCTCAAAAAACCTGATTTTTTTTTTTTATTTCATTTTGGAGGTTGGTTTTATCTTTACTACATTATTTACCTATGGAATTCTGCTTTGCTAAAAACGCAATATATTCACACAATATCCGCGTAGTAATTACCCCGTGTAACGACACCAAACCCTCTTTATTTTATTTATTTTTTTATTTTTTTTTTTTTTTAATACAATTTGGACTTTATCTGAAATTGAATACACTGTAGGACTATCAACAAATGAACGGGGTTTTTTCACGAAAAGTTATCTGACCGCCAAATTATATAAGTACCTTTGTTGGGTACAAAAAAAGTCATGTTTTATTTATTTTTATTTTTTTGCACTATTGCGACACCACGATGCGATTATTATTTTGTAATATTTTGAGAAAGAGTCTAGAAAAAGTATTCGTAACAATAATATTCAATACTGCAGTTGATAAAGTAATAAAATTGAGCAATGCCGAAAATACAAAACAATAATGATATTATACATCGGAATTATATATTATGAATTTCATTGTAATAGAAACATTGTTTAATACTTAAAATTGAAGTTCAATAAAATATTTTTGATAATTTATATTTAAGTATAAAAGTTATAGTTAAATTATAGTTAATTTATCTATTAAAGTTATAATGTAACTATATTAACACATAATAAATTTACTATTGATATATATACATGTTAAAACAGAGATACTTTTCATTAAAACGTTTCAATATCTATTATAGTATTAAATTGATTAACTATGGCAAAAGTTATTATCACTGGCAATTTCCAAGAGATGAAAGTCTATTATAACTTTTCTCATCGATAGCATTATGTTACTACGATGACCTAAGAAATGAAATTTTCATTAAATATAATATTTCAATAACAAACTAAATAGAATGTTGTACTTTTTAAAGTGTGTATAATATTTGTTAATGAAAATAATTTTTATAATAAATGACTGGAGTATAGATGCTCGAGCTTAAAAAATTGAAACTTATAAAACTTAAAATAACCAAATACTAAATTAGTATGTATAATTATAGTACTTATAAGATAATTAAATATTATGTCTGTATAAAAAAAATTGCTGTCCAGTGTTAAGTTCCTGTTTAATTATTTGGCTGACTTCTCCGTCTCCAATCAAACACAAAAAAAAAAAAATTGAAAATAGGATATATTTCTATTATGTGTATGTACCTAGTTAAATTTTTGAAACATTGACGAAAGCATTAATACTTAATATTACAAAATTGGGTACTACACCATTTCATGTAAACATCATTAGTGATCCAAATATATTCACCCAATGTTTTTTTTAATAATAAAATTTTTTGAAATTTTTAAGTATATTTCAAGACTATATTTTCAAATTATCGGGATTTTTTCAATTAATTTATGCTACTATTTAAAAATGATAGAAATTAACATAAATTTATCGAAAATTATAAATTGTAAAAAATGGTTGAAGTATGTAATAAATACCATACCCAAATATTGCATCTATATTTTTATTTTTTTGAAATGATTTTTAAGGGCTCTTACCCTAAATTAAAAATTTTAATAACTGCAAACTAATCGTTTGAATTTTTAATGCTTATGAAATACTCTTTAAATAACTTACAATATTAAAGGTTGATTTCTATTTGAAAAACAGATGTTTGTATTGCCTTAGTACACTCATTAAGCAATACAAAAAATTTCAAGAATTTAATATAGTTTAATCTTTTATTAAAACATATAAAAATTCTAAAAAATTGAAATTTTTAGAAGTTTATTATTAAATAAAAAAATAGAAATGAGTATGCTTAGTGAATCATCTTGTATATGTGAATATTTAAGGTATAGCTGAAATAATTTGAAGTTAACAGTTGATATTTGTTTTTTTTTTTTTATTTATTTAATTTTACTATTTATATGAAAAATAAAATCTGAGCTATAGTATGAAATGTATTGATTTTACAATAATGCATTTCTATTTTTTATTTAATTTTGTCTGACATTGTATCTCTGAGTAAAAAACTAAAGAAATGCTTATTTCCTAAATACACTTTTTTTTTTTTATTAAAAAATTTATTTATTTCATTATTAGTTTTAATTCATTTAACTCGTTATTTTAATAATTTTAACTAAAAATTCAAAAATTTACAAATTATACTAAGTTAAAAACTCATAAACGTATTATTTAATCATAACTATAATGTGATTTTTAACAATTAAAAGTTATAAATTGACATTTTAGAATACTTGTCTGTAATAAAGTTTTCCTATTTTAAAATTGTAACTCTAAGATTTTTAAAAACTTGAACTAGTGTATATGTTACGAGCAATATGGAATATCGAGCAATATATACAAACAATAAAATTATAATTTGTAATAAGAATAGAAAATGATATAATTCGGTTAAAAAAAAAAAAAAATCGTGGTTTACAATTTTACATTGTTTGAGCAGGACCACATTAACCAAGCAATGTGTACATTGCCAGTAATATAAATAAATAAACTAACGGTGTAGTTTAATATAAATTTATTATTAAGAGTAGACATATTTAAACAATTAATATTATATATGTATATTAAACAGCTTTACAGGTTTCCATTACTAATTGACTATTGCCGTATCAAATTATATATTGTATTATTTATAGACATTTATATTGCGGTAGTGTAATTGCATATAGTTGAATAAAAATTCTACAACAGCTATGACGAACCTATACCATTAGGTTTACGCGAATACGTTATGCAAACGGCGCGCAATTTTGTTCCGAGTCGGTGTAATGACATAATATTATTGTAACGCATGTTTTAACATTATCACTGTATTTAGTATGTAATGTCTATGGTATGATATATATTTACGCATGCGTATATGTCATACACCTTGATGAAGACGTTTGCTCATCGTTAGAAATTAGCGTCCGTACGGTCGCAATAAATGAAAATAATGATAATATTATATTATTATTGTATTGGGCTAGGTATGCAGGCGCGCTCCCGCGAAGATTGCTGTCGGTCTCGGATTTATAATGTGGATCACGGATCGCAGCGGTCCCAGCGGACGGAACCGCTGCGTTTCGATACGTCGGATATCCGGTATAATATTTCGCTAGGTTTATTACGACGTAGCATTTGGCGCGGGTACATAAACATATATATAGTTTGTGTATATGTGTAGGTCGATAAGCTATTATATCTAGGGTATAACTCCACCGAGAACGAGATACTAATAAAATATCGTAGAAAAATTGGCCAACTTTTGTTATTGTTCGGTGGGTACGGGCGAGGGGCGCACGCAAGACATTTATATGGCCCGTGATTGGGTTAGGAAAACACTATTGTCGACGGAAACCGTCTCGTGGTGTATATAATAATAATATTGTGTATGGGTTAGGTATAACGGCTGTAATAATATAAAAATATATATAACATGTCAAGCGGCACCGTGTGGATTGACGAATGATAAGGGCTAAGATATTAGGATGAAACGAAGACGAAAAAGGAATATAATAATAAAAAAATGGACAAAAAACAAATTACTTTACTTACCAATCGTTTCCGGTTTTTGATAAGTTTTGCCTTTTCCTACCGGTCTGATGTGGTTTCGGTTCGGCCACTAGGTTTACGTCTGAAAAAAAATCGTGAAACAGACACAAAAATATACATAAGTCTGTCTCAAAAACACGGTTTCGTGTACAAAAGTCAAAAAGACTGGGGCGCTTAATCAGTATTAAAAAAAGTCGCAAAATAATAACAAAACAAATATGTGCATATTTGAAATGTGAAACAGTGCGAGTAACAAATACAAAATAAAAATTAAATACATTTCGTTGTTGCAACATATTATAATATAATATATGTGTATAAATATCAAAATAATTTCTACTTAATACAAAAAATTGAGTTTGTTCTACACAACTAGATGAATATAAAGAGTGTATTTTAATGTCGATGATAACATTGTTGAAAAAAAAAATTATTTTCGACTTAGTGTGGTAAATCAAATTTTAAATTTTAAAATACCTATTCATACTATGTATCTGATAGACAGAATAAGATTATATTTTCTCATATACTCGTATACTTATCTATTTCGATACTTTGAACTACATTCTTGCTATTAATTATGTTATACCATGTTATTATTATTATTATTATCTATTAAACATGGCTTCGCAATAAATATATATTATATATATGTATAAGCAGTTTAATGGAAATTTTCTGCTGTTGTATAGTTTTTAAACAACAGAATTCAAAGGTCAATAATAATACAATGGATTTGCAATTGGTTGTGATAGATACTCTTAACTCATTTTCTTAAACCAATATCGAATTTTGAATCCAAAAAGCCAATATTGAAAATCTAACATTTTACCTAATATATTTTAATGTATACACCTGGGATCTGCATATTGTTTAAAAGGAGTTTTATGTAAATTGCAGCTATATTATTTTTAAATCCATTTACACGAAACGTTTATTGATAGATTAATGACATTTATAACGATCCTTCGTCATCTCGATACAATATTTTATTGCCAAAAGTGGTTTAATTTTTGCCTATTATCATAGTATTCATCATTGCCTCGCCGGTAGAAGGCTATAATTTTATTTTGCATTATAAAAAATAATATACACGTACAGCGTAAACACTACAATATTATTACATGTAGTACAACAAATTCTCTACCTATCTATATAAAAACTATTACACTCGTAAAAGGCACATTACCACGCGTGACAGACGTTGATGTTCTAGCGGTCGTCGTTCAATAATAAAAGATAATTCAGAGAAAAAAAAATCCCTATTAAATTAGTCTGGTTGTCTGATGATGACTGGTAGATTGTATATACGACTGAAATGGCAAAAGGAAATCATAAAAATTATTTAACGTTGTAATAAATTCTTGTCAGCTATTTATGAAGGTATTTAACGTTGTTATATATATATATATATTATATGAGCCGGTATTTATTGAAACAAAAGAATATTTTACACAGTATAATATAATACGAAAAAAACGAAGTGGGCATTGACAGAAAAAATTCAAAGGTTGCTAGGGATTTTACTATAAGCCTTCAGTAATGCAGGAAAAAAGAAATTAAAATTAGGGAGTCGACATACAATTTTACGTCTCGTTCTGATAACGCTTTGAACCACATGCGGATTCTGAATACTATACATAATTGTAAATTCAAGCGCCTGTTAAACCCATTTAAATACAAGTGCAACAAATCCCTTTTTACAAGGTCCTCCTGCAGGAGACAGGACAACATCAAAGTATATTTTATTTTTAAATACCCCTGGAACCGTAATTAAAATGTACATGTTTTCCCATTAATATTCGTTTTAATTTTAATTAAGTAAACAACAGAATAAAAAAAAAAAAAACGACAGGATTGCGTTATATGTATTGTTGTAACGATGTACGACCGAGTTTGAGAAACAACAGTCAAACACGTGATTTTATTTTTATATACGTATTTTATTTAAGTATATAACCGTTTGACTCGACCCAGCAAAACGTAAAAAGAAACAGTGTTTACTAATTGGCCACTCAATTGAACGTTTATTAAGGGTGGCGTTATTTAAAAATAAAAAAAAATAAAACATACGCCAGTTCAATAGCTAAAATACAACTTTGCAAATTTGCGGAGGATAGAAGATTTTAATAGTCATTGATATACATAAACGATTCCGCATAATCTTAAATGCAACGTTGCCATTCCGAAAACGTGCATAAATAATATATATATATATTATTAAACATAACATAATAAATTACAAATTATTATGTGATTTAAACCTTATACATTTGTAAACAATATATTCTATATTATCTATCAAAATTGTTGATATTAATATTTTGTATCTCCATGTCATGATATATCGTATATCAGTTATTAAAATTTGTGATACTAATATTTCCTATCTCCATGATATGATATCGTCATAATATTGTAATTATATTTCAAGGTAATTAAATTATTTAGAATTGTAATTTGTTTTATTATTGATTATTCAAGTTTAACTTAACTATTTATACCTAACGAGTTTTATTATTAACCAATTAAGTATGGGTTGCAACCAGAATTCAACTAAGAATATTATAATGTTATGTAGTGATGGGTACTGTTATGCCATATGCATTTATAAAAACTACAAAATAATACATTGTAACTCGTAAATCATAAATACGATTATTATTAATAATAAAAATAATATTTAAAAAAATATAAAATATAGTATGATGTATGTGTGATAATATCACAAAAATATTAAAAAAATTAAAATAATAATTTAATAATGTAATAATATGTTTGTTTAGGTACTTTTTTAATATTTTTGAAACAATAATGAAGGTTTTTGATAAAATAATCAAACCGTTTATAAAATAATTATAGTTTCAAAAAAATTAATTATTGGAACATAGAATCTACTTTTAGACCTGTGTAATGTGTATAACTGCAAATAATATTTAGAGAAATACTAAAATTTACTATCGCCGAATATTTCAGAGCAATTTTTTGTTAAAAACTAATTATTGTCGACCGTTGTTACACAAATAAAATTGTCATTTGCTGAATTTCTAATAAACTGCTGGTTTTTATATATAAAGCTACCGTTCAATTGCAAATTTCTTAATTTTTTTAAAGCTTTGTCTAATAATTTGGTAGTATGAATATTTTTTCTTACGTTTATTATACATAACCTTTCTTATTGATGAAATATCTGAACATCTAATAATTATTGCTCCTGGAATTTACGAATTTAGTTATTCAGATCAAATTATTTTTATTGGCCTGCAAGAAATAGATTATCCTGTCTTTCATTTTCAGTTTTCTATTAAGACTTGCATATCAATTTTTGTTTGAGAATCTGCAGCATAATGGCTGATAAATAAGTCACAAACCAGAATTTTTTCAAGTACAGAAAAAATAAGCACCATACAATTTTTGTTTCTTGAACACTTCCATTTCAAAACATGATCTTTTTTACCATATCAAACCTATACTCAATAAATCAACTAATGTAAATTATTTTTCTCTCTTTAAACTAATTAACTGAATATTTGAATCAAAAATTTTTAAAAAAGAACTTACAATTTAATTCTGTATGAAATTTCTTCGTAATATTATATTGTACGTAAAAAGTAAATTTTACTGAAATAAATTCTCTCGTATCATTATTATAGAAAAGTTACGTTTTAACGGTTTTATCGATTTTAGACTTTATATCATAGCAAACTGAATTAAATTATAAGTTATGAATTATAATAGGATAAACACAATATAATTTTTTTTTTTACTGAGTCATAAATAAACTAAAAAAAATTGTCTACAACATGAAAATTTCAAATACGTATGTGGCGTAAGTATTAAGTTTAATAAGTAGTTAAACGTTAAATAGCGAAATTGAGATATTTTACAGTGTGCAATGTCCGTATTCTTAGTAGTCAACAAAAATTCAATTTTACTTTTATTACTATATCAAAGTCGTTGCGTGATTTAAAAACTGCATTATTTTTCCTTGATGGTACTATACAATATTATATATATATATATTGTTATTTCAAAATTTAATAAATTGAAGTATAATTGGAAGTACAGTAAAAACGTATAATGAAATACGATGACTAGAAAACTTGGCAACTAGAAACAACGAAAATTGATGAAAAATGAACAAAAAATGAATTGTACTTTTTTTCTAAACAAAATACTTGGTACTAATTTAATTAATTTAAAATGTTAAACTACTTTACGGTTAATTGATATTTACATTGCTATTATGTGCTCAGACTTAAAATAATCTGTAAAATTCTTAAACTATAAAATATTTCGCTTGGGCATTAACACACATTAAAAATATACCAAATAGCGGTAGCTTTATATTATATTTATCGCATATACGTGATTTATGACTTAAAAGAATATTGCGAATGTCATTTAACACACACGATTTGTTGCAGTGTTCACCCCCTACCTACCTGAAATTTAGGCTTAAATTAAATTCAGTACATTAGTTTTCAATAAACACGTGTATCGGTCATTTGACCTTTTTGTGAACGACGTTCCACTTTTAAACTATCGGTGGAAGCTCTCCGTCTTGTTTAAACAGGCGTCTCAAAGGAAGACGGGAAGTCGGAACAAATATAAAAATAAAAATCTGAGCAAAAAAGGAACAAACAACAAATCCATTTTCTCCTCATTTCTTCTTCTTCTTTTTTTTTGGTTTTCTGTGTTCTTGTTTTGTAGATTGACGTTTTTGTTTCTTAACGATTTTACCTGGAGGCATTAAACGAGATGTCAGTGCCAGAGCTCACTATATACTACTCTGGGAAAACATCCAAGGAATTATATTTTGTTTGTTTTGTCCGTCTGTTCAATTAAAAACATCTATGATGCCTTTTTTTTACACTGTGCATGTCTCTGAAACTGCCGTAATTTACTCTACGAATATTTTTAATAAAATTATTTTTCAGTGATATAGTGGGGTCGGTGGAACAGTTTATTGTAACTTTTTCAGGAGGATATTATCGTGTAAGCGACGCATTGTCAGCTGAAAGCAAGTGGTTTCATTACAACTTAAAACATTTTTTTTTAAATATTATAACCTACTTGAGTTTTGATTTGTGTCTGTGCGTGTCTGATATTTCCTTAAATATTTTGTTTACATTTTTATTTATGAAAATATTATTATAGATAATATATAGAATATATTGTATTACTGTTTCTATTTAATGTGATGAATGTGTTAAATATAAATGTTTAAAAGTTAGAATCTGATTATTTCAATTTTCTTCTCCAGTTATGGTGCATATACGCAGATAGTACAATTGTAATTTTGTCAAGAAAAAAAGGAGTAAAAACACAAAAATGCATTGTTTTTAAAAAGTAAAAAAAAAGAATGAAAATAAAATATTCATTATAATTTTGCTTAAATTAAATTATCCATTATTTTAATAGCCAATGAAATGAAAACGCTTATCGGGAAGAAAAATACATTTGTTTATAATTATAATTGATCGCCAAAAGGGGTCTTATTGAACAGTTAGCCCCAATGGATCGCACTCTCAGGCTGGGTAATAACAAATAAAAAATAATAAAATAAAAACACGCAAATTTATATGTTATATAACGTGCCAATGGCACCGCCGTAATATTGTAAATAAATAAATAAATAAATCTGGACAATATAGTACAATATCATGGGGATAGGTGTTCAATAATAATAATATTACAAATTACGAATAATAACTAAGCAATATCAATAACTGGACACACCGTGTTGGTATAAAAAATACAAAAGACATTAATAATAATGTAATATAACGTAATAATATAAAAATGATAATAATTATGTATAAACAAAGTTGCCTATACATACGCAACGATATCATGGTATCTCTCACGTGTCGATATCTCGATTATTCGTGATAAATCCGACGTAGTGGAACTGCGACAGACGGATTATTTCCCCAGTCTCGGGGAAACTCGTGAATACCCGAACGAGGATCGCGTAATGACGAATTTACCGGTTCGCAAGTGCACAACTTAACACTGGTGACTGGTCAAAGAAATTAGAAAACGAAACGAACGACACCAAGTACAAAAGTAATACAACGCAGTTTACGAGCGTTGATCACAAAAAAAAAACCGTGCATGGTATATAAGTCGCGTTTCGCAGTACATACACCAACCAAAACGGTCACACGCAAAAAATTCCGGACAAAACGGTGGAGCATCGGCTCGACATATGAAGACTTGCCGAGTGGACGGCAGAAAAAAGACTTAACGCACGACAATGGACACGGTACGGCGGCTCGACGGACGTGCGATAACGGCACGGACTTAGTCGGCGATCGCCGATTATCTTCGCTAATGATCTCGATAAGATCTAAATCGTGTTGAATTGCGAACAACAATACAAGTTTATTAATTATAATATTGAGCTAATTGTTCGACTTTCTGCTAATATGTTAAAGACATGTTTTTTCAGTATTATCAAATAATTCCATTATATTTATGGAAACAAAAATCGATGTCAAAATTACTTCTGCAAATAAAGTTAATCATTTTAATAAGATAATATATTTTATTAAATGCATGCATGAAAAGGACAATCATGTAAGTGATAGTTGTCAATAGTTCGAACTCGAAACATTATCGGGTAAAGGATTAATAGTAGTTTATGAGGGTAATTTTTTTTTAGCCTTGCAGGTCAGTTGAGACAATGGAATGACAGTCATAAAAGGGGTGTTCCACACACTTCATCAGTGTCTTGCGAACGGTCGTCGGCACGTTGACTCGCAAATGCAAAGGATAACCTGTGGTATATTCTTATGTTTGCTTGTATATAATATTATGTATACGTATAATGTGTTGTAAAAAAAAATAAAAAAATACTGAGAGAAGCTCTCTAAATCCTTGACGTGTATTATTATCTGGACGTGACTTTATATTTATTCGTATTAATATCAACGTGAAATGATATTATTATTATTATTATTATTGTAAAACCATTGTCATCACCTATTTTCGTTCTGTTGTAATAAAAACCTTTAATTTTCATTTTTAATGCGTAACACGTGACACTTGAAGTGTTAAATAGAATATACGACATTTCATTATTTTTTTCAAATGCTTGACATGGAATATGTCTAAATTAATTATCGTAATATACTTGTTTTACTTAAAAAAAAAAAACAGAATATCAGCTATGGTTTTAAACGATGGTAATTTTTTTCCATTTTCCTTAATTTTGGTTTTTTTGTTAAATTTATTTATTTAAAGTTGTCATAAAATTTAAAATAACGACAATCCTATGAAGTATAACACTCCTAAACATATTTTAGTATACCAACTAGTTTAAACGGACAAATAGTATAATTTGATTTAAATAAACAATACATTAACTATATTATAGTAGTAATAACTATAGATGATAACTGCAGTTAAATCATATTGTCACTAGTTTATATAATATAATAAATTTGTATTTTATACTCTTCACATGCACGTCATATCATAGACAAGGAAAGCAACTTGCAGTATGCACATTGAATTAACATACATAAATTATAATATATGTGTATACGATGTTTATGATGCTTGCAATTTCGCATAAATTAACCCATGACAAACAATATTAATATTTTCAGCTACGGTGTTTCACAAAATATATTTATAAACATATGATATTCATGATCGTTTCGATGACATCAACTTGGATGACGAGTCGGGATGCAGGAGAGGACTATGTACCGAGGGTGGTACGGATGAGTAGGAGTTGTAGGAAAAATGTATATATAATATATATATATTAATATATACAGAGTACTCGATTCAAAAGTTTTTGGTTAGACGTCGATCAACTACAAAAGTTTCCACCGGACCGGCATGCGCGCGATCACGACGTGGAGAACGACGACGGCGATGAAGATCCGCGGAGGTTTTTGGACCGTATTTGCCACGACGATTGCAGTGGTCCACGCTCGTCCACCCCAAACATTCGCACTCACCCGCTTGTCATTCCCTACCAGTTCGTCGACATTATTCAAAGTCGTAAACTGCCGGGTTCCGTGGAAACCATTAATGAATAAAGTGTCATAACTCGAGTTTGGCCCGCCGTTCGTGATAAATAGACCGACCATCCGACCGAAGCGATATTCTTCGAAGTCATCGTCGCGAGGTTGAATACCGTTTTACTTGTCACCGGCAGATATAAACGTCGTCGTCGTCCCCGTCGTGTAATACGTACTGCGAGAAGTCGTCTTTTTATTTTCTCTCTTATTTTTTCCTTTGCCTCTCCCTCCCACCAATACCAAACGTTTTTTCAGCACTCCCTCACCCTGTATCACAAATCATTTTTTGTTACACCACACATTATAGTTATTGCGTTAAGTATATTTTAGTATCTTATATTATTATATAATATACGTTTAGGTAAATTCATCGTAACTAATCAACGTACACAATTATGGAGTGAGATTATTATTTTATGTAAGTCAAGAAATATCTTAGAAAATATACGAGGAATGTTTTGAACTATTCTACCCCATCGTAGCATTTGCATCAAAATTAAATTATACATCCATTGAACATCTATCCATATATTATATATTATTTACAAGCAGGATAAGTGACGCTGTGACGTTGTTATATATTTAGCATAATTATTATTCTTTCGTGACTAGTCCATCTGCCTTTCATGGGTTTATAATATTATATTTTAATATAAAAAGTGATGCTAAAAGTCCAGACCAAACTTTGGCATACAATTTTATATGCGATTTATTGCAAAAAACCTGTTAGCCGTTTTTTGTTTGTTTGATTGTTTTTTTAAAATTTTATTTTAGTTAGAAACTTTCTATTTCGCAGTAATTTTTGCCATGTTATATATATAATTATATATAGGTACGATAAAGTATATACATTTTTTTTCATCTACACACAGTTTTAAATTAATTATATTTTTATATTATACATGATAAAGCTTCTAATTAATAAAAAGAAGAACAATAAGAGGGAATCTTCGATCGTTTTAATTTGTCCTTAAACTTCGTAAAAATTAGTATCTTGAAAACGAAATTAAATTTATCACAAAAAATACAATATTATTACGATTCATTGTTTAATACATTTATTAATAATTATTTCGATTTATATGTAAGTTTCTTAACCAATGACGTGGTTTTTCAACGAAAAATGTCTACTCGTAATCGATATTCACATACAAACGTTAAGATGTGAATTAAAAATGTGTGTTTGTGGAAGCAAAAAACATTTTTTATCATTTCTATAGTAATGCATTTATGATGAGGGAAGTGTAAATATAATTTCGGAAAACTTTTTCATGCCTTTTGAACTTGGGCTTCGCCGTATCACACCTTCGTGGTGTATAATATTATATGATGATATTATTGTAATAAGTTCCGTGTACACATTAAACATAATATAAATAATATTATAAACATACGCGAGACGAACTCACGGTAGCAACAGCACCCTCTAATAGTACACCATTAATAACTACGAACGGTTGTCAGTTACACACCGGTAATTAATGTAGAGTTGTTGTACCACGGTCGTCTGGCTGGCGGGTGGGCAGGCGTACGTTACCTCGGCGGTTGTGCCGACGACGGGCCAAAACAACCTCGCGCGTCAAGTCGTCCTATAGTCGTCGGTTGAAGTGTACACATAGCAATGCAGAAGTACGTATATATTATAGAGTATGTATAATATTACCCGGTAAATGGATTTAATCCTACATATTATAGTGTATAGGTATTGTACTGTAATGACTGTAAATCGACATCGGTACTACGTTGTGCTAGGACTACAATAATCGTATTAATAATTATCGCAGTGTTGAGTTATCTATGGATTCGTTAGGTTTTGCGGAAATCGTGAACGATTATACGTTTTGACGAAAACTAGTGATTTTCAAACTCTAATCCTAAGCGTGGATGTACCGGAATCAGGATTTTTCGAACGTAAGATAGTGATTTTATTTTGTTTTAAACAAAAATGTTATTTAAATATTAGAAGTTAAAATGTTTTTATAAGCGTGGCACGATCCACTACCATAGTTCATACGATTAAATATGACGTTCGGTACTGCACTGCCTTGTTCTTCAGCTGTTGCATAACATAATAATATGCTCGGTGAGCTTCGAGTCCAGACCATATACCAAATAATGTAATTATGTTGTGTTTACTTAATTTCCCACCACACATGAACGGACCGTTTCTATATCGTGGATGTAGTTAAACTTTTAAGCATAAAAACTCTAATACACGTCATATACCGTCATAGTAATAAACTAACCCCCTTGTTCAAAATTCTCTGATCACCAAATTCGGCTGGCGTTTCGTAAACTCATGTCCGAGAAGTCAGTGAACCATAATAATAGTATGTGTATACATATTAATATATAAGTACTAATTACTAATGAATACTAATATCGTTTATTAGTCGAAATTTGACCATAAAAACTATTTTAATTGTAAAGCAAACACGCTTTAAAGTATTGCATTTCTTATCGTACGTTATGATTTTTATTATTGACCCTCTTTCTTCTACTAATTGAAACTTTAATGATATGAAGTCTCATTCTAATACCATGATCTGTATTTTAAAAGCCGTGTGCACGTTCCTAACACAGCTAATAAAATATAATATAACACGATTATAGGTTTGCTGTAGAAACTACTAACGGTCGATTTTTTCAATTCAAAACCACTTGACCATAATTTAAAATATTTTAACCATATTAATGAAATGAAAAAAAAAACATCGATACAAACAATTTAGACTAAACTCTATTGAAAGGATTCAAAAATGCATTAATAATTTTTATAAATTTCAAAGATATTTAGATTAATATGCTGTTCGTTCAGGTTCATAATTACATTGTTCAATATGCAAATATGACATAGGTATCTCATACTATCATCGGACATGGTTATTGCCGACAATTATAAATTTACATTAACCTGATCTAAAGAACAATCTCATTTTAAACGGAATATAATATAGTCTCTTTAATAAATCCCAGTGAATTCCACGTAATTATGATGAATTTAATATTTTATTCAAGAGCTCATATACTTCAAGATAGATTGTTTTTACAATAGTATATATTATTAAATGGGGAAAAAATCATGGAATACTTTGCTTTTATGGTGGTTGATTAAATACCTATTTATTGTTTTTATAATTTCTTTTATATTTAAAAGACAGCAGTGTAGCACTAAAACGTATACATTCAATTAAAAGAACCGACGTTTTTTGAAAGCCGTCTTTGAAAACGAAAGCAAAAATATTTCATGAAAAACGATCTCGTTTCATTTCTGTGTATTATACTGCTGTAGGTACCAGTATACATATTACATATATATATATACTCATATATAGGTTCTAATAATAATCTATGTGAAACCTTTTTTCCACCCACCACTCTTTACATCGCATGCCACAAATGAGTAGCTGATAAAACGCGTTATTTATAATGTATACAAGCGTGTTTTAATTAATTAACTGCCCCCTGTTTTCTAGTATAATGAAAAGCCTCTCGTCCGAAGTTAAGTAATTAACAAAAAGTATCCTGGCTCATTAGTCAAATAAACCTGACAACTGTATATTTCACACGGTTATATGTTTTATATAGTATAATATATAGCGATTTTTTTTTACATTATTTTGTACAGCAGCATCAGTTAATAAAAGAAAACGGATAATTATTTTTAATTGCTATAATGAAGAAAAAAATAACAAATATTTGTATCATACTATTTTAAGGAATTTGATAAATGTATTGGTTGAAAAATAATCACTAGGAGGAGCTGTGGTCTATGGAAATATAACAACAATTTGATTTCGTTGTAATTCAAAAACAAATAATTGTAGGGGACAACATTTTTATCAAACATTTGTACTAGTATAAACATTAAATAATTTTTAAAGTAGTTTATGTTTGTTAAATAATAGATATTTGAAATATTCAACTTATTTTAGTTGTTTTAAATTTATATTTACAAATCATAATCACTTGAAATTAAATACAAAATTTCTGATGAGTTGAAATTAAAAAATATTAAAAATAAGCAGTCATTTTAAAGATATTTTAATTATACGATTCATTAAAACTGATATTTTTGAAAAATAAAAATATTTTTTTAAACTTTTTTAGTTATTTTACGGTAATATAAGTAAACATATCACAGTAACTTGAATGATTTCACCGTTATATAGGTATATAGTAAATTATTTTCTATCATACAATATACATATTCTGTATTCAAAATATTCTACGGTACATTGACTTTTAGTTAAAACAGCAATTAGTAATATTATATGAAATAATAATATAATTATTATTCATGTATAATTTAATATTAATGGTATTTTAGGTAAAAGTTGGTTAATCCTACCATCTTATTAAAAGTAATATTAAAAAATTAGAAAATATTATTACACATAGAAATAGGAATAGATATTGTCTCCATTCAGATTATTTTTTTGATTCAATGACTTGTAATTAAATTCAAACTTAAAACTTTCATTACAGTGAACTACTCAATAAAAATATATGCTCAAAACCTATTAATTAGTCTTGCAATTTTTTTATTTTTTGTTTTTTTTTTTAACTTTTAAGAATATTAGTTAAACGTACTCGCAATTTTAACTAGTAATGTTATTTTGTAATTTTGCTACTTAAGTAGGAAATTAAAAAAAGTTAGGCAAACAAAATAATAATACTTTTAAGTAATATTATTCTTACATCATTTTTGTAAGTTATATTCAACAATGTAGTACTATTTTAAATATTTAAAATTATTTTCAACAAAATTTATTGGTTTATTATTTATATTCTCTTTTTTAGAACATTATAAAAGTAAAATATGTATAATATAGCGTATTAATTTAAAATTTATCTTTTTAATGCATAATTTCAGTCATCTTCATTCATGTTTCTTGATTATTAGCAATATGTTTTAAAACATTTTTGTTTAACTAGATATGTATCAACAATATATTCTACTAAGATAATTGAAAAATTCTATGGTATGTGTTTTCGAGTATACCATGACATGTGTTTAGTACAATTTTTTTAAAACCTCAAACTTTTATAATTTATTTTCACTAAACTAAATTCACTTATTTTCTTAATTAGTATGAGATATGTGGGAAAAAATATTTTTACATACAAATTATTAATGATATTAATTTACTTTTTTTTTAAATTATTTATTTATTTTCTTATTTGTATAGGTTATAGTGTATGTTTAAATAAAACTTGACCAAAATTATATTTTTCAACTGCAGCATCATGAAAATATTCTAAAAACTGCTAGAAAAATGTTAGGTCACCTGAAATATTCTAGGCGTATAGGCGTAAAATACGTAGCGACCAGTTCATTCATCCCTCTCTCCCAACAAGTCACACAGTGACTAAGCGACCACTAGAGTGAAATCCCCGAGGTAATACGGCGGAAAGCACACAACTTTTTACCGATATTATGTAAAACATTTTAAATGAAAAAACACACACACATAGCCTCACATACATAATAATAATAATAAATCTTTTACCACTAAAAAAAAAAAAAATATAGTGTTGGTAAACGATTTATAAACTTTGAAAGCGTTGTGCACGACGCGTGTGTAAATAGATTTTTTCAGGATTGTGTGTGAACAAGATATTCAGTCAAGATAGGAAATTTTCATGCGCATAATATACTCACACACGCGTGGTGCTTATCGCTGGAAACTAATCCTCCTCAATTTAATGTTGGCTGTACCTGGCTATTTATTACATTTTCCGTACACGTGGAATGACTGAAATAATGCATACCATTTGCAAAAGCGCACCTGAATGTTTTTAGAGGTTAACTAAAAAATATTTTACTATTTTAAGGTTTGCAGGTACAATTGAAAAGAAAAAATTACTATGACGATGATTATGATGATGACAATGATTTTATTGCATTAAATTCGAAATGTACATAAACATACATAATACATAATATGGGAAATATATGTTGTTGTCGGAAAAAAATAATGTGTAAATCGACTAGTCGTGCAAAAGATTGAGTGCACATTTCACCTTTGGGCTTGTCTACAGTTAGCAAAAACACGGAATGACCATTAAAATGTATCGCCATCGCGAAAATCACTTTTATCCATAAAACAGCAATCTTGTAAAAAAAAAAAAAATAATCAAGCAATTTTCTTTCTTTTTTTCTCAATCTCTTTAATTTCTCGTATTTATTAAGTTGTCTTGGCTAATTGAAAATTAAAATTATTAAATATAGTAGATTTATTAAATGTAGATATAATAGTAGTTTGTTTTTTTTTTTTCATACCATTATTTCTAACCACTAGAAAACAAAAATAACTTAAAGTCAGAGTTATTTTATGTATAAATAGCTTAGATGTAAAATTTTATAACTTAATTAAATTAATTAATCAAAATAAATATTTTTGTTGAAAATCCAATTACCTATATTTACAGTTTAATTATACAAACTCATGTTATTAGTACCTACCTTTAAAATATGTCCTACATTAGCTCTATTCATTTACTGTTATTATTTAATAATAATTTATAACATACAGAAGCAAATGATTTATACTCATTCATCTAATGAACTATTTTGAATTTTCTCACATTCAAATTTATGTAAAATATAATATACAATTAAAATAAATAGAATCAAGAGATATCAATATACATTTTTTTTTTTTTAAGACAAACTAATATAGTACATTGTATTTCAAGACCGGGGAGTACCTATTTTGCCTATATATTACGCCAACAAAAAATAAAAAACGAAGACAGTAACTGACGTGACCTTCTAATTTCGGCGCGAAGTAGTGATGTACTGTTATTAATGAATACTGGATAAAATTATTATAATAACCATTGCATTTGATAACAATCACTATTTTTATTTTTTTAAATTATTTATAGTTGTACTGATCTTTGTAATATGAGTCGTGATACAATAGTGAAAACCAAAATTATATTCATTTAATACGGTTACCTAAATAATAATAATTTGAGATTTTCAATGTATCTAACTAAATACAATCTTAAGACTTTTTTATAGTTTTTTTTTTTTTAGAAATTTTAATTTCAGTTAAAAGTCACTTTATATAAGAACAGATATACACCATATCCGCACAATTGTCCGCCGATAAAAATCTTAGTGTAGTATAGCTACTTAACTGATAAAGCCGATTATAAGATAATCAATCAATTGTTGATATTATATCAAATGAAATCTTGAAATTTGTTAGAGTATTAGAAAAAGCTAGACCCATATTTGAGTTATACATTTTTATTTAAAACTACCTATAATGAGTTAGTTTGTAATGTACAGTATTGTATAATATTCTTAAACATATTTTACGAATTTTTTTTATTTATATTATACAATTTATTCATATAGTACAAATCTTTTAATATCAATCATACAATTATTAATAAATAAATAATATTATAAGCCTATTTAACGATAGAATTATTATATAAATATCGTATGGTATATAGTTTGCATATTTTTGACACTCGACGACCCGTTTATAAAATATCCATATATGACAGTTTGAAAAGTTCTTTCAAAAAACCACAAGTCAATCTAGATAAAATACACGATTGTTTGGTTCTTACTTTTTGTTATTTAGTGTCATACACATGCAATCCCATGAGAGCAATTGAAAAACGCTCTATTTGTGTGTTGCATTGGTAAGACGGGCCCGCGTCGACGGTAGCAGCGCTGCAAAGTAGTTGGAGAGGGAAGAAAAAAAAGCGCAATATAATTTGCTGCAATGTCAAAACGAACAAAATTATCTTCGGATACTTTCTAGGCACTTTGTTGCCGTACCCGCCCATCTACTCGCCGACTCTCTAGCACACACCGTCCAACTATCCCGTAGAATATTATAATACGCACGTTTGTATGTATGTATATTTATGCAAAGGTCGTAGAGAGGCATGGGCGGGCGAGTCGTAACGACTTTTGAAACTTTGAATCGTTTCTGTCATGCACAACGCCAAACTGTTAAATTCTCACGGGCACCGCACAGCCCGTGCCTGGTGTTCTCTCGTGCGCCATTCACATACGCGTTGATATTTATATATGTAGGTTCGGTACTAAGACGCAGAGAGAAAAAAATTAAATCGTTTTTCTTTCTTTTTAACATTTTCCTGCACACTCACCCCACCCCTTCTTAAGATATAATATTGTGTGCAGTGTACACTGCATACTATTCGACCGTTTTTCCGCGTATGCACAACACAAACTTTAATCCCATCCAATTCATCCAGAAACGGTTTCGTGGGCGCGTGATGTATGCATATATTAATATACATAATACCCCTTCCACGACCAGGTGTAGGATAATGACGAAGAACTAGCAGGATTATATCGTGCCAGTCGTGGCTGAACAATCGTTCAGAAAGGGACCGAATCGAATGGCGGAGAGCGCAGTAAAATAAGAATTACGATTTTATTATACCGTCTCTCACACACACGTATAATATATGTATAAATGTATAATGTATATACTGTGTATACACTGCAATATGCATGAAATTGCGGGTTTACCGGAACGTTCTCGTTGGCCACTAATAGAAAAAAATAAGACGTGCGGGGAGGGATTTTTCTTTTTGGACGCAAAGGGGAGTGCTGGAGTTTGGGTGTGAAAAAGGTGCGAACAAATGAATAATAAAATATTATAGTCGCGCGTTTTAAAAGCAGCTTGAATAATGTACCGATATATCTATCGTGCGCACGCGCACGTGCATATATACCGTAACTGATGCAGACACATCGATGGACTTTCGAAGTATATTTCGGTATAGTAATGATTTTAGATTATATTACATTGAATTCGAAAAAAAATTGAAAATCAGTTGCGAACCTCGGAACCAAGATACTTTCCGACCAAAATTAAATTATTGATTCTTATGTCAAGATGACACCGATGGTTTATGGACACCTGCCCTTTGTACTAATATAATGATAGTATAGACGTCACTAAGAACTATCACGAGGGACGTATCACAAAATGTTAATAATTGTGATATTTCATGAAGGTTATTTATTTATAGACAGAATTTTATAGTAAACGGATTTTTCACAAACCAAATAAATTTGAAACAGAATATGGTACTGGTTTAATCACCGTCATTGTGTCAGTCACATAACTGTACGAGGTTGGCCAATTATGAGACATGGATAATTTTATCCATTATATAATTATATGATCAAGGTTTAATTTATATGACCTTGAAATGATTAATAAACAGTTTTAAAATACTATTAAATATTAATAATATCAAAAAATGAGAACTTTAATGTTATGTTTGTTATTTTAGAGGCCTTGAATTTTATGTTTATTATTCTAGAGAAATTCACAGTTCATACATTTTGTAAGTATGTGTTATTTTATCTTAAGATAAGTGGTTTTGTTTTTGGTCCCTTTCTATAGATTAATAATATAAAATATACATAATAGCGCATAAATATGAAAAATACAAACAAAAAGTGCATATTTGATTTATGTGTTTTCATTATTTTTTCAATCCTTAATTTTTAATAATAAAGAGTTAAAAAATCAAATCGCAAAACTCACTTCTCTTAATTATTATATACTAAGGATTAATCTATTGATTGAGGTAGGTTCACTGTGATAAAAATTCAATAGTTTCAATGTTAGACTAATATGAAAAATATACGAAAATCATCCACTTCTGCTAAACAGAGTTTATAAAAATTTATTCATTTCAATGTTTTATTTTACGTAAGTTGTAAGTATTAACTTAATTTGGTGAATTTTAACTCCAGTAAATACAACTTATGAGGAATCTTTTATAAAAATAATGACACGAAATTAAAACATTGAAAATATTAGGAATTTCCAACTATGAAATAAATAGCGAATTTGTGAATCTTCAAGGTTATAAGAAATAATATTTAAGTTTAAACTTCAAACTATTATATAATAAACAATAATAATAATACAATTGCAACCCTATTTTTAAAATTTAATTTTTTGTTAAAAATATTTATGAGTAACTTAATGTAAAATTTTTTTACCTAAAAAATAAATAAATCATGTTTTAAAAATCCTAATGCTTTTTATGAATATTCTGTTTACTACAACTTTTCATATGTAAATTACAACAAATCAGTTTTCTCAAAAATGATATTGCAAAATATTCCTAGTTTCTCGTAGATTTTCCTATTAATTATTTTTAATTTTTTAAATAAATAAAATAGAAATAAATCTCATAAACATGACGATAGAAAGAACACATTATTATAAAATCAATAAATTCCTCGGTCGGAAACAAAAGCTAAGACATTTCAATTAAACCAATAGTATTTAATGTTTATAATCTCATAATGATGTTATTTATATAAACTTGCTATTATTTATTTATATGTTTGGTTTCCTAATTCATCAATAGTGTTATAATTTGATTATACTTTTGTTATTTCATTTTTAAATAATAGTAATGTGAAGGTTTCAAACCTTGTCCAAATTAAAAAATATATATATGAAGGAAATACCTACTCACTTGAAGCAGGTGCTGTTTATAATTATAAACTACTTATATGATATATCTTATAATTTTTTTAGAGTTATATATGTGTTTTATCCATTACCTTCTCTATTTAATTTCTTTTGACTCAATGTTTAATATGTATTCTCAAATTTAGCTCAAGGTGCAACTGAGAAAAATTCGACTTTCTCGACAAACGGGTAGAATCAGAATCACAAAAATCATCAAAGTCATGAAGTTCCTACAAACATTGAATAATAAATATTTGCTCAAAAATAAATACAAAATTCTGTTTAGGGAACAAGGTATTGCATAGTAAATCTCAAATCTCACCTTATATACAAATTGCTAATATAAAAATAATCATTTTACTACGTATTAATTTATAAAAAGAAAATTGTACTTAATATACAGTTATAACTATTATTAGAGACTACAGTTATTAGGTACATTTTTTGCCTATAGTTATTATATGCATAATAATATATCACATATATATATTATTATACATAAACGTATCGCTAAGGTTTCTTTGAAGAAGAAGCCCTACATATAATATACGATGGTACTTAGAGTTATTTACCAAGCATCATTTTTTTTTCATGCGAATCCCTATAAAGTATATATTATTATTATTATTATTATTATTATATATTATCATCAAGTGAATAATGTGAATATGTATTGTTCGAACTTTTTGTACTCGACAACGTTAATAATACTTCAAATAAAAATAAAATATATCTATGATAATTGTTATAAAATATAGATAAGTTTAAACATTTTTTTAGTTAATAGTTATAATTATAGTTTATTCTTAAAGTAGAATTAATAAATTATTACTTTAATTTACCTACATAGTATACTTAATACACATTTAATAAAAAAAAAATTATTCTCATATTGAATAAATATGATAGAAATACAATTTAGTTTTTTATATTTGTACGTTTCATACACATAACTTAAATTGACTAATGCTATTTGAGACTTAAAATAAATATAATAACATGATATATCATATATTATGATCAATTCTTTAATAAGTTTTTTAGTTTTAGATAAAACAATAATTATGGATTCCTAACTTAAAGATATTTTTACAAGTATATTTATTACTTTTTTTGTACAGTTATACATAGTATCAAAATTATAATAATTTATATTATATTTAGTTTAGCTATTTTAATATCAATCAACTCATCAATTTTTTGTTATAAGGATTCGCTTTAAAAAAAAAGTATATTTTTTATGATCTGATAATCTGAGTTGGCAGTAATTAATAATTATTTCCGTCGCTTAACATATGCATAATTTATTACGTCACTTTGAAAAGTTTATTAATAGATAAAATATTATTTGTGAAGACGTTAATAAATATATTACAAAGAATTTGAAGAATCCTCCACCAAAGTACATTATAAAAATTAACATTAATTGTTAATGCATCAAATCAGAAAATTTTAGAATATTATATTTATTTTTTAGTCTAATATTAATTATTATAGATATAAATAGACATATAACAAAATGTAAATAAACGAAAAAATAAGTGTAACAGAAATGATAATAAAGATAGTAAATTAAAAAACTAGTGAGGATATGCTACTCGAACAACACATTTAGGAGATATTGTAATAGGTATATCGTAATAATTACCCAATGTTTGTCCCAAAACTGTCCGGGAATCTTCTCCAACACAAGCACTACGAGCGTCAAAGGGATTAGTGAACTGAACGAAAGCAAATCCTTTGTGCATCGATATACCTGAAACACGAACGAA
Organism: Melanaphis sacchari; assembly: GCF_002803265.2. Lineage (NCBI taxonomy): Eukaryota > Metazoa > Arthropoda > Insecta > Hemiptera > Aphididae > Melanaphis > Melanaphis sacchari. The sequence goes on along the minus strand of NW_020270366.1, from coordinate 1,956,953 downwards.
ATAAATTGTAATAACGACGATGATGATGATAATAATAATAATAATAACGATATAACGTTAATTAAACACAGGTGGTGATGGTTGGGGACTGTAAGTGCACCCGCCTCTTACACCGCTATTACCATTCAACCTTCTCTTCTTAACACAACGGCGGAATCGTAGAAAACCTTTCAGTCGATTACCGACCGTATATATATATATATATATATATATATATATATAGTACGGTATTAAATGGTTTTAATATTATTATAACATTTTATATAAATACCGTAAGCAATAGTTATATTAATATTTACCAGCATTGTTTACTTGCCGGCAATATGTACGCGCGTGTCTTTCAAAGGGAAACTATGCGTACACTTTATAACAATAATGATAATAAATAATAATAATATTAATAATATACTATTATATCTGTTCAAGAAAAGGATCCTGGAAAGAGAGACGGTATATTTCGACTTAGAATAGCTGTTATGCATCGCGCCAAGATTTTTCGTAGAAACGTATCGTTTATTCAAAGAAATATACCGCTTATAAGTTATTTTGACCTAAAATACAATCAGGACGATTCAATTTTCCGTTGTGTGTATTTCATGATTAAATATTTTTAGATAATAATTATATATCTGCAGTGTTTACTATATAGTTACTAATATAATGCAAATATTATGGACATTTTTTTCTAAGCACGCGTACACTTTTTTCAGACATCATTATCAGTTCTACGAATTAACAAAACATTTAAAAAAGTGCTAGACGAAATTCAAGGAAACGCAGTTGAATAAAAATATGATATTCGAAGATATTCGTAACGATATTATATTCATACGAAATTAAACTTTTTAATCTAAAGTTGTTAGCGTTCTTAATAGATATGCTTACATGCTGCCACTCTAACCTAGGGTGATCAAATGTCCCGTCTAAAACGGGATTGTTCCTTTTTAAATCATCATGTCCCGTTATCACGACAAACTTCAAACGGGACATTTTTTATCCGGTTTTTAGAAGATGATCCTGTTTCAACCCTGTTTTATCATATTATATTTTTTAAAAAAATCAATGTATGAAACAAATCTAAAATAGTTTTTTAACCAAAGTTATAAATAAAAGATAACAGTTTTCGTGGAATGAGGATCGAAAGCCGGTGCCGATGAACAATTCAATTAGCGATAAGCGTGAAACAGAAAAATGACGTGATGTATTTAAAACGCTAGAAACAAATGGAATTTCCGTCAACAACCCTTCAACATTAATTATCAAATACTCATAGCTATTCCTGAAATAAACTGCATCTGAAGAAAATGTATTATCAATAATAAAATATGTATTGTGAACAAATAAAAAAAACCGTTTTCATGTTAAACCATTAGATCGTTAATTATTACGAAAAAAACGTTTTAAAAATTTAATTTCACATGTTTATGAATTTATTTTAAAGCACCCTAAATAACATTCAAAAAGTTCTTCATAAAATTATAAAAAAAGAGTGAAATATGTGAAAGAAGAATTATCAAATTCATAAAATAATGAAGGTAGCTGATGATGTAATTTCCCTGATTGTTGTTAAAAAAAAAAATATATTAGTTTTAAAATACAATATTTTGTTGTTTAATGATAATTAAAAAATTAATTGGTTACTCAAAAAGGGTAATGTAATAATAAAAACAATTGTTTATATGACACAAATTTGGACTTCTACACTACAGTTGTGTGCGTATAAATGAATGTACATGTGAGATTTTTTGATGAAGGGGATTTTTGGAAGGGAAATAACAACTGACCTTTTTTTATTTTCTTTAAATGTATGAGTGTCCCCAAACATTTTTCTAGAGGGAGAGGGAATTAGTTTAAAAAATAAATAAAGATTTTTTTATACATTTTTTTTTATAGTACATTATCATGTTTTGTTATTATTACAATTAGGTATTATTATTATACGTTTTATTTATAGAACATTATTATGTTTCGTCAATATAACATTAAATTATTACAATTAGGAAATAAATTTAAAATTCTAGGGGGGCAAGTGCCCCGTCTTGTTCTCTCCCCTAAGGACGCTCACGTTTAAATGGTTTATCGATAATGTATATAAATACACAAAAAAGTTTTCTTTTTTTTTTTTTTGTAAAATACTAGGCTTATAAGTCATTCACATAAAGTTAATATATATATATGTATTATTTTTTTTTGAAACTTATTCAATTTTAAAAACTAAGATACAATATAATATGATATTATTATATGGTATTATAGGTACAATATAGTGCTGTAATACAGCAATAAAATTGATGTCTTACAATTTAAAACATTATAGAATTAACTTAAAATTGGTCCTTTTACCTATCAATATTATTTTATGTAAACTAATAAAAACTGTGTTTATTATTAAATTGTATTTATTTTTTTTTTAATAAATTAGTAAGATTATTTTATTATACCTATTTTAACTATAAAAAAACAGATGTCTACTGTGAGGTTATGCTGCTGAAATATCTTGAAAATGAAAGTGCCGTAAGCGATATTATACAGAGAAAATGAACAAATATCTGACTCAAACAGAAAACACGAGTTCGCGACGGCCGCCGGGGGGGTAGGTATATATACACACGACCAAACAACGTGCGTGCATTTGAAATGGGGAAAACGAGTAAAAAAGTATGATATCAAAAGATTTTCGAGAAATAAAAATAATATGTACAGTTTGACAAAATGAAAAAAATAAAAACTTTTTGATAGTGTTGTGGCTATTGAAAATTGAAATAATATTAAACATTCACACAGCCAGCTTGTAATTTAATGTCATTAACAGCATATTTTTGTACTATATTATATTATTTGAACATTAAACGTGAACATAAAATATAAATTTAATAGGAATCTCAGGTCACATAATATCGTGGATAATATAATATAGTGTTAAAGGTATTAAATATTTTTAATAAAATTCCTTTATATACGATATTTGTAAGTATATTACACCCGTTTACGGTATTTACATTACATTTTAAATACTAATCACTGTTATAAATTATAATAATCAGTATTTATTAGTTATAATTAAAATACTAGAATCAGGAATTAAGGGTAATCCTTTACAGTTAATGATTTTACCAAACATTTTTAAAAAGATTGTTATTATATTTTATGTATGAACTACGCAATAAAGTACATGCTATAACAATAATAATTATAATATTTTTACTATTTATATGACTAATATTTAGGTTCCTATACTATTTAGTGGGACCATGATGGAAATAAACATTATATTTTCGACTATTCATCCGCTAGCATAAATTTTTGATGTTTATTAATGCTTTAATATTAAATATCTATTTTATGCTAAAAATGTGTAAAAAGTGTCTAGCTAAATGCTAATATTTTTAAAACACAAATGTAAGTCATTAATCACCATTTATAAATCTTATCTTGACAGCGATTTCAGCAATACAAATAATTAATAGGTTACAAAAATATAAAATGAGGTTATAAATAACAATGTTAGGATTTTATGAATCATACATTTTAAAAAAGTAATTTTTTTTTTCATTTTTAAAAAAGAAATATTCACAATTTGTATAGGTATATATTATAAATAAGTAAAAATTTTATTACAATAAAATATGGTATAGAATGTGTTTCTTAATGAACTCAACACATTTTGTAATTTATTTGTTTTGGATAACATTTTTTTTTTTTTTTATAAGGTCACTTAGCTAATATTGCTTTAAACGGTACAAGGGGATGATTAAATTGCATAAAGATTTGAGGTTGTAGATTAGGTAATGAATTTGGGTGGTTAATTGTCATCGCGTAGAATTTTTTACTGCGCTAATATGGTAACTATAACTGTAATACTACGTAATAATAATATCGATTAAAAGGATTGTAGAACTTAACTTTTTAGCAGTATTCTAAAGCCTAATTAGCCCATAAGTTAAGCCCGTTCATATAATTTTATTGTATAATAAAATGTTAGTCCTTTGTAAAAGTTTAAAACCTATAATATTATATTTCTCAAAATATTAAGACGTAAGTTTAACGATTTACATTTTGTTTTTAAATGATAGAACTAATTTAAATGTTTTTAAGGTGTTTAGTTCTATATATGGATATTCAATATTGTCTTGTTAAGATATTACGTAGTTGTTGATACATATTATGAAATACTTGTTGATGGAGCAAAGTATGAAGATTATGCGGCTAAATTTGATTTTATTAATTTTAACTATTTAGAGAAGAAACCAACTTTAGAGTATTAAAACATAATTATTGAGAATTGGTTAGTCTAGATTCAAAGAAAAAATATCAGTGTTGTCAAAGAAAGTAATAATGTAAGTATCAGTCTTCTGAGTTATATTCAAAGTAAAAATTGAAAATATTATATTGCATGCAGTGTAAGAGCTTATAATATACTTCCATGGAGATATATTTCCCGAAATAGGATATGTATGTGAATTGTTGTCTTCATATTAAACTATAAATGTGCGATTGGTTATGAAGGATTTATGTGTGAAAAATAAAGTAAAAAGAAAATTAAGAAAATAAAGGCTGTTGTTATCGCACAGATATCTCGTCATTGTAGTTTAGTTTACTAGTTCACCAGGAATTTCCAATGTCAAATGGCATTATTCGCTTAGTGTTTATTAAAAGTCAAGAGTTTAGTATTGTTGTTTAATCAACAATCGTAGTAGAATTACCTAACAATCTAAGCATGTGATTAGTGTAATGTAAATACCGCTGTTAAAATTATTGTTTTTGAATATTAATCTTTAATTATTTACTTTTAATATGAACTTATGGCTAAAAATTAATTAACTAAATTTGAAATAATTATTATACAAATTAATAGTGTAAACAAATATATGGGTAGATTAGGTTACTGTAAATACCTTATTTTTTATATAGATAAATCTCTGGTATCAGATTAAATTTCTCGTAAAATATAAAATTTGTGTACGCTAACTCAACGAGTATAATAATTATAAGTTCCAATGTCATTATTTTAATTATTGATTTATACAAATTTTATTAAAATAATTTGTACACTATACACCGACAGATTGTAAAATATACGATATATTGTATTAATAATTTATAGATGAAAGTATAAAAACAACACTAATATTTAATAATTTCAACTTCAACAGAACAATCTGTAAGTCCAAACCAATGGTAGGTAAAGTTGAAAAATAATAAATGGTTTTTATGAATACCTGCACATCTAGCAAAACGTCATATTATATAAATACCTACAAAACATAATATAAATTAAATTTGGTTTGATATAAATACTCTTTGAAAATTATTATTTAATTTTATTTTACCTGCATAATTTTTTACAACCTTTAAAATTAATTAATTGTTTATTAATTGAATGTATAATAAACGTTTTGATTGACTAATAGTATTATTACTTAAAATTTATCGTTCGTTAATCTATTGGATAATGCACGTACTACCTATTACCTTTCAAAATTAAATTTGTAGTATTTAAAAATATATATTTAATACGTTAATTGGATAAAATGCTCGTTAATTAGATTTTTACAAAATAATTAAAAATATAACATTTTCTTTTCTTAATTAATTTTAAATGCAATTCAATTAAATTGTTAAATTCATAATTTAAACAAGTGACAGTTCGTTTTTGGGCTGTCTTGTATTTTCCGTACTTCAAGTAATTAATCTGGAAAAAAAATACTAAAATGTCATAATAATAATTGTATTATTTTAATTTTAATAAAAAACGGTTTTAATGTAACACTCATTACAGTAATTATTTTTTTAATTTAAGAAAAATAAAAAACTTGTCGATTATGTAAAATAAGACAAAAATTATAGGTATTTTATTTTTTAAATATGTCTATATGACTATTTCATATGATTTTACATATTGTCACGCATTTTTCGATAAATTCTAACCAAAGTTTCCTCAAAACGCAAAAGTATTCAAGATCCAGTTATAGATTGTAGGGACGCAGCTTGTGTAATACTATGCATAATATAAAATATAGCTATACGTCGTTGATTGTTGGTCATTTACCTATCCGATAACCAACGATCATGACCTACGTAAGGTTAGAGGTAACAGAATCATTTTTAAACTTTTTTTACATTCTAAAAATGCGTTGTCTGGACTCTAGATTCTGGAATACAATACAAAGTTTTTTTATGTAATACATTTACACGGTATTGACTACTAACTAGTAATGTTATACTACGACTGCGGAGTATGATGAATTGATGACCATCATTGCATTATGTGCTCAGAATCTATTCAATGCACTTTATAAGCAGGTAACTGATTTTAATTTCGCTTTGTGATTTTAGCGATATAAATAGCTATTACACGGCTCATGCATAATATTATTTCAGAATTGTTTATGAAAATAAAAAAATAATTATAAACAATCCGTTGTCAATAATCTATAATATAAACGTAAAATGATAATTAATATAATCTCAAAATAATTTAATATATCAATAAGTTATATTACAAATTTTAAACGACAATGTCTTATTCTATTGCATTTAAATGTTAGTAGTACCTACCTAACGGCTTATATATAATAATATATACTATTACATACGAGTATAAGTATCGACAGATTACGTACATAAAATATTCTTGAATAATATAACCATTGATAATAGAATATACATAAATAAATAATATATTAATATATTAATAATATATTTATTAATAATAAATATATATTCTATAATCAATGATATAACTAATCACATAAGACAATCAATGCTTTTGTAAAACCGTTTACCGTGTATATAATATATTATTATTTACCTTATAAGTAGGTATATCTATTTAGTTAAATCAGTGGTCGGCAATAGGCGGCCCGAAAAAGAAAAGTAATTGGACCATAAAAATTATTTTTTTAAATAATGCTGGTTTTTCACACATATACTAAGTATATATTTTATCTATTTTATGATGTATTTAGAAATTACGATGGTATTTATCGTTTATTGCTATTTACAATAATATTTGCGATAACACAACAATTATTAACTAATATCTGAGTTTTTACTGGCCCTCGACATTTTTTTTTTTTTTTTTTTTGATTTTCTAGACCTCCATAGAATTTAATTGCCGACCCCTGAATTAAATTATTAATTTGAAATTGAAGACTAGTAGTTCTCATCCAATGTTACTGTTATCTAATAACTAAAAAATATTTAAGTTTATCTATTTTAATTAATTTATTATATTTCTGATTATTCGTTTACCTATTATTTCTAAATACTCAAAATTTACAAATTATTTTAGTTGACCAGCTTCGTTGACCGTCGCAGTTAACGTAAATAATTTTGATTTAATATTAATTTAATATTTATTAGTTTTTTTTTTTTTTTTAGTCTTATTTCTTTATTAACATACAAATTTGTCTTTTATTTTAGCATTTCAATTTCACAATAAATCTAAAATATTTAAAATAACAAATTTTTCTTATTAGTTTTTAAGTTTTTATTATATGCCAATGTCAGAAAACAAGCACGTAAAAAAAATGTTTTCTGATAATGTAAATATAATATTGTGAAAGTGCGCTCTATGAAGTGTTATTTGACCATAGATAATAATTACCTACTTTCAAATTACAAGCATATCGATTTTTATTTTTATTATGACGTTTTAAGAACAAGTAGATAATAATTAAATAACATACTCATACATCTGAAATTAAAATAGGATGATTATCGATATAAAATTGTGGCATGTATATATAACATATTATTATAATAAGATAGGACTAGACAAACTTTAAAAAATTCCGTACTCTTTTAATACAACCATTACAATAATGACTTATTATTTTAATGATATTACTTGTACACCAAGCTCAAAGATAATTAAGTTACTTTTTTTTTTAAATGTTTTATTTTTAACCCTCTCCCCTCAAGTCATTGTTTAAATTTTTTCATACAATTGATACCATTTATATCTGCATCAGTAAAACCTTAAACCTTAGCTCCTCGTACTTGTATTCATAATTCCTCCCTCAGAATAAAAAACAAGAAGAGAATTTAACTAGTAAGTAGCTCTTGGAAAATTCAAATCAATTATACACGCACACACACACATAAATATATATAACTAATACAGTAATTCTCAGAAGGAAACTAAAAACATATAAATACATTGAAGGTATTTAATTTTTATTATTCTGTAATTACAATAAAAATATTTATTTATTATTAAATTTCGTTTTTCCTAATATTTTAATGATTTTAAATTTTATATTGAAAAAAATTAAACTTTTTCTGCGTGTAAACTATATTGAATTTTTCAAAATAATTCATCTAACTTACCTATTGTGATTAAAATTATATCATTTAAAATATTTTCAATATTGTTTTCTTATTGTTTACGATAGATATTAGTGAGATTATTTAAAAATAAAAATAAAAAAAAAGAACTGTTTTAAATTTGTTAATGCTTAGCGTTTCAATACTTAAATAATCTATATACAGTGAAACCCCTGAATAGCGGACACTCTCGGTCGCTGAAATTTTATCCATTATTTAGACTATTTAGAGGAAAACATTTTTTTCAATAAATAAATAAATTCAATAATTTTATTTTATATTATTTTTATATTAATTAAACACACGATAAAACTAACATTTATGAAAAAAAAACTAGTTAACTAAATTTGTATTTTGTTTTTACATTAATTAAATACATCTTAAAAAAATGGCCAGATTGAAATGCCCAAGAATGCCCATATTTGTATTTGATATTTGAAATTCCAGAATGTTTATTTTTTCTTTTAGAGTTAATCGTTTTCTTTTGCTGGCCATAGCGCACTACAATAAACGTTCGTATATTGGCATTACAAACACAACTAAACATACATAGGACAATGCATTAGTTACAATGTTTCGTTGATGTGATAATATTTCAATGACTGAACGGATAAGATAAGACTTTCATATACAGTTTAATAATGTACACATAGGATAATTTAATAATTGAGATTTTTATTCAGGTATTCCAAAATAATTCTTAATTTAAGATAAAAATAATTAATACCAGTGTCATGAAAGTGTCCGTTATTTAGGGTGTCCTGTATTTAGAGGTTTTCCTATACATAAATAATGAAAATGTCCCCGTCCCCGAAAAAACGTCCGCTATTTGGAATTGTCCGCTATTTAGAGGTGTCCATTAAGGGAAGTTTCACTGTATATATATTTATAGGGAGTTCATGATGTCGCATTTCGTTTTTTTATTGACTGAGAACTAAGAATTCGCGGGTTCTGTGTATACTTACCCTTAATTGCATATAGTTGCATTCATGCAACATTATTATTTTTATTTTTTTCTGTTCTTAGAACTACTGGTATGTATAGTTTGATTACACCATTGTATTCGTCAAATAATTCTGATTATTTTGATATCATATTTGTTTACTGTTAAGTGTTTATTTATACTTTAATAATTCCCTGAAACTAATGAGTGATTGTACGTTGACCAAATGGATATATGATAACTTTGGAGAATCATAATATTGAAAATATATGTGATATCAATAATCAAAAAATGTGTATCGCTTATCGTACATCTAAACTATGTTGTACAACTGTCGTTTAGGTTTTTTCGATAAATGGTACAATGATAATCCATGATAAGCTCCGGTTGCACGAATGCAACTATATGCGTACAAACTTCTTATCTGTCTACACACGCTATCCACTTGTTTGTTGATTACAAAATAATTACAAAACATGCTTATAATTACAAAACGTTTTATATTACCTATATTTTTTACTTTCTAGACACATTATTATGTTCTGTGCTAGACACTAGTTTTATAAATAATATTGTACGTGTTTTAGTTTTTATATTTTTATATTACAATGTCGAATCATAAAGGTCTTACTGAACAAGAAATGCTTTATGCGCTGTTTGAAATACCAGTGGATTCTGATGATGAATTTGATGAAAATGACTTTGATGAACTAAATGAGTTTGTAACTGTAGAAGATATGGATGGTTATTTAAATTCTAATGAAGTAGAACTACCTGTCATAGATGAAAATTTGGTATTTGTTGAATCTTTAAATCATAATAATCCTATTGTTATATCTGTACCTCATGATGTAACTGATGATGTATTGCTGCCCTCTACTTATAGTAATAATTTTTCTGAAAATACCACTCAACCCACTGTAGTTAGAATAAGAATAATAAAAGTTGTTAAAATTAAAATTAAAAAAATAATATACATATGGAAATAGAAATAATAATAAATTAAAGTTGGTGCGCATATAGTTGCATTTGTGCAACGGACTTAAAAGCTGTGCTTTTCAAGTTTGGATTTTAAGTTGGAATTTTTAAATTATTTTTAACAAACTCCCCATACTCAAATTAATCAAAAACATTTATTTTCAGCAAGAAAAAAAAAATCATGCAATTAAGGGTTAATAATATTATTATTATTACTTCAAATTATGATACTGCGTTTTACCGGGTACGTTGGTCAAACTGTACTCGACCCACCAACCAACTGATAACCATTCACCTGTTTATCAGTTACACGAATGTTCGCAATGATTGATAACGCGTATCGGTTTTTATTTTTCGTCTAATAGCATAATGTAAGTTGTCTGCGCAGTTATGTTTTTTTTTTATTTGCTACGATTGTCAATCACCATCATCTGACTAGTAATTGTAGATAACTATCCTGAATATTTTATACAATATTTATTAACCACCTGCAAAATTGTTCCGGTATTCCGTCATGATGCAGGTAAAATTTATTTTTACAAATTACAAATTATCTAATTAAAACTTACTTAAGATTATTACTTTTCTGGTATAATTATTTAAAAGATTTTCGCCCTGTTTAAAACATGTCATTTTTTGAATACGAATGTTTCAGCAAATCGATATTATAATATGAAAATAGTTTTTTACATAAGTCATTACTTCCAACTGAATATAAATACGTAATAATATAAACTAATAGGTACTGACAGGTCTTATTACATTTAAGTACTTAACTTACCTATGGTTATCGATTAAAACTATGAATAAGTTAGGTTATAATGCATCAATATAAAATACTATATCCGATTTCTGCTTTAACATATAACATTATAACTATTTGTAAATTTGATATTTCAACAATAATATTTAAATAAATTTTATTAAATATATTTATAATATTATTTACAAAAATATAAACAAAACGGATTTATAAGATTATTGTCGAAGTTTCTTAAAAAAATATTGTTGCTACATTATTATATTATTATGACGATAATTTATAGAATAGAGTAAACATAATAAAACCTACATAACATAATAAGTTATTGATGAAACCTTACCTTATAATAATAGCTATATTAACTTTTTAGATATTATCGTTAGATTTCTTTAAACATAAACGATGAAGCTAAGAGTTTTGACGTTCTTTTACCTCCATCTATTATTTGTTAAAACCTATATATTATTATTATTTATTACGATTTATTCGGGATCGCAGATATAGATTTATAAATATAGATTATGTTTACCTTCCTTGGAATACCGGAGTCTACGTGTGTTATTTTTACATTTAATGATGATATTCTTTCCGTATTTGATGTACTGAAGTATAAATGTATAAATATATTTTCTTACCCGATGGGTGTTGAAAACCGGATGCTTTAATAATTAAGATGTGAATTTAACACGCATTAGATGAATAAAATAAGAATAATAATTTGAATAAGATTTATAACATTAATATAAACTTTACAACAATTGAAAGATCAATTTGGATTGTTGATTTAATGCTCTCTTTCTGTTGAAAATAATGGCAGTGAGCTTCTGTGTGGAAAGGATGGTGACTAGATGTAGACTACTCGGTGGAGACAGAATCCTTGATGGAGACATGACTAACTTTAATGTCAGAATAGGGGTTCTACTTATAGACTTGATCTCTTACTTGTTGTTCCATTTTAATTTGTTACTGTTTATTTTATATAAATACATTTGTATTATAAAAATATATTTTTTTATGATAGAAAGTACTAAACAAATAAAAATTATATTATTACTAATTATTGTTCGGTAATTATTTTAATATATAATATGAGTTTGTAAATACGCATGTACCTATATTGAATGCTATTGGTAATTTGTTAGATATTATATAGTATAATTATAAATATAAATATTACTGATATAATTTTGATTGTTATGATATTGTTTACGAATATGATTATTTACTTAAGCATTAAGATCGATGATGAATAATATGATATTTAATTCTGAAACTTTGTGGCGTAATAATATGAATATCATTATTTATTACAAATATTAGAACTAAAAATGTTATCACAGTAATATTATCTACTTACAATATTAATCTAGTTTGTAGAGAGTTCCTAATTTTAGTCTGTATTTTATTTAATTTTGTATTAATGTGTTATAATTTATAACATGGTAATTAAAAATATAAAAATGAACCAACGTAATATGTATCATCTTTGTATAATACTTCTAATCGGTATTAATTTGTATACATTAGCATAAATAGTTTCAATAAGTCGTGTATTTAACATACTACATACCTATGTCGTATATTATAAACTGTCAGTGATGATGATGTCACAGAACGCGTGTATGTTCTATTATTTATTTATAATATATTATTAACTCGAACAATTATACGTTTTTTGCGTGTTTAAAATATTTGAACGACGTTATCGCGTGCGATTTTGTACTTTTATACTTAATATTTTTCACCCAGCTCTTCATAATTTTGCATTATTATTTATTACATTCCTCTATTCAATAACTTAAACGGAAAATATTTATCTACTGTTATATTGATTTTAAGACATAATGTAAATGACTTGTGTTTAAAGCTTATATTTAAACAAAAGTTACCTTTCCTTTAATAAATGGTTTGTTATACATAATATATAATATGCATGTATTTATATTACAATTTTTATATTATCAAGTATTTATATAGTTTATATTTATACATAATACTATTTATTACTTTTAGCATTAATTCATTGTTCAACGATAATAGCCGATTTATTTGAACCGGAGATAGATATTATTTCGAGTACATTTTCAGATATTTAGTAACCGATGAAGTGTTGTAACTACGATAAAAATCATTAAAAATGTTAACAATTGTCTGTCAACTGACTACTGTATACAAGCCAATTGGTAGGAAAAACAACTCGTGCAGGCTGGTTTTTTGCGTGTTTGAGACACATATTTTAAATATGTAAAACGATGTTGGCAAATAGACACTGTTTTTGACGTTTTCATTTTTCTTTTCCTCGGTTTCGGTTATACACACAAAATTAGTATTTTCTATTTAGTAGAATCAAGACTCTAAAAAATGGTTTAATCATATTGTAATCATATACGAATTAAATATAAAAGTTATAACATTCTCCAGTAGTATGATGTATTTAAACATATAAAGGGGAATTCGACCATCAATTTATATATATTTTTCCTAGACGGTTTAAGCCTATATCACTTGAAACTTAGCTTACACGCTTCCTTAATGAATAACTGGTTATACTTGAACCCTAATAATTAAATTAAATTAAATTTGAAATAACGAGGGCGTAAGGGTCATAATATATTGATGTACTTGTGTAGTGGTTTTTTTTATGATTTCTTATAATTATTTTGTTTTTTCGTCTTAATTTAAATGATTTTAACATCATATTAGAATTTATCCCGAAGTCGGAAACTTGGCTAGAATAAAAACATTATTTAAAAAAAAGAAATGGTTCATTATTCAACACGGTTCTTAGTTGCCTACTGTTGCCATCGTTGCTTTTATCATACGCCAGTGGTTTTGACTGCATAAGCTTATATCCCTGTTTTCACAGTCAGTTGAATGGCAATAGTAAAAATATTAATGTAATTAATTTTTTTTTCTCTAAAATGTATTTAAATTAAATTTAAAAATATTTAAAATTATTAAAAAAATCAAAATACGTTATATTATTGTAAGAATTTTATTTTTGTTTTGTTAATTGAGAGCGATTCATTTTTTAAATAATTTTAAACAAAAAATATGGATTTGATTGTTAATGAACTTTCACTGATGAATTTAAATTAAACATTTCATAATATATTATGCATGCATTTTTTTTAGAAATCAGCATTGATGGTCTTGAGACATTATTTGCGACGTAGTTGTGTGCGTTACGCATCGAATACTCCGTATTTTGATTGGGAAGATGCGCTAAATCTCGATCATAATTTAACGGCTGAAGAACGACAATTGAAGGCCTCGTTCAGAGACTTCTGTCAGAAAGCACTCATGCCTAGAATATTGAAATCAAATCGTGATGGCGTGTACGAAAAAGAAGTTCTCAAAGACATGGCATCAATGGGCGCATTGGGATGTACAATCGGGGCTTACGGTTGTACCAAAGTGTCACAGGTCGGATACGGTCTAATCGCTAGAGAAGTGGAAAGAGTCGACAGTGCTTATAGGTTAGACAGTATTCATTTAATGTAGTTTGGGGGAGGGTCCGTGAAGTAATAACTATATGTAGATGAATATATAGGTACTTTAAAATTTAGTTGTCATTAAAATCAATAGTAATAGAACTTGTTAAGCAATATTATGGTGAAAAATAAAATAATCGAATTATTAAGATATCAATCATGTGAAATATGTATAGATTTCACTTTTATTCAATAATTTAAATTTACTGTTAGACGTGTATCAAAATTCGAGAAAAATGGGATTTTTTATTGTGGTTAATTTTAATGTGTTACACCTACTTGATATTTTCCCCAAGCGAGCAATCCCTCTTTAACAAATTATTAGGTATTATAAAACCACCTCGCCCTACTATCACCATTGACAGGTATGGGTGATTAATTTGGTTTTAGATCTGCTCTGAGCGTCCAGTCATCGCTCGTCATGCATGCGATAAACGCATACGGAACCGAAGATCAGCGGGAACGATACCTGCCACGGCTTGCCACCGCTGATCTGGTAGGTAGCTTTTGCTTAACCGAACCAAATGCTGGCAGTGACATCGGGAGGATGGAGAGCAAGGCAAGATACGATTCGGAGACCAAGTCGTACGTTTTGAACGGAGCTAAAACGTGGATAACTAACTCACCGGTTGCTGACGTGTTCGTTGTGTGGGCTAGGTGCGACGACAGCGTCGTCCGAGGATTTTTAGTAGATAGAGGCACAGCGGGTTTGTCAACCCCTGTCATACCTGGAAAAATGTCACTGAGGGCGTCCTGCACCGGATCTGTATACATGGACAATTGTATAGTGCCTGAGGACAGTCTTTTGCCCGGCGTCTCGGGTATGAGAGGTAAGGATTTTTGATTAAATATATGTTTATTATTTACTTATAGTTATAATAGTTATACATTACATAGCTGATATTTAATGTTATTTGGTCGAAATAATTATCGTAATAATCGTCATAATTTATCATCGTTACTATTGTCAGGTCCCTTTGGCTGTTTAAACCACGCCCGTTACGGAATCGCGTGGGGCGCTTTCGGGGCGGCTGAAGCGTGTTTGTCTGTTTCCCGATCCTACTGTCTGGATCGAAAACAATTCGGCAAACCATTGGCTGCTACTCAACTGATCCAAAAAAAATACGCCGATATGGTCACAGAAATATCTATCGGCTTGTTGGCGTGTTTGCAAGTTGGCAGGTTAAAAGAACAAGGATTAGAAACACCGGAAATGATATCGTTGATTAAAAGAAACTCTACTGGTAAAGCGTTGGACATTGCGAGGTGGGCGAGGGATACGCTCGGTGGAAACGGCATTAGCGACGAGTACCACGTGATCAGACATCTAATAAATTTGGAAACTGTAAACACCTACGAAGGCACCTACGACGTCCACGGTCTGGTATTGGGCAGAGCGATCACTGGTATACAAGCTTTTAAATAACTGCTGAAACTTTAACTTCGGAAATACACACTTATAAAAAAAAAAAAATATGCTGATTCTATGACTAAAACGATACTGAGCAGCTATAAACTTCATAAATCCATTCACCATTGTCGCTATCGGCTTATGATTATTACATAAACTACATGGCGGATGTATACTGACAGTCTTAATGTCTTTTGATTTTGTGCGTCTTATAGTACGTATACGTCGTATACCTTTGTTAATAATATATATGTGCATTATGTGTAATAAAATATTTTTATCTTTAAGATTTGATTTATTGTTTATAGAGGTTAATACCTACCGAATTCATACTATGATGACGTGTTTAGATTCCAATAATCCCCGAGAGAGAGTGTACGCACGCGCGCGGTTATGTGTGTGTATACGTGACTACAGTAATTTCAAAGGAGCGTAATATTTTTTAGGTTGCTGACAACTCACGATACTCAAATTAATAATTCTCTACTCGTCTTCCGCCGTTGTTTCTTATACTACTTAGGGTCGGCCGGTACTACCATGGCGTGTACCGCATGTATACATAGGAAGTGTATATCGCGTGGCAGAGGGGTTGGACTGTAGCGTTCTGCCGCCATATACCTTTTCGGAAACGCAATGGGGATGTTAACAAGTTTTGTCGATCCATACATTTGAAATGAGCTAAAAGCGTTGGCCGATCGTAACCCCTGACGAATACATGAATTTTATTCCGATTATCTTCTACGCGTGAAATTGGTCTTTTGACAGCGGCTCCGAAGTCTTAAAGTGCTTCTTTATATAAATTGGTAAAATAACCTCCCTTTTTTTTTTTTTTGCAATCAATACCTCTACTGAGCGCTTGCTATGTTACTTCTTTGATATTATATTTCTTGATTAACTTTCTACCATCTACCTATACTTTCCGCTATAGAGGTATATTAACATTATTGTTTCTACATTGTCAACGGTTTTTAAATCTCGCTAAAAGTTTGTTCATATAGATATTAAAATCAAAATTATATATATACATATACCATACAATGTATACATTTTTATTATAAAAAAAAACCTAATTATAGAATATTAATTAATGTTTCTGTTTTCAACGACAAGCAATTTATTTGCCAGATTATTATCTATTCAAATTAATATAATACCAAGTTTCGGGAAACTTATAAAATGTCATCGTGTTTGGGTTTAATGATTATTACGATTCCCGTTCATCACTGATTAAAGACTTTTCAATTACGGATCTAGAACTGAAATTCGAATATTTTATTAAATATTAATCACTTCATACTTATCAGAAATGAAAACGAAAACATTATTCGCAGCTTCATGTAATACATTATTCCAATTCCCAGGTGTAAAATAATTCCGTAACTGTTCGAACAAAATAACGTCATGTTTTTTAACAATTGAAAAATATCTGTATCTCGAAATGCCGACGGTTTCATAAAACAATTCGTTTATAAATATTGCAAATGAACATTAGCTTCCATATTTCGACCGTTCGACGATAGTCAAGACTGTTAACTGTCAAATGATGAATGAACAACGCAAAGGAGTTGCACGTCCACTCCCATCACGATTTAAAACCTCCAAAAGCCATGTCAGTCATTGATTATATTATTTTTTATTGTCGCTGTGACATATTCAAATACACGGGTAAAAAAATCGACTTTTGGGGTTTTCTTATGACGAACAATAATTATCAAAAATGAATCAACACATTCGAACTGAATATGTGACAAATTACATTTCAACCGAACACAAGATTTCTATTACAGAAACACACACGCGAACGATTATTGAAATTCGCAACCTCGATTACTATTATTATTATTATTATTATTGTTATTATCGTAATCGTTATAATATTATCGTCGCGACCGTCGTACAGATAGGCTGTTGGCTAAATAGGGACGCCGCACCACGCTCCGTTGTGCTTTTTCAGGGGGAGGCGAAGGTTGCAAGTTCGAGCCCCGGAGGTAGACATTATCTCGTGTGCCGCTATTTAACGTGCAGAGCACAGTGGCGGGGGATTGGAAGGGATGATTTTGGCCGTCGCGTTTATCGGACGCGTGGTTTACGCCATTGTGTTCGCCGCCGCCGGCCGTCAAATCGCTTGACTACTATACACAACATATATATATTTATTTATTATACATAATATACGCTTTAGAGTGGCTGATTTTAATTTAAAGCCACCATATATCTATTGTGTTTGCAACGTGCTCGCGCGACGTATTAACGCGTCACCCCCCCCCCCCCACCCGATCAACACCCAGCCCTTTTTACGTGGACCGTATAATAATACAGCGATATATGTATGTGCACGCGATATCGTATTGTATGCTCCATGTGTATTTGTGTATGTTTGCGCTTGTGTACGTATAAATTATTGTTTCAATAATGACTACGATTTGCGTAATAATAATAAAATTGTGAAAAAAAAAGGTTTTTCATCACTATATGCGACTACATTTATTAATATATATATATATATATATGTGTGTGTGTGTGTGTGTGTGTGTATATACATTTATAAAATACTGTGTATATATAAACGGGGCGTATTTTTTAAAAAATTAAACACAGTCGTTCCATCAAAATTATCTAATGTTTTTTTTTTTTTTTTTTTGGAAATATTTCTATTACCGACATAATTTGAAGTCATTAAAATAATTATTAAACGTTATTAGATATCTATATTACACTAAAGCTAATGACTTTCAAATTAGTTTATTTTATTTTTAAATTATGGATTCCTATAAATCTAGTTATTTGTTTTGATTTGCGTGTTTTTGTTTATGCTCGTTTTTTAAATCTAACTATGTATAACGTACATCATTTATTATTATTGTAAATAGGTTTAACCCGTTTAAAATCAAATAAAAATATTTAAAAATATATATTTTTACTTATTCTTTATCGTTATAATTTCTTGAATTTTTATTTTTTTGAATGACAGTAAATATTTATACATTTTTAATTTTATATTTCAAAATAAAATATTTTTCTGACAATTTGATTTTATAAAAATCAATTCACTAATGACCAGTTAATTTTTTGTGCTTATAAGTTATGAGTATTTAAAGTTTAGACGAGTGAAGTGAAATGGCAAAAAGGTACACCGTACACGTACCTAAACAGTACTGTAAAAAAATGTTAATATACTATTAGATTTAACTTGTCGTTTGTTATTTGATTTTTATGTTTTAAAATGTTCAGAAAATGAAATAAAAATGTATTTTTAATTACATTAAAAATAAAAAAATAATGAACTTATAAAACAATAAATATCAAAAAATCGAGAAAACATTATTTACTTTCAAGCACCCCTTGGTATGATGTAAAAAAAACTACAAAAACGTTAATCATTTTTTTTAGAATAAATAATAAACAATTTAACATTAAAGTGAAGTGTAATGAGCTATCAAATTACCATTAATTCTAAGAACTATTAGGAAATATGTTGATGTATGATATCAACGTTTCCTCAGACTAGTTATTGCTAATTATAATGTATTAAATATTTAAATGTATACAAATTGGAATCACTAATTTAATTATCATAATAAATAAAGTTTGACCTATCTTACACATATAATTATAGAGCATAATAATTGTAATGGTTCACACAATTGTCAATTGCACATACAAAAACAACTTTTAGAGGACGCAAAAAACGAGACCGTGACCAAATAATTGACGATGGAAAAAAGAAACGTGAACGCCACTTATAAGGAAGCTTCCAGCATAGCATAATCAGATATACTTGAGCTGTTGAGTTCACAGCATCTTCACACCTCATGCTTTTACATACACTTTTTATAATTGAGACTTAAATAATCATTTAGAAATCACGACTTGAAGAGACGGAGAGTAAGCACGCTACATAGAAAACTATTCTAAGAGCTAAAAGCACCTTTATTTGATTTTTACAATGTTTACCTTTATAAGGATCATTCTGTATTATTATCGTATTTTGGCAGACTATAGAACTTTTAGAAAACCTTTAACCATTCAAAATGTCTATTGGACCACTGACATGGTTATTTTGTCACACGAATTCCATTATCAAAACTTTAAAACACAAAGAATTTATTATTTGCTAGGTACACTCTTAGAACAATATATGTTTAATATATATATGTATAATGACACTACAAATAATACGATTTTTCGTACCAAACAATTCACAGTTTTTTGAATGTAAAATGGTTCTCAAAAATAATAATGTGGTAACTAAAATGAAATCTTATCACCGGTCGATAACAAAAAATTAAATATATCAAAAACCTAATCGTAGTATATATATAAAGTGAGGTGGCGTAATTACCGTACTTACGCTGTATATTTAACAAGATATTCAATTTAATATTAAGCACATATTATGTTTATTCGACACGGTGTTTCGGAATGTGTTTTAGCGCGGAGACGGCGGCAAATGTGTCTGACAACTATTATACATTGTTGTAAGCAAACTTTGTACTTAAGAAGATTAGAGGACCCTAATAGAAGCGTAGCGTGTTTGTCGGGTTAATATTATATACATTTTAAATGTACTGTAAATTATTTATTACACTGGAACGAGAAAATATTTTTGAAAAACTGACCGATGTGCTATTTTTATACGGCTAGCCAATAATAAATATATGTTTAAATCCCCCTCCCCTCATATAGCTAACACAATATTATATAAACACGGATTACGTACAAATAAACAGTTTTCATTTATTAACTGCGGTTGTCTAACCCTATTTTTGAAATGACCATTTGCGTGAGATTTACAGGTGGTTATTGGGAAAGTTTTGCCCGAACATCGACATCGCCACTTGGTGTTTAAGTTTCGTATATACAAGTTTAATTTCAGTATCATATCACTATAATATTAAATACAACTTAGTTATTGTAATCTGTTGTGGTGCCAAACCTAAAACCAGCATTATAATTTATACGTTGTGATCATTTTATATAATAATATAATAAAATTCTTTCCTAAACATATTATGGCTTTTCAGAACCTCAGAGATATATGTTTATAAGCACCAGTGGTTTCGACTATACATTAGCCGAAAATTGAGTCGTTCTATTTTTTTAGTATAATGTTCGATCAAATTGCTTATTGATTGGAATAATTGTTGACTAAACATATTATTTTTCAGTATGACATAATATTATATATATATATATATATAGTTGGGAAAATTTTCGACTTTTTTTTGGAGGGTAAAATTTTTACAGATAATACATAATATTTATAGCACGCACTATTAAATTAGGTACCCGTACACAAGTATACCATATATTTTGATTTTATCGATATCCTGTTGCAATAATGTGATTATTATACTATAGATTAATTTAATATCTAAATAAATAATTATATTATTATTCTGAAAATTATATTTGCTGAATTTTGTGTTATAATTAATATAATATACTAATATGAAAAAAATATCGGGGTAAGCAGCACTTTATTTAAATAAATGAAAAACTTATAGATACACATTGGTTATCTGAAGTAAATCATAAATAATAAATTGTTAATAGTTTCAAAAATGATCGATAATTTTTCGCTTGTCTTATTTTAAAACGAAACACATTTGTTTCCTAGATTCTGCGTTAAGAAAGATATAAGAAAATGGACGTTATTATATTATATTAAGCTATATATAATATATACTCACCCACTAGACGACCGTATCGTTGAAACATTCTTTCAACGTCGGTTTTGCTACATTGAAATGTGTTGAGATTTCCCACGAAAACCCGAGAGTTAACCGCCTGAGGATCTTGGGAGTTGGTTTGGTTGCCCACTTTGCTCATCTTCATGTCTGTAAATGAAAAAAAAAACGGTGATGAAAAAATTATAAACTTAGATGTATAGTAGAGTTAAGATTTTATTAATCTAATAATTTCTAAAAATAATATAAGCACGTGACTGTTAGCTATTATACAGTTTATATTTGAGTATATGTACATATATATAAATACCTAAATATAAATTATAATATAATTATAAGCATAATATTTTCTTCTTCTTAACAATTAATCTTTTTTTTTTTTTATAAATATGAGCGTTTGCATATAAACATGATAAAATAATAATACACATCCTCGGTCCATTGATAACAATTTGATGTAGCACTCAACATTCACTCGGACGTGTAAAAATACTGAATGTACTTATTCAAGTTTGCACCTATTTACAAATGGAATAATATTTATTTTTTATAGTCCATTTGTTATTTGTACTCTGTAAATATTTAAAGTTAAATCAACGATGCGTATTTATCAACTACTTGAAAGCAACTTGTAAACTCTCAACTACCGGTCAATAAATTTGTAAATATATATATAATATAAAAATTCTTGAAAATGATTAGAATATAATTAATTGAAATGTACAATCAATATCGTATTTTATTCAAAACGTACTTTTACTTAATAGTGAACATTATAATTTCATCCACAAATGTGTACAAACATTATTGATAGAGCACACTTTATACTCTATAGAGACAACAATTATTAAACTTGAGTTCTGTATAAAATAATTATTCAGAAGAAGTCGAAAAAGTACAATTTTTTCAAAAATGTTTATATCATCACGAATAATTACTGCAATATAACCGTTTTATAAAACAAAATCGAGTTCAATATTATTTACAAATTTATAATGATAATTATAGATTTATTACGATAATATGTAAATTATAAGTAATATCTAATCGCTATCCATATTTCTACAAACTGGTATTTCTTTTTATCCAAACATAATGTTTATGGTTAATTTAGTACCATAATAAAATATACTTAATATAAATAACATTTTTATTAATATACATATTAACGTCCATTACTCAAATAATCATGTACACAGGAAAAAAAAGTTCACAAAGTAGGTAACAGCTTACTCTGATTGGCTGACTATATTATACCGTCGGCGATGGGCGTAATATTATTATAGAAAACTCGAAATATCACCGAAATGGTTCGGTTATTTTATTTCCAATATTCTCTAAATAAAAATATGTCATCTCCGGTATTTGGAGTACATTTAAAATATTTATATTTTTTTTATCCCGCTTGTGATTAAAAATAAATCGAATATTAATATTTATTAGTTTATATACGTCCAAATAAATATATAGTAATATCTGTCACAGAAGTAACCATTTGGAACGAACAAAATCGTAAAATAATATTGTGTAAAATATAAAATACTAAAATATTATCATTATAACATGATAAAATTACATTACTTCCTTTTTAATTTCAACATTTTAAAATTATCCAAAAACTATAACACATATTATTTATTCTTATTGACGACATTCTAAACAGATTACCGAATAAAATTAACCGAATTAATAATCTATATAAAAAAAATGTTTCTAGTTTAACTAGATATGTAAATTTATTGTTAAAAAATAACGATGCCTAGTTTAACACCATCCACACTTGTGATACATGTATAGGTAAGACAATTTTTTAATTTCAAGAATATACTTTTTAAACAAAAAACATTTTATTATAATATAATTTTATTTTTTTAGTCAAATAGATATGTATCGACGAAGACATTATAAGATTGTTCATATATACCAAGGTATTAATAAACCCACAAAATAAAAGAAGTTGTTCGGGACATCGAGGGCCAACTCGCATTTTGAGCCGAAACGCAAACACTGCAAAATAACGCGAACACTAATCCGCCACCAGGAGGGTACGTAATTATTAGCAGAGGCTTAGAAACTCATCCCCTTACCACTACCACCACCATCATAGCCATCGCCGGGAGAGGAGAAGATTTTCGGTCTCCTCCGACTTAACGACGGCGACGTTATTGTTGATATAGTCTGCATTGTTATTGCACGAGTCCGTTGGCTAAATAAACTATGTATATTATACATCGTATAACAACGCTTGACCGCGACGTCTGGGAGCCGCGTCACGTCGTCCATCTGGTACATTATTTATTGACAGTTTACTTAGATAAATCTATTTATCACTAAAGATAGTCTTAAACTTCTCCACGATCTTCAAGATTGTTGACAAATTTGTCACGCAGGTAGTCGCCACACTCGTAAATTAAACATATTACATGACCTTAGTGAATTCTGAAACTACTCCATTGCGTCGTGTTGTACGGTCAAAAAAATGAAGAATACATATAATTAGATGATAGATGAGCGCTTTTGATGTTAATATAAAATTTAAATAAATTATTGTCTTTTGGAATGACAGCTGAAGAAACAAGATACCTACAACGTTTCTATAAATTTATCTACTTGGATATACTTTTTATTTTCATTATTGTCATAGTGCAATACAATTTATACATGATTAAATATTAAATATTACGTGTGATAAGAAGTCTAAGAAATACGTAGCTTTTAATAGATGGGGTTTCTATAAAATGGTTTTAATTTATTGACTTTGTTCGTAATATTTATAATTTTACTAACAATTGAACATGCGATTGATTAACTTCAATTTTTTGTTTACATTATAAATAGATAATTATAGTTGTATAAATCAGTTACACTTATATGGATTTGATTTTAACTATATTATAGTTATTGAGAATACAATATTGATACTTGTAACAAAAATAATTGCCTTACTATCAAAACTATACAGAATAAAACTTATAAAATATAATTTTTAGTATAGTATGAAATCTATAGAAAACTAAGGTGAACAGCATTAATTGGGTTCTGTGATAAAATACTATATCACAAAGAAAACAGCAAATTTTAAATTTCGCTAATTAGATAAATGATTAAACTGTTTTTCCATAATTATTAGGTGACAAAAATAGTTTAAGACGTTAAGTAATACTACAATAATTTGTCTTACAACGAATTATTCACTTTTCAATTTCAATAACGATCTTAGTTTTTTTATAACTATTTATGATATTGATTTTCATAGAATTCAAAATATAATAACTACCTAGCTATTTATAATATCGTGAAATATAATTGAACACCCATAAAAACATTAGATAGGTACCCATCTATATTATGACGATATTAAACTATTGTTTTCCAACAATTTTAATTTTTTAATCTATGATATATTTCAGTCAACTTTATGAGATTGAATAAAATAGGTTTTATGAATCATACATATAATAATAATGTATAATTTATTATTACATATTGTTGAAACTATTAAATATGCTTGTTTTTTTTTTTTTTTTTGTGTGTGTCTTTAATATACTTTAAAATTACAAGAGAATAAATAACTATTAGTTACTATATTCAAGAAGGGTTAATGGATTTTTTTATCTAGACTTTATATAGTATCATTATTAGTGTTATGTTATTAAATAGATCAAAAAACGGTTAATGTATCAATAGGGTCGAGTGTAAACTGCAGTAAAGGGTGTCTCATCCAAGCATTTTGTATAGCACAATAATTGATCGATGTGTATAAAACTAGAAGATGATAGACTTATAATTATCATTGTCGTATATAATAAAGTATATAAAAAAGATCTTCAAAGATATTCGAAAGTCATTAATCAATATTATGTCATTTTCAGAAATTAAATTATTTAAGTCCAATACACGAATCTTATTGAGTATCGTTTTACGATAAAATGTCTAAAAAAAGACGTGTAATACGCGTATCGTAAGAAATTTGCGTCTTTTAGCGCGTCATATTATCGTATGTACCTAATGCAATAATTTGGATTGGGTTACTGATCAGATCCATGTACAATGTACATAATATTATAGTAATTATAGTACAATTACTCGTTACAGTATATTGTAATTATTTTTTCGTCCGGCGCGCGCAGGGTAGCATTTGCATCACCATAATAGTAATGACATAAGGGACTAAGACTCGAGAATATTTTCATAGTTCCGATAAGTATAGTATATTGCGGTTAATCATTTACAATTTATCAAAATATGTTTTTTTTCAATGAGACGATAAATTAGCTAAAAAATAGTACATTACAAACTGTCTTTCAAATTTGGCTATTAATATTCTAAAATCTAAATATTGAAATAAATGTTGTAAACTGCAAATGAATGATTATAAATATAAAATATATTATTTTAAAGACAAATAACTTGAAATTAAATTAATTGTAAATAAAAAGGTAGGTAGTCAATTATAGATCTACATCTATATTAATATTATAAATATTATACTTCAACCCCTATAGGTTACTATAAGGTGGCTTTACATACATTTCGTTATGGCTCATGAAAGTAAAATACATTTTTGTTTAAATGCATGTACTTTAAAATACATGTATAGAGTTACAATTGGCTATAAAAAATACGATTAAAAAAATAAATAAATAAATAATGTACAATAATTGAAACATTATACATTGCAATGGGATTATTTGAATAAAATAATATTTGATTAAGACAATGTCCGTTTATATTTTGTACAATATTGTAAACTCAAAAAATATTTTACTGATTTTGACAAAAGTTTCAAAAATTATTTTTAGAGATATCAATAATGTTAGAAAAGAGAGTAGTTTTAACCATGTTTGAAAATATACCAAATGTTGTATCTAATCCTTAGCAGTCTAATTCCGTAGTTTGTAGTAGGTAAACTAAAACCAAGAGTCCAAGATGCATTGATATAGCGCCATATTTTATGTTTTTTTTTATTTTTTCCCAGAGGAAGTCTAGTTATATTACAGCTAGTATTATATTATACAAGCCACTTGCAAATATTATTTATACTTAGTAGATTAATAAAGAATAAATATTAGGGGAAGGTGTAGCGCCACCCCTAAAAATTTAGGTAAACGCGTACACTCGCAGAATGATACAGATTAAAATCTCACGTAATTTACGACGTGCGCGCGAGCAACAATAAATAATATACGATATCGCATTGCATAAGACGACGATATTGTTATATAATGTTGTCGTGGAAATGCAAATGATCGGATTTAGGAGGTGAAAAAAAAATAACCGCTCTGCAGCAGTGGTTATAAGAGGGACTGCGGTGTGGTACTGCCGGTGTGGCAGACGGCACATCGCTACGACTAGACGGTGTGCTCGAGGGGTAAGCCTAAGCTCATAATTTTTTTCCTGCCCACGGCGCGTCCGGAATTTTCCGGTCGACCGCCGGCGGACGTCTTGGAACGCACGCATTCCGTTTAAATTAAAACGGCCCGTCGCACCCCCCGTAGACGGCACCTGAAAACTGTCAGCGTTCGGCGACCCTGCCAGCAATCTTGTCGAGAATGATAATAATACATTAAAAAATATAATGATATAATGCACGCGTGTACGCATTACAATTACGCCGAATACAGTAGTCTTCTCGCGCTAAGCTTAACACAATTACATGTTTTAAACAAACCGTTTCGGCGGGGTTGCACTTGAAAATATACTGTGGTTTGCGAATTACTGACTCGTTTTTTATGCTTAGTAGGTACACTCCAAATATTTTTTAACAGGTTAACAAAGCACAGGAACGTTGAGTAAGAACGTATATTATATACGCAATCAATTATTTTTACACATAAAAAGTATAGTCAATTCTACGTTTAAAAAAAAAAAATTCTCTTGATTTACTCTATAAATGTGAAAAATGGAAATATTATACCAAAAATAAAAGAAACTAATGTAACTCAGTATTCACCTCCTCCGCTAAGTCCTTAAGTTAAAACTTAGTCTCAAAAACAAAACATTCATTGAATACTACTTGTAATATAACTTCCACTTGGTTATACCTACAATATATATATCTAGGATCAAGAACATTTAACATTTTACAATTTATAACTGAAAGCATTTTAAACGATTAATTTTCAAATATAATTATTGGATATCTATATTATGTAAACGGATGTGAGCCTCTAAATCTATATAATAACCAACAAATGTTTTCAGTCAAAAAACTAGTTCATCATTATTATAATAGATTTTACAATAAACTTATTTAATCACAAAATCCTCTTATCTCCCAAATGTTGTTGACAACTATTTCTGCTAGAAACTTTACATATATATTTAAACAAATATAACGCTTAATAACATCTTAAAAGTGTACTTATTGGTTATCTCTCATGTCTTTATGTATAATTTGTTTCTGTTTATTATTCATTTAATTTATCTAATGTGTTGTTTTTATTATAAATTGTGAATATCAAAATAATAATAATAATAATAATATATAAACATCAAAAAAATCATACCTATATTAAATAAAAATAAAAATACAATAAAAATTAACTCATAAAATATCATATTAACTAAGTATTCAGTCTCTGATACAAATAAATACTTAAAGTTACATACTACAGACAAATTATTGTAAAGTCGCATGTTATTATCTATATTAAATACATAAATCTTAAATCAATATTGTCTGCCCCTTAAATTTTAGTGATGTTATCCCATCATATTTTATATCACAAAAATTATATTATTTCACAATTTACATCGTTTAAAAAATCTAGTTTTTATATTTTCACTTTTCATGATTTTAATTATTTAATAATTTTATATTTATTTTAATTTTATAAATTATTTAAAATTGTATTATTTACTTATATATATATTTTTCACCAATATTATTAATTATAAGAAATAGATTTATAATGCTTATAAATATATAATATATACAAATTACAAAACCTATTAAGAAATAATGGTACGAATATATAACACTAGTCATTCATACAGCTTCAATACATGTTTTGAAGTAGGCAGGCAGCACTTTAATCGTGAATACTTTTTCACTTTACAATACACATAGTAGTTTTCCATGAATTACTGTCCTTTAACAAAGTATATTTTATTAAAGTTTTGGTTTTTTGTAAATATAAAATAGATGGAATATTTAATATAATAATGATATAAAATATTTATTAGAATTTAAAAAAGTTATAAAATATTAATATATAAATATAATTCAGTATAATTTTTTAATCAATAAAGCTTCAATAATAATTGCTTTAAACCTACAAATTATTATGAACTATTATAACTTAGAAATTAAATTTTGAATTCTGATTTTTATATTATGTTGACATTTTCAAAAAAATGAACTGCTTAACAATTTTCAGTAAAATCAAAAAATGTGTTTCTCATTATTACCATAACAGATCATTCCTTAAATTGCTCAAAATGTCAGTTTTTAAATTATATTTTTTAATTTGAAAATTTAAAAAATTGAAATTTGAATAAATTCGTTATTATTTAGTAAAAATGGGAGGAGGTAAGAGTGCTTATAGTGAATCACTCTGTGTACGTAATAATATTATATACATAAACATGATACATCCCTTAAAAAAAACTTGGTTACGATACTGCTTTACGTCAACAAAAACAACTGTGATCAATAATAATGCTCACGAAATCACGTTTTGTTGGAATATAATATTATTGTCTTAGCAATATTCATTTCATTGAAATGCATCTACCGACGCGTATTTAATATTCTCGGCGTGTTTAGAAAACTTTTTATTTTTTATCTAAAAAAATTGTAATATACCCTCCTTAATGAAACATATTGATTTTAAACATTCCAAACTCTTCGTGTTCAACCTTGACAGATAACGTGCTTAAAAACGAATAACTTCTGAATATTATTCACGCTGTAATTACAGTAATTTTCTTTATCTTTTGTTTTTATTTTTGTGTGTATTATATTTATTAATATCCATAATTTTAGTTATAATTTCATGGAAATCTTGAAAATTATCATAGATTAAATATCTACATATAATAAAATAATAGTGGATGAACATAGTATGACGAGGGCATTTAAGCAGCGCATATTTACTTGAATATTAACTGAACAAAATATGTTCAATAAGAACATCAATTAAATATATTAGAAAATCAAATAATATTTTGTATATATGTACCTGATTCATATATAAAACAATTTATTACTTCTCTAAGAGCTATTTAAAAAAATTTTTTTTTTTTGTACTATTTGATATAATTTAAATAAATTATATGAACGGGTATTATGGCTTAAAAATACTTATTTTTACCCTCTTGTAGATCCTTAAAAATTATTTTTTATGCATGATAGTGGCTTTTTAACAAAATCTCCCTGGGAGTAATAACAGTTTTAAAATTATACTATGATGATTATTTTATTATTTATTTCGTCTGTATATTTTCTAGTTGACATTTAAAAAAAAATAAAAAAATTACCTCCATTATAATCTGTTCTTTAACTATTTTTATTCTAGAGGAGCGGTTTATTGTCATAATACCGTGGTATAATAATAATACACACCTATTATGCACTATATTATAATACGTGGTGAGTATGTATATAATATAGATTTATTTCCGATGGAAATATAATTTCTTCGTGAAAATACATTTACCATGATGGACTTAATTCAATATTTTGTACGGAAGAAGGTCGATATCGGTAAACTAACTGAATTCAACCACGTCGGTTTACTAAACAATATACAATAATATAATTTGCTTACACTGTACCCATTCAAAGAACTCTACGCTGCAAGCGTATATATATTTAGTTATATATAGTCATATAGGTGTACAGAATACTATACTATACATACGGGGACGTATACACTTCGGAAAATACCTAATTTAGTTTTAAATGTAATAACCAGTAGAGAAGTTTTAATAAATTGATTTAGTGAACAATTAAAATAAAAACACAAACATTGTCCACGTACAATGTGTTTAAATAATAGTTATGATTTTGAACATTCTTTCCTTGAATATAATACGATAGCAAATATTTAAAGAAAGAGTATTGAATAATTGTTACCTACTGTTCCACTAGAACCGGAAGTAAATTGTACGTCATCGATTACAATCCTGCTCACAATAAAATCGAAAATTGTGTATATTCGATAATATTATATATATTTTTATTCTTTAATATTTTCAGTCATAACAATTTTTAAAAATTTAAAAATAAATCTTATTACAAATAAAATACTTTTTAAAATAAAAAAAAAAAAAAACGTTGATATTAAAAAAAAAAAAAAAAAAAAAAAATCAATAGTACTTTAACGAGTCATCTTGTTAATATTATATTGTTCAATCATACATACATGTGTTATGAAGTTATGTTTTTTAACATTTTAATCACAAAACATTAATACTATTATACCATTTTTACCATTGTTACAGTGTCTAACGTACCCGATAGAAAATCGATAATTATTACGTATTCTGGACGTCTGCCATGGGGCTTCAGCCGATGATACACTAACCCCACAGCACTTCCTTCTGCGTACACGTATTATACACATATTTTTTGCCACCCTCTGTACATACGTACGATTACGCAATTTTGACTTATTCATCAAGAGGCCACACTAACATTTATCTGAATTCGCGATTTCCGTTAGCAATTTTTTTTTTTCATATTAATATCTAATATCTGGGCCCCTAGTTTTGTTATAATATAATATTGTAAAGTACAAAAATAATATTATCATCATTATTATTATATTTATCATTTTATTAACATTAATTTTAATGGAATTAATTGTTAGACTACAGTACGCAAATTGGGACTGAGATTAAATAATTTCTATGGTTTCGACTGTGCTTGTACAGACAGTGTATATACAAATGATTTGATGACCGTAACTGCATAACATTAAATGTAACTTAAATTTTCTATGTAAAATTGCCAAATTTTCCAGATATATGTAGATGTAGAATTGGGGGAGGGAGTCAAGTGGGCTATAGCCCCCTCGGAATTTTGTTTATCATCCTTCTATGTAAAAATGTACAATTTTATACCTACATAAAATTAAAAATAATATATTCATAAAATATTTTATTGGATAATTAAATTGTTAAATGATTTAGTTATTTATATTTTATGTATTACAGCATATTTATATCAATAACAATAACAATAGTAAATATATTTATTTTTAACTTAAATATTATAATGTATAATTATTTTTTAACTATAATGTTATCTTCGATTGCCGATATTTCAGTGAATAAACCTAATTCTTATAATTTTGGTAAAATATTAGTAGTAGGTTAAAAATAATCCAATAATAGGACGGAGCAACGACACAACGGTGATGATATGTGAGTAATTATTCAATAATGGTGAATAGGCCAGACTAATAAACACTAAATACCGTATAAAACTATTAAATATACACTATATGTCAACTAAATGGTAAAATAAGTTTTCGTTACATTTTGTTTTAGTGTTAATAGTGCATTAATTTAAACATCAAACTTTATTTTAAAAATACCTATACAACTTTTAAAGATGTTAAATATATTTAATAATGCAAAGAAAAAGTTAAAATGTGCTTTTTTTTGTATTTAGTTCTTTTACATATTTTTATATAAAATGTTTACAATTTAAGTTTGTATCCAAAACATTATAGGCCATAGCCCGTCTCCTTAACATTTAAATTCATCATGTCTATACATATAAGTAAGCCATATTTTACTCGTATACTTTTAGTTGTATAATGTTATTGTGAAATAGTATTTTTAAGGTACTTTCAATATCATATTTAGCATAATATGTTAACAAAGGAACAAAGGTAGCGTCGGGTCATCCAGTGAACCATTTTATAATTCAGTTATGGTCTCATTTGATTTCTCTTTTGAAACCGACGTAATACACTTCTATGAGTTCTATAGTGTAATTATAAATGTCTTTATTTTATTTTGCTCGATTTTCCGATGTGACCACGCACATTATACATAGCTAAATAATAATTATTACAACTTTAATAGGTTCGTTGAAAAGAGCCTTACGTGAAAATGATATACTATACCTATGGCATTAGGACATAATATTATATGACGTTTTACTTTCACGTGGTTTTTTGATTTTAAAGTTTGTTTGTTATATTATAGCCACCTCCATGTAACTATAGTTCATTGATATACAAAGTTACGATACTTGAGCTGTACGGGTTCTTTTTTTTTTGTAAAAATCAAACACATGGATATCTAATAAAGACTACTAATTTATTAATAATTGGTAAGAACTTGTTCAGTGGTTCTGTTTTACATATTAGTACAGTATTTTAACCATACCATTAGGTTGTAGACAACATCACCTTTTATATTCACGTAATTGATTAACTGAGTGATTAGTAATACGATTTTGTACTATTGAGTTCTACCGTGTTCATGTTTTAAGTCTATACAATATACATTCGCGACTGAATACGATCTTTCAGAATATGCAGTACAAGTTTAATTAACAAAGTTTTCAACCACAACGATTTCGTATTACAAAATTATAAAAATTATTATTGTTTTAACAAAAAAATCTTGGCAATAAATACATTTAGTTAATATTTCTATAGAGTGCTGATTTGGATCTATAGAGGACGCTAAAAACCAGTAAACATAGCTCCTTCCACTGCCTAATTGCGAAAATACGTATAGGCTTAATGAAATTTAATACTACTTAATTTCGACACAAGCACGCGGCACACTTAAATAAATTGAATAAAAGACCTATTTTTGATACTTTATAGTCCGTCGACCGTCTTGTATTTCAAAGCTGATTCAATTGTGTGATACAAAGGAGCTATATAATTTAAAATAATTGTTTAGTCTAAAAATGTTGCGATCATTAATTTATTACAAATCGCTAATATATATATATATATATATTATAATGATCGTCAGATCGTCTTTATACTTAATGATCACGTCGAGAAAGTGTATATTCTACACAAACGACGGTGCTTTGATATCAAACGATTATTATGTACGCTATATGCGCTGCGATGGAAAAAGAAAAAAAGCCACTATACCGACGAATTTTCGCTCTTGCTCTACACTTACCTTCTACCCGTTTCCCGCTCATTCTTTCCGCCATGGAATTCCTTTAACTTGTCAAAATTTAATTATACGCTCGTTTAATTAATAGCTGTCGATTCTTCCCTTTGAACCGCGGAAGGCTTCAAAAGAAACGCCCCTCCAGATAATTTGATTACAGAGAAATGATAACAATAATAAAGACCCCGTCCAATACTTGACACCATCGCCGCGTGAAATCGTTAATTGGTAGGAACTGTCGGTGGCACACTCGTCGTCTTGCAGCAGTACAATACGACCCACGTGTCTTGCAGGCCACCACTAATACGTATTTATGGAAAAAATTGTGTTTTTTTTTTTATTCTTATTGCGTAATATTTGGTCAAAAGTTATTTATATGTATTTTACAAGCCTTCAGAGACGCCATAACAAGATAAGATAATGTCAACCCAATATTTATTTTACTTCTTAAGCAATATATATAAAATGTATTTATGTAAAATAGTTTTTTTATGAATTTTAGTGTAAAATCATCAATTGCAAAATATATAGAAGATAATATTTTCGAGAATTATACCTAGGTATTAGTTTTATATTTAACTATTATTTCGTATTTGATTTTATATAATTCAACTTTAAAAATAAAACATTTTCTTTTTTCTCTAAACATTTAAATGGATTTCAAATCGTTTGAGGTAATACTAAGACAAATCCGATTCATCGTAGGCCAAGCATCATATACCCATTATACCCTCAAGAATATTATTCTTTATAATTCTTTTAATGGGTAATTTCACTCTGAAATTATTCAAAAACATAAAAGAAAGATTATTTTGTAATTGATGCGCTTTGTTTATGTTACGCGTAAGTCAGATAGTGAAAGGAAACAGTACGCTGTGCATCCTCATAATAATAATATTATATATGACAAGGGTCCGCTGATGGTGGGGAAATAGGTACTGCTTTAACTGTACACATACGCGAAAAGCAGATCTGGCGATTAAGAGTGGGTTGGTTTAATTAGCGCCGCCGGTGTTAAATATTATTGTAATAATATTATGATATGTTTTCATGTTCACGGCTGTTTAATTCCTATGATGGTTACAAAAAAAAAAAAAGAAACCTTTCCGCCGCCATGTTATTATATTAGGCATTATTACACCGGCTGACATTTTCGCCGCGGCCTTTCGCACACGCTATAAAACAACGGATATAATATAATATCCAACCCCTGCTACCCACTCGCCAAGGCGGTCGTTTCGCAGTACGGCGAGGCTTGGCTATATTGTCAAGAGACTTAACTGAAGGTTATACGGTTTGTAATTTTACTGGGGTGCACGGTAACAACGTGTGTATATAATACGATAGATCTAAACCCTGCGAGCAAACAAAATAAACACCACGCGCTTTAACATATTTCGGTCGAGTTCGGTAAATACTGTCAAGATTATTTTATAGCCTCATAGATACATATTATATCTACGAGTAATACTATGTATAATAATGTATTATGTATGTATATGGAAGGTATATCGTGATGCCCTGCATGTGCTAAACTAAATATAAATTGTATTAGCGTATAGCATTATATTAAAATATTATTATCTATGTACGACGACGATTGAGTACAATTATTTACACGCTTTTACATAAGTATTATTTACATAAGTATAACCTAATATTATATTATAGTATATTATATTGTGTATTACTTTTTAGACGAATCAACGAAATGTCATTCAGTGGTTCGAGTATTGTACATTTTATGGCAAGTTTAATATTTTACTATGTGATCTGCAAATATAATTTAGATACTTTAGTAAAAAAATCCAAAACTTATTCATCCGAACTACTGAATAGTTGATTTAGAATGCAACTCGTCAATCTTCATTGAGTACTTCTCTGATTACAGATAAGACGTCCAATATTGTAGTAGAGTACATTAAATTATTTTAATTCAATGCAGAAAATTATTTACGTACAAAAAAACGATCTTTATCGAAAACGACAATGCAGCTACCGTTTCTATAAAATAATCTCATGGTTTATAGTTTATTTATATTATTAAAAGTAATTTATTTTCTTATTAGTAATATCTGGTAACTAATTTGAATAAGTTTTTGACAAAAATATCGCGTATACAGAAAATATCATATAAAAAACCTTATATTATAAGTTTTTAACTTTGAAAAAATAATAAGTTAAAAATAAACTAAAATAATTAAACATTTCAAATGTTTAGTATATCAAATATCTCAAAAGACCTAAAATATTTTGAAATAATAGTATCATGCCTTGCTTTATTGTTTAAAAAAAATATATTTCAAAACTCAATTATTTTTAATTTTTTAATTGTAATTAAAAATTATTGGGATTTATTAATTGCAATTCATCGTTAAATTTCTGCTAAAAATATTATTCAAAGTTGTCAAAATACAGGTTAAAAATGAATAAATGTTAATTGAAAATAAATACGTAATATTCCATCGGCGGTTGCACTTTACGCAATTATTATTATTTAAACAAACAAGGAAATCCAAATATACATAATATCGTATATAATGATGATTGCAGTCCAAAAACATTTTCCCCGTCACACACAGTCCAATAAATTTAAAATACGGATATTTATTTAAATGAATATAATTGCACACATTGGACTCTATAAATACGAGTATGTCCGATCGTTCACTTTCATTTCGCCAAGTATTCAAGACGTCAAAATTTCAATATTTAACAGCATTCAAAGATTTTATAATGGAAATTTTTGTACTGAATAATTAAGGACTCGATAATTTTATTCAATATCATTACTTTTAAATAATCACATAGTTTATTAATATCTTGATTATTCTATTGTAATTGTATCTTATTTTTATTTTATTTTTATAATCCGATATTGTCATTAGCAAAATAAAATAATACCTTTAAATAAACTTCTTTTATTCTCGGACGTGTGTTATCGTATAAAACATTGGATGTTGATTTTTAGTCAAATTTATAAGGCCGGGAGCATTACAATAAGTGCCTATTGATTCTAAACGATATTTCAGAATACAGAAAAACATCATAAGTATTAGTGAATAATAAAATCATACAACATATACAGTCACAACAAACGTAAATAAGCTTACAACGATTTATTTTTTTATTTTGTATATAATAACAAGCTGTATAACCCTATTTCGTCTGAATAGGTCAGCGTCGGTGTAACTAGTTTTATAAACTAATTTGACCGAGATATTGCCATGTATACATTATCCGGTATATTGCCGAACGTGATTTATGTTAGGTATACTCTTAACTTATTTGATATCTCTAAGATCGAGTAGTTTTTGAGTCTTTATAAACTACAAACATACGGACTATAGTTTATAGAAAAGCTTTCATTGTATGTTTTTAATGATATTCTGAATGCGTTCGGTTTTTCATTTTTACATTTTTTATAACCCGAGCTCCACAATTTTATTCACAAATTATATTGAATAGCCTGAGTGCGTCCTCAGTCCACATGCAAGAAAATTTCATACATCGAAAATACTAAAAATAAATTTTAAAATAATAAGATATCAATATTTGGTTATGTCAAAAGAATGACTTTTAAACACTAGCCTATATAAAACTCTAAATGAACTGGAACATACAAAGGTGTATTACCTTTATTTGGACGCACTAGGAACATATAAAAGGGTCATTTCGGGACGCATTCGGGAACTTCCATTTTTTATTTATTTCTAGTTACAATTGATTACGTAACAATTATTTTATTTTTCGTAATCAATAGCAATCTCAAAATATATAGACAAAAAGTAAATTCCATTTTTTTAAGTAAAAACGAAATTCATGTATGAGCTACCATATGGTAACCTATAGGGGTTGAAAAATTAAACTAAGAAAACTCAAGAATGTGGTGTATCCAGAATTTGATGCCAAATGGTTCATTATTGTTTCCAAGTTTATAAACTTACATCAATTTTTATAACACAATTATATAAATGGATGTCCTATTAATTCATTTAAAAAAATCACTAGATTCGCATAATATTTTAATTTTTCCGGAATCTTGACGCGTTCACGTTATAGCTACTGCAGCTAAAACTGACATTAAAATTACAACATTACTCCTCCGGATAAATACGGCAAGTCGTGGACCGTGGTCGGAACGTGCGTTTATAGAAAATATAATTTAATCTGGCTATGACGAATTTGTCATGGTTATAACGTGATAATATTATTGTATATCAATTCAAACGAGTGCAACGCACTGCATTCATACGTCGGGAGGCTGAGTAAAATTTTCAGCGCATAATTTTATTGCCGTACTGCTCCACGCTCGTGGCGTCGGCGAAATAAACGACCGTCCATCGCT
The DNA here is from genome assembly GCF_002803265.2 of Melanaphis sacchari. Classification (NCBI taxonomy): domain Eukaryota; kingdom Metazoa; phylum Arthropoda; class Insecta; order Hemiptera; family Aphididae; genus Melanaphis; species Melanaphis sacchari. Next base: position 1,918,890 of record NW_020270366.1, on the reverse strand, counting down.
GTGCATTGTCGTAGGGTTTTACGTGTATCTAGATTTGAAATTTTACCACGTTACGTTATTATATCAGAATATTATTTTTCGTCGCGATATTTATATCAATTCAAAATGGCATCGGTGCACTCGACGGATCGTCAATCATCAGAATACCATTCGTATACGGAGTAATATATAATAGTATAATATTTTTACATAATACATTATGTGCATCGTGATATAACGTTTTATAAAATTATATATATACGCCGCCATCGCCATTCGAGCGCGTGACCCCGTTCCCGAAATAAACTCTCTGAGACGACATATTGTACGTATTATTACCGTCGCGAAATAAATCGCGCCCCGAATCCGAATGATTTGTGCCGCGACTTCGTCCTGCCGCTCCTTCAGGGTCGCTCGCACGTACACGATTTAGTTATTATTATTATTATTATTATTATTGAGGTCGTGATTTCACGGAAAACGGCACTTTTTAAACAATATTTCTTATCTGGTGTATCCGGTTTTTTAAGACCACTGCAGTCCTCCCCCATCTCTCGACGATCCTACCAACCACTATCGCCGTCGTTCTGAGACCCGTTCTTAAAAACGTTAGCCGATCAGTTAACAGACGGGCTCAGTCGCGACGTATTATATATATATATATATATATAGTTTCGTATAATTACCCCGGCAATTAACCGGATATCCGATTACGACGACTTATCTCAACAAAAATGTTATATTTTATATTACAACTTCAGAAAACATAATAATACTATAGCTGGGAAGAGAGATACACCGCGAGCAGCTCAAATCGAACGAATCCGTGGCTCCTATGCGTTTTAAATAAAATGATATATTATTACTCTACCGCGAGTCTCGATTATTATCATAATTATCTTTATTACTTTACTATCTATTATTATTATTATTCGACAAAAACGATGTTTAGTGTATAATAATAATATACATTGGCTGAATTATTCAAAGACTGTGGTGTGTGCGTTTATTTTTCGTTCTTACCACTTTAAATGCACATTCGCCGAGAATAATATTTCAGGTGTCAGTAACTACAGCCCTAATGTCAAAATCGGAAGTCAAAATTGCTATGTTGGCTGATTCACTGAGTGAGTTCACCGCCCCGCCATAACTTTTCTTCAGCATTAATTTAAATTTTTTATTTTAACTTAAAAATAATATTTCTAGTTAGATAATTTGATTTTATATCGTATAAGGAATGTTATATTTTCTCTATCAAATATGTTTACTGTTAATTTGTATACATGTGTTCCTCTTGATATATCTAAATCAAAATCTAAATGAGTATATTAGGTTTTAATTGACCTCATTAGGACAATCTATTAATAGCGTAAAAATCTATTTGTTTAAAAATACAGTAATCAAGTGTAATTGAAAAATGTTAAAAATTTGAATTTTATAGATGTATTATTAAAGTAATAATTGGAGCGTAAAAATGCTCGATGAATCACTTTAGTAGCGATTTTACAAGGGATATTGCGAGGGTCATCCAATGATCTATGTAAATGAGTAAATATATAATAACTTAAATATAAAAGTAATTATAGTTATGCTTATAAAAAATTTAATATGAATAAAAATGATTTCATATGTGGATACTTATAAAGGATATAGCATAAAAAATTATTTCTCACGTACCTATCAACAAAGAAAAATTGATATGTGTATGAAGATAAAATATGTTTTAGCCTCTCCCCACTTAGTTCTTGTCAAAAACCACCTCTGAAAGGCTTTATATAATATAAAACGCAAAGAGTAAATCTGTTTCGACATTATATTACATAATATTTAAATATTATTCACACGACATCACGTCAAAGGTTGGTTTTACTGGTTATTCCCTATGTCAAAATATCTTTTGGTGAAAGCGAGGTTTTCTCTACGCTTAATATCGTCGCACTAAAACGTCATATACATTGGAGCGTGATGAAATACCCGTCCGAAACAAATAATTTTATTTTCTCGATACAGTTGCTTTTGTACGATTTGTTTAAAAAAAAAATCTCAAACGCATTTACATATGTACCTACTTGCCAACATTGTGACTGACGTATTTTTGTAAAACCATTTGAAAAACCACGTACTTATATGACATATTTTTTAAACGTATTTATAGTTATGTTTATTCGATCGACTTAAACCACAAGTATCCTTCCCTTTTGAACACGTTCATATCCAATGAAATATGTTAATTTTACACTAAAAAACATTTAATGCATTCGAAATAGATTTACATATTTTATTCGGTAAATTTTTAAATAATATTAGCGTATTTTTTTCGATTATTTTAAGTTCTGAGAAGAGTAATGTATGTATTGGATTTATAATGATGTGTTTTATTTTTTATTTTTATTTTTATCACCTATTGTAACGAAAAAAAAAAAAAACTTCAAATTGAAACCTTGCGAATGATTTTCAGTAGAAAATTGGGTCTAAATCAGTGATAAACAATAGGTGGCTCGCCTACCTTTTTTATTTGGCCTTTGCTATATTTTCAAATTACTTAATAAAATATTAACGTGTATCTGTATTTTATTTTATTGTTTTTTTAACATTAAAAAATGTTATAATTATTAATTTGTTCTAAATTTTAAATTTAATTGACCGTTTTTTTTTTATTTCTATACTCTATGGCTTGCTAGATTTTAAAGTTCTAAAAATTGGTCCACTAGTAACTTTGAATTTTCTATTCCTCATCTAAATAATAATTTATAATAAAATAAACAACCAATAAGGCAATAACTATATATTTCGTTTTTTATTAACTAAACATCATTCAAGAATATTACTATTATTGACTCTTAAATTCGCATTAATTTGAAATAAATACCTTAATTTACCTTGTCGTCTACATAATAATAGGATAAACAATGCAATTTAACTCTATTATTTAAAACTTTTTTACTACAATACTATAATAGTCTAACTCAATATTTTTCAACTTTTTTTCATTCAAGTACCCCTTAAACTCTCAGTACTGCTCTACATACCCCCAAGGTTAAGGGGAATCTGCCACCTTTAATGTTAAAAAATATTTATTAGTATTATATAATTAAATATTATGAAAACCCGGTTTTTTGCCAACAATTATTAAATTGTTAAATAATCCACAAATAATTTAACAAACTATTTAAAATAGCTTAAATTTTATTTTTTTCGGCCATTACAATTTGTTTTTTGTTTACCCCTTTGTACCTTTTTGTATATCTTAAGTTATGAAATATTAGTCTAACTCATTTTTAACTATACCATTCAAATGTGAACCTTGTTTCTTTTTAATAGTTTTTATTTGAAAAATACTGTGTTGGTATTTATCAGAACATTTATTGGCTTTGGACCGATTTTTAAAACCAGCTTTTACAAATTCTGGTTCAATATGCTGGCTTATATTTTTTATTGGTTGGACTTGAAAATGCTCAACAGAAATAACAATAATCTGATTGACTGGATGAAGTATATTTAAACTGAGGATATAAATTGTACCGAATAATAAGGTATTATCGTTTTTTTTAACTTCATATCCTAAAGTTGAAAAAAACCTTTATTTGAAATAGTTGGATAATAGGTATATGCACTTACAAAATTAAATAATAATTACAAAAAACTGCCGATGACGTTAAAGTACACGTTGTATGTATATATTTGAAACCCCCACGAAATAAAACTCGATTTGGATATGATTTTTCAGATTTTAGTTCAGTTTTCAGTAATATTTCTTTACGTGTTTATCTAATAAATCGTAAAATAACGTTAAACAATAACGACATTTTACAGTAGAGAATATATAGATTCACGAATCAATTGGATAATCTTCTAATAAAAAAATGTTAATAAAAAATGAATAATATTCATAAAAAAAATGAACAATTTACTGAGCGTGATTTAAAATATATTTATTTAGATAAAGAAGTGTATTTCTAAGATAACTATTACACGATACTGAAACAATAGTTTTCTAAATAATACGATGTACAAGTAATATTTTATCTAATATAAGTTTAAACACTTTATGGATGCAATTAAACGTATTGAAATTTAATCATAGAATGTGTGATGAACTGTCAACAAGACATTAAATTAAATTAAATTATATCTCTAGTGTTATAGTATGATATAATTAATATAATATAAAAAATAATGAAGTAATGTGATCGTATTTTTGAATTCATAAACATTGAAAAAGAACATAGCAATTACTTCACCGTATAAACTAAAAATAATAAAAACAAAAATATGACTACGTTTGTATAATCGTTTTTTTGTTAATCGTCTGTTTCAACTAAGGTTGAACTTAATGTCCATGAAAATTCGAAACTATTTTTAAATCTAATTATAACCACAACATTTGAATTTTGCGCGCATATTAATCATTGATTGTCGTGGTTTTGCAAATAAAATGTAATCATATCAAATAAAATTATAGCTTAATCTTCCGAGTCGAGAGCAAATTAATTTGGATTGCATTAAATTAACATAAGTAGATGCACTATTTCTGATTTTGAATCTAGGTCAGTTAAAGTATTCAAAATATTTTGTAAACACATCAGCAAAACGTGTTAAACTAAACGTGTAATGTAAAAAAGTAATAAAGACTATAGTATATTTTTAATTTTTGTATTAATCTTGGTACGATTTTGTATAATTATTTTTTATATCTTTATTATTTTATATCAATGAATTTTTTTATATTTTAGTATGTACTACTCAAAATGACTTTTTAAAGACTCGAAAATATTTTTTCATAACATGAACTAAAATAAAAACAAATACAAGATATTCGTTCAATTGCCTAATTTTAAAATGTGTATGTATAAAACTTTCAAATATCATAATGAATTACGATTAACGTTTATACTTGTTTATATTATAATATTTTAGTTTTGTAATAAAATTGTACTAGTATAATAATAATTCAAATTATTGGATTAGAAAAATTAATTCAAACGATTATATCATAACATTAGCTATTTAAATGAAATAACTACAACATAAGTAATTTTTTTTTAATTTCATACATTTACATAGAAAAAATTAACTATAAAAATTTGTTTTCTGGTAGTGGAAACTTTCAAAGGATAAAAATTCAATATAATTATGTCTGTACGTAATAATATTGTAACGGTGATGATCAAATTCCAGACATTGCATAGCATAACCGTTTTGTAATAAAATAAATACATATTATTTTTACCACAGAAAATATCTACTTACGATAATTTGACAATATCGGCTTCGAATTGAAACAGTAAAAAAATAAATCACATAAAATCTCTTTTACCGGCTTGCGATTTCATTGTAAGCATTATTCGATTTGATGTATTTATATATGAGTTATAAAATATATATTATCCATAAACTTAGAAAATATCGTAATCGTATTTTTACACTTTACGGCATAAGAAGTAAACTTGACTAAGAAGAAACGAAGCACCATATTGTTCATTGAGACACGAAAATAATATTGTAATGATTTATGCCATCTATATAGCTTAATCCTTTGTTCCAGCATATATTACGGTTCTTAAATGATAACAATATTCCGATGCGAAGTCCCAAATAAACAAATGTCATTAATTATATTATTTTCTTATGTCTTTTGTACGTAAATATACGTAAAAATATTTAACTAGTGTGCTGATGTATATATAATATATATACATATTATTACAGATTATTAATTAAAACGACTTAAAAAGTATTTTCAGTTTTCAAAGTTGTCGACTTGTGATCCTTTAGGTTATCAACATGGTATAAAAATGCAGATACATTATACATACACAAGAAAAATCATTTGGCAAATGAAAACAAAAAAATTTAACTTAACTTTTAGGTTTCCATAAGTTTGAGCATCACTGTACCACTATAGACACGCGATATTTTTAAAATGTACCAAAATCATCTTATTGCCGATTCTTATTATTATGATTAATGTCGGTATTATTGTGAAAAATATGATCGAAAATATTTTTAATTTTAAATTAAAAGTAGCCAGGGCACTCGTACGCGTAAAAAAATTATCTTATGTGTCTTCTTTTATCGTTTTGTCTGTATATCACAACTACGTTCTTACTACCTAGTTATACGTTAATTTATAATATAATTATTTTAGCTATTTTTAAATTACATTTAACAGTGTAAGTGCATTTTCCAAGGGTTCAAATCATATAGATAACTGTCATAATATCTGGGCCTATAAGGACACACTTCACTTATTAGCAGAATTTAGCATTTAGAAACCTTCACCGGTCTAAACACCAAAACTCCATAAAATGATATCAAATCCTATGGGTACACACAAAAAAGCTTTTAGGTCTGTGGTCACATAAACATAATGGTGAGAAGAAACATGAAGTCGTTACTATATTTTTAGGGTATATTATTGTGTGTAATAAAGCCAGTGCACTTTTTTGACCTTTCCCGGCTGTAGGTGAGAGTGCGGAAAGGTCGTAAAAAAAACACATTTACTTCACGGGATTTAATATCGCGGCTCAATTACGCGCGCCATATCGAATAATTAATGATACAATGTCCGATTGCGCTCTTAACGTTATTCGAATTTCATATTATCATTTACCGTGGAACTTGTTAAATGTACACCCGTAAAATATGACTGCACAAAGGAATATAATCAGTAATGGCGTATTCTAGAAATAACAATAATTAGTGAAACGCAAAAGCAATCAGCAATTGTGTCTGGCTGATCCGCTCGTTACATTCCGGGGACATTTATTTGTTCAAAATTAGAGACTTGGCACTTTAAATACACAGCGCAGTTATAGTTTCATGAAACACAATTACACGAGATTGTATAGAACCGTAAAAAAATCAAATTAAGAAAATATAACTGTTAGGTTTGTCACCTTAACACAGACTTTATAAAATCCACCAGTAATCGGTTAGCATAAACAAAAATTAAGGCTTTTAAAATAGAGGCGGTTTTTTTTTTTCAAAACAAAAATAAGTTTTTTGAGTAAAATTGAAAAATTAATTGTATCGTTTATTTTTATTGAATTTCGAGCAAAGCCTTCATGGATCTTTTACATTTACCGACTTGGGACAAGCTTTACAGAAATATGAACCTAAATCTTGTGTGTTTGATTTTTGTAGTTATTCACTTACTATTTATTATTTTTTCGAGTACTTCATTATTTAAATGATATAACTTCAGTTATAATATTTTATTATTAGTTTCACTCATTTAAAAGTGTTCTATGTGATACCTAATCATTTTATTAATAAGGTATCTATTATAATTTATTATACAAAAAACAACTCAAAGTTGTAGACTAATGGACTTCTCATTCCAACTAATAAGTTATTTATACAGTGTTTAAGATGAATCAAGGGTAATTGTTTTACACCATGGTAATGTGTTAAGACGTATCGCTTATACAGCAATTTATAGATAAAATTAATTTATTAATATTAATATTTTAATATTGATCAGCATTGAAAACATATAATTTTATTTAAAGAAAAAAAAAATAGTATATCTGTTTATTTTAATTTATAAGTAATTTATTATCTAAATTATTAATATAAAATAATTAATTTAACCTTTTCTTAAAATGTTGTGTATTTTGTAAACTATTTATCTTGTTTATTATAAAGTTTTTTTTTTTTTTTTTATAAAGATATACATAAAGACACTTTTATCGAGTTAAATTCTTGAATAGATTTTAGAAATTGAAAGTCGAGAAAATGAGAAACACATTATATTAAACAAAAAACAAAAAACGACGGAATCTCATAAGAAATAAATAAGTAAGAAATGTATTATTTTCATAAGATAATAATTGATGTTGTTAGTTATTTATTAAAACACGTTTCACGTCTCTAAGATTATACAAATTAAATCAAAGTCTTAAAGTACAAAAAATTAAGTAAATAACATTACATAACAATTTTAACAAGGTTAAAAAAAAAATAATTTAAAATCAATTGTCTCTTTTATTTTTCTAAAATGAACGATTTAATTTAAACGACTTCAGAATAAAAAAAAAAAAAAAAATCGTGAAATGAGTTATTAACATTGTTATTAATCAATAATTATTATTTGATTAAGTAAATTAATTTTAGATTAATGTTTACAACCCCTTATTAATAAGATAATGGATGGGTTCAATATGACCCTTAAAATTAGCATAAGTACATTTTATTACGGTCAACTTGCGTGAATTATTAACAATCTGTTTAGACTTAAAGAGCCATGAGTACGTATATGCAGGTTTTATACATGAATAAACATTCAAAATCTAAAAATTATAGTTATAAAAATAAACAAATACCGTTCTAAATATTATTTTTTATTTAATTTATTTAAATTTATTATAAATTATATAATATTATATGAAAATACAACCAATAATAAAAACTTGCTGTAATTTTCTGTATGATACCTACATATTAAGTCATGAATCATTGAGACGACTCATTTGAAGTGTCATCAACTTGTCGTTTTATTAATAAAATATATAATCCAGGCATTCAAAATTATTAAAATATTTGCCATAAAATTGAAGAAAATCATGAATAATGTGTGTGTGTGTGTGTGTATGTGTGTGTATGTGTTGTGTGTGTGTGTGTGTGTGTGTGTGTGTGTGTGTGCGATAACTCTTGATTCTATTGCCTATCACCGTATTTTTATTATTATAAAAACATATAATAAAATGTATTACATTGTCTAAATGATAATATAAAATATAATAATAATTGTCATTAACAGATTTCTATTTAATTCCAATTATTGATACTGCAATCCAATGTTATTATTAATCGACACCGTTTCACTGCTAACTTTGCTAAATACTTTAATTATTAGGATAAGATGAGTTTATTAGGATCACGTGTGTATATTCACTTGGTAAATACGTAAAGAATTTTTTTCTTGACCTTATGGTCGTAGGTAACTAAAGTTGAAGACTATCAACGACGACGTCGCCGCCGTTCGATCGGTCTTGCGCGCGTCTAGTTATATATATACACACACAAATTTATGCCGTGTTCACCGGCAGACTTAAATTTCGGCGACAAGTCATAAAGGCAATTCAGATTACCTTTATCGGGCATTTAACGACTTAACTGATATTGTTTGGCGTACGTCATCCGCCACCGCCTTGTCAGTTATGCCCTGAATCTTATACGACTGTGGTACGCGTATTTGCTGTTCTGCCGTCAATGTCCGTCGCGTTACATTGCGCAACCGAAAAAACGTGCATCGAATTCGCTGAAAATTGTTTGTCCGCTTCGTCGACGATTTCGCGTCTGTGTTTCTGTGTCGCCTTTTTATTACAGTAAAGTCGTTTCCTGTTATTATATTCTGGTGTTTTGATAAATTGTCATTTGTGATCCATTTACATTTGTGTACACGCAGAACGTCGTCGTTTTCACGATTTCACGAGGCCGTCTGTTGCTACCAACAATCATGCAGCTGTCCCCATTGATATCGTCACTGCTGACACACGCACGGTCGTAGTTATTATTCTTATTATTATATTATTCTCCTTTTATTATTATTGTTAATGATATTGTTTTGTTTTAATATTGATACCATTCTGATATTCAATATCACTGGTATCTGATATTAATACTATTGTATTTGATAAATGATAAACTGTTAATATTATATACATATTCATACCTTTTTTGATTTGCATGCGCTACGCTTTCTATCATTTAAATATTTATTTTGTTTTTATTAACTCTCGCAAATCATTTAATTAACCGCCTCACGGTTAGAGTTTGATGGCACAACATTGTGATTATATAATATAATTTATATTATCATTTTTACATTTGTCTTGCAATTACACTTAAAAAATCTTTTGTTTTAGCTGTTTTTAATTAATTGTCAAAAATTATCTTTAACAATATAAAAAATAAAAAACCTAACCCATAAAATGTCTCTGAATATAAAATATTTCCAGATTTCTAACAGTTGTGATTATAAACGTGCTGCATGTGCTCTGGCGGTAGGGGGCAAAAGAGGCGACTACCTTTCCTTTAATATTTGTTATTTCTTTATTGTTTTTCTCGTATTTGGTTACTAAAATTACAAAGACTTTCTAAGAACTTTAAGGTTTTGATAAATATTTTTAATTTCTATATTTTTTAATATCTTAATAGCATTAAAATTATTTTTTCAATACTATAGTAACAATAGTATGCATTATGCTTATGAAAGAAAACTTTAGAAACTTCCGGTCATAAAGGCAAATTTACAAAGAATCAAATGAGAAACGAAAAATTGAACAAATTTTTTAACTGTGTTTTATAAAAAAAAAATAACTTATAGCATTAGCAATTAAATTGTTATTTTAATTAGCCAGACGTCAAAATATCTATGAAACTTTAAATAAAAATTTATTTTAAAAGTGTATTCCTAAACAAAAATAATAACATATAGTTATTATATATATATATGAAATATAAACAAAGAAGTGTTAGAATTATGATAATGTTATTCTAGCACGTAACAATTCTATAACGTTTAATAATTTAAATTTGTGGTTTAATTTAAAACATTTTAATTGTTAAGTCACAATGTTCGTCATGAAAGACATTATATAAAGCAGTGTGTAAAATTTTTGAACATTTCATGAATAATTTGTTTTATTAAATCCATACTAATAATAAAAATTCGAAACTTACACTGTCTGTCTACTACATTTTTGTGTTTAAACCGCTAAACTAATTTTGATGAAAATTGGTATGCAGATATTTTAAAACTAACCTAACATACATGCTACCTTTAAAAAAAAAAAAAAACTTAAGCTTAAGAGAGTGAATTAAAAAAATTACTCAATATAATTGATTTTAACCACTTTTGTAGAATTTAAGTTTATAAATTATGGTTTTTATGTAATATACATCGCTTAATAAGAATATTTTGTATAAAAATACTATTTTTATGGTATAACTACTTAAAATTTGCTTCTTTAATACAATTTTGATGTCGAGTAATACAATTTTAGGACGAACAAATAAATGAAAACTGCAGTATGCTACAAGTAGAAGGAGATTTTTTATTAACATAATTATCATCATAACAAAACTATTAATTTTCAAGCGAAGCCGTGGCTAATCACGCCTTATAATATAATATGATGCAGGTAATAATAAAAATAATTTTATATTAATAATTGATATTGAATTATTGGGGATTTATAGATGCTGCCTAGCATAGAATTTACATTTTTTTATACAATCTTTTTCAAATTACATATTTTACTGTCGTTATCACGACCGTTATTATTGTAATAATCGATATATTGTGTTTATTGTTTTATGTTTATTTTCTACACCAAACGTGATCCTGTCTCGACAATAACTAATTAGTCTGAACGATAAAAATGCACATTTCTACGTAAGTTACTCAGGTTAGCCAGATATGTTTCAGATATGAAACACACCACACATCGAGGGCTCGTCAAATAAGATCGAGGTATATGTAATACAAAAAATTAACTGTTTTTGTTAATTGTAAAAATTGGTTACGGAGTTAATTTCACATTTCTACCTACCACCGTTGTCCCATGCAGGTGAGTGTCACATGACACGCGTTCTATAGGAGTTCTCCTGGGATCTAAGAGTGCAGCGGCTAAACGAACGAAATTTATATACGGCACAGAGCTATTCGTAAGACCGTCAAATAGCAATTTACAGCGGCCGTTCGTGCAGTGGGACCCGACCGGATGATGAGCGAGCTCCCTCCGTTGGCTGTAAATGGATTATCGGAACGACACCGTTGCAGGTTAGTTGTCTGCCAATCGGCTTTACAAATTGAATTGGAGATGATGGAGCGGGGAAAGAGCTGGGCTCGGGTACACGAAATTGTAAATATATATGCCTACCCACCGCATATATGTACTGCGAATTTAATGTAATAAAGTCGCGTCCCGCTAGGGAAATGTACTACTACAAATGCCGCTACTATGTACGACAAACGGTTTTAACTTATTCATAGCGTTTGTTGGTCGGTACGAAGCACCGGTAAAACAGTATGGTCCGGGCTGAGTTGAGGGGTGAGACTAATCGAAAAAAATCACTTCCATTCGCGCGAGAGCTTTCGTTTTCATTTGGCAAATGTGTGGAACTCGCATAAATATTGCATCATACCCCGCTTGCAGGGACAGTTTCCCCCGAGGCCGCGCTTTTCTCTCCACTCCACCCGTACTGCTGCAGCAGCGGTATTATATTATTATATCATATTCGCGAACTCCTACCGCCAACACTAGCGGAATTGGCGTTCCAAAGGTCTTAAAATTTGTACGCTTATTTCTACACGATTAGTCTGTACGATTCAAATTTATTTCAATATTCAATTTAATATGGCTAACCTATTGAGCAATGATTTCAAAGCATCGTGCAAGTACAAGCAAGCGCGCCCGCAGGATAAAATCCCACCCGGAGCAAGATCAAAATTTTAAAACCAAATCAAAAAGATTATATTAAATTTTAATATGTTTCTTATGTCTTAATTCTAAAAACCATAACTTACATAGAAACTTTCTCACATAATTCGAAACTCAAAAGTATAAAAATACGATATATGTATAATGATATGATAATGATAAATACGAGTTCCTATTATTATATAATATAAATATTGTTGTGGTTAGTATCGCGAGCACCTACGTTTCTGGGGGAAAATAACGTGTGTCTAAAAATAGATGAAAACAAAATTAAATACCATAGAAATCGGGACTTGGGAGATTTAATAATTTTAAGCGACATGCAGTAAACATTGTAAACTAATAAATATATTCAAAATTATATTTTTAGATTATCTAAAAATATAATTATTTTTACTAAACTTCACAAATGAATCTCAATAAAATTATGTATATCATGAAATTAACAATATTTTTAAAAAATTTCCAATAAGTGCAATGGTCCTTCTACCCTCCCCTGCGGAAGCCCTTGATTATAATTTATAAGCCTACTTATAGAATTCGTATGATATGAATCATATTATCTCGTTTTACGTTTATTTTTTCATGCCTGCATTGAAAATATAATTTTTGTAGCTAGTTGAAGATTTAAAATATCACCTATTACCTTCAGGAAAATAGTAAGTATTTATTTCTGTTCAGCAGGTGGAAAGTGTGCTGTTTAAATCGGATTAGTATAATAAATAATATATTTATATATCGATAGATAAGAAATTTTAGAGTCAGTTTTTTGTTTCCAGCTTTTGTAGCACACTTCGATCGTAATGAAATAGTTTACCTCTTTCCCTTACCACACAATATACAACAATAACTTCAACAGTTATTTGAAAATACCATTGAATATAAAATTACGAAATATTTAATACATTTCCACAATCATTTTAAAATTATTTTTTTATTTACAAAGCTCAATTTATTTTTACGAACATTAATAGTTATCATTACTCATTAATAATTGTTTTATTTAGTATTATGATTAAAATATTTTAAATATTTTAAATTGACAGTCAAATATTAAATTTGTACACTTCACCATGTACCTATTTAGGTTGTAATATTTGCAGCGAAATTCCAAAATGTTAATACTTTCATCAGTTTACCAAACTTATACAAAAGATCTTATCATGAAGATATTTGACCAGGAAAATTATAAATAGCTACATTTTTTTCGGTTATATCCAAATTATTAAGTGATTATAGTGTAGTGGGTATATTGTATTATTATTTTAATTTCACGGTATTTTGTTCAAGATTTACCTTTAACATAAGCGAATACCAACTAAAAGATACAGCTATTCAACCACATTCGATTATCAGCGCACAATATAGTAACAACTCATTAAAATATATTAAAATCATTTTAGATTGAGTGATTGAGTTTTAAGCAAAACGGATTAAATTTTAGTCCTTTTAAAATAGTGATCGAATCCAGTATGTTACAAAAGGTATTTCCTTTTACACATGAACACAATAATAATTAAGTGTTAATGGTTTCTGTTAAATTATGTCGCACAGAGAAGATTACCAACTTACCTATACGTAATATTTCTGTTATCGCCCGATGCGGTTCATATTATATAATAGATTTAACTTAACTAAGTTATAAAGCTATAAATACATTTCTTAATGTAGAGTTTTCTTAAAAAAATCTACGAAACTAATTTTAATCAAATCTTATTTTTGTGTAGTGTTTATTGTAGTCTTACGAAAGTTATAGCTACTTTTTATCCCGGAGGTCGGAATCTAACCTCTTAAATGTTACCTCAAACAAGAACTTTGTTTCGGCTCTCAAAAATTAAAAAGTGGACATAGGTCATGGAAAATAAAACGGGTAGATATTATAATTATATATATATATATATTTAATATGAAACTTTCTATAAATATTGCCGTGACGGGAATTTATTTAGAAAAGCTTTGTTTTTCTCGCGGTTAATTGTATATTTCCTGTTCTTAGTTAGGTATATTTAAAAGCGTATACACGTACATTCTACTAACAACACAAAATACACGTTTAAGACTTTGAAAAATTGACTCTTTTGTAATTTTTTCCGATTTTATTTTTATTTTTATTTTTATTTTTATTTATCACGCGTATTACAAATTTAGATTATTTAAATTGTATACCCTTTAATTTTAAATGCAATATTGTACGAAATACATAAAATAAGCTTGATTAGCTGTCTATGTCCTATTTGTCTGTTTTCCCGAAAAAAACGATATGGATGAGCTAAACTTAACAGGAATTTCACTAGTAGTTACATTATATTATATGATAGAAAAACGAAAAACAATAGGTATAGGTATAATAGATTAATTTTAACCCAGGAAAAGTTGAGTTATGTAACTAGCAAATATTAACAAAATATTTATTAAATTAATCGCAGACTTATTTTTAAGTGTTGTGTGGTTTATGTGCGACATCGTTTTAGCGACAAAATCTGAGCAATATTATGACAGAAGTATATTCAATTGGTTGGTATCCAAGAAAAGTGAATCTCGAATCGTTTTTTCCTACAAATTATGTTGGCGTTAGTCATAAACTGGACGTCAGTTACTTTACACCGAACGCGTTTCAATTTATTTCACAAAAAAAAAAAAAAAAAAAAAAAAACGCGTACAATGATTTACAATTATGTTTACATGATGTTTACAATAATAAATAACATAGTCTCAATTTTTTAGTAAAAACAACTATAATTACATATTTTGCATTATTGTGTGTGAGTTTTAATTAATTTTTTTTCAAAAATACTACTATCTAACACTTTTCCTACACATCACATTGACATTGAATAAAAAAAATTCTACGATGGTTTTGTGAAATTTTAGTTACTTCTTCCAACTGAGATTGATTTTTATTCGATTTTTTTTTTTTACATACACAACGTATATTATTGTATATTAGATACCTACATATATATATCATATAAAGTAACTACAAGAATTATGTCGACTACCGATTGTATTATTAACTCGTGTCAAATAATATAATCTCATGCACTATTGAAATTGTCTATTTTTATTTATTTAACGCACAATACGACAATTTATGTAAAGTAGAATTCATAATATAAACTAGAAAATTAGCATATAATTGACACAGTAGAACTATAAGAAGATGTTCAAATAATTAGGTAATCTTACGATGGTTATTATAATGATGTCAAAATTACTAAAATAGATAATAAATGTTGGGTGAAAAATTAAGTTGGGTTAGACTTGTTGACATTTATATAACATAGGTATAGGTTTTAACACGACCTTCAATTTTAGATCGTTAAGTCCGTTCTGTCAACTAAAACTAGTGCCATATTATAAACGATTTTTGCTTTATATAAATATATAATATTGCACAGCTGAAAAATATACCCGAGACGAAATGAATAAACTATGATATGTGCGTAAGGAATAAAAAAATATATAAACGTTTTATTTCTACATGACTCGCTACCGCGAACCAGTTCTCAATCGTTTCATTAAAATTTTTTCGTTAGAATGTTAGAAATTAATTTTTTTCTCACCAAGAGAGTATCAGTAAGAAAACCTTTATTATTTTCAGATTTACTGAAGTAAACCACACGTGTTATTTACAAGTATAAACAAACATTTTTTTTTTTTTCAAAAGCAAAAATAATGTCCTTTTTATTTTTATCATAGAACAAATGACAGTAATCCATGTGTCATGCTGTAGTGGATACAATACATAGCATATAATAACATAATAACAAGGTATTATAATTAATTTTCGGCGAATGCTCACTGTTCGAAACCATTGAAACGGCGGCGCTCGAACCGTGATTGTTTTGGGAGTTGCAGGTGAAAGGGAATGGATGGACGTACACAGTGGTCGGTCCGATGAAAAGGTCCGGTATGGGAGGAGTAGTCGTCCTACACACTATCATGTAGGTACGCGTGGTTATCCTTTAGTTGCTGATTAGCAGGTTTTGTTAATTAGCAAATGGGGCTGGACCGATGACGCGTGATTTTACGCGGACGCGGCAAACAATGAACCTTTACATTATTTGCAAATCAAACAATTCCGACACATCGATCCCAAGAGACAGAAACGTACAACAATATATATGATGCATATAATGCAAGTACACATATGCGCAAGCGCACGTGTCATCTCTGAATTAGTCGTCACCGAATATGACATAATATTAATTAGTGAAATACTGAAATAAAACTACTGATTAATTTCGTTCATCACTTTACATGATTAAATTACGAGTATGATACATACACTTATACACAGATTTAGGTAAAACACTATTAAAAATTATTTGTAATATTTATTATTTATATGAATATCTCATAAAAATAATATTACAAATATATTTAAAATATTTTAATTTTTTGTGAAGAATATTTGAAATAACAGTCAATATTTAAGTATATTGTATTTATTTATGTTATGTCACTATAAACGGTGGTTAGATGTAACCAAAATAGACTTATAGGAGTTGAGACTAAATTGGCATGGGGACCTAAATCAAACGTCTGATAGAGAAGTGTGGAAAAAATTAGTATTGGCAACAAAGGATCTATATGGTCTACAATGTTAAAAAAAAAAAAAAAAAAAAAAAAAAATGTCATCGTAATAATTTATAGTTTACAACATAACAATAAATTTTAAGTAATATTAAATATTAAAATAAAAATTGAATTCTGAATAAAATATTTAAAATACTTTAAAATATATTCGGATTATTTATTATAACATTAAATACTTTTGAAAAACATTTTTCTATAATTATTTTGATTACTTTATTTACTACTATTCGAAATACTCAAGTAACTATACTTACAGTGTGAATATGTTCATCTATTAAAGATATCATTTTTTCTCTAATAACGTAGTTGTAAAAATCTGAATTTTTTTATAATTTTTAAATGCAAAGTATAGGTACCTAAAAATAAAATTTTCGAATACTGGACATTTTTTGTCCAATTCAAAAAATGTCGAAACAAAAATTTATTTTTCAATCGAGACCCTCCTTTTTTTACATTCTTAGTTATTTAGTGGAATATTATTTTGAAAATTTTATTGTATCTAAATCGAAATTTAAAATAGTAGTTACTTGAGTTACTGACTCATTTAACTTTATATACATAAGATATTTCTACAAACCCGAGAACCTAGTATTCGTAGTTATCCATATAATTAAAATAGATGTCATTTCAATGTTTGTTTAGCAATGTTCTTACGTAAATATAGTTTATATTAATACATTCTAATTCCATAACTTAGTAAAAATTCTCAAAAAAAATAATTATTTTAAAGTATTATATTTTATTTTATGTATATAAGCATGATATCTATTATGTTTAATAACTCGGATACTACTCGTTCAAGATTTTATTAAATTTAGATATATCAATATTTCAAAAACAAAATCATCTGCTAAATAATTTTAAGTAAAATAGAATGATCCTCACTAGTCTTTTGAAAATTAATTGGTAGATAAAATTTAAAGTATTTTTAAACAATATGATCTTTAAACTAAATTTATTTATAAACTCCAAAGTATTATTAAAGAAAAGAGGAGATGAGCTTGCTTGGTGAATCACCTTATGTATTTCGAATTTAAAAGCTTTCTGATGAACGCATTGGCAAACGAAAAAAAACCGTGTATAAACGCAATTCAATTCGATTAGCGATAAGCACTATACACAGATAAAAGAGAAAATCCATTTTATATATTATAATAATAATATGAATGAAACATACTATTAATTTTATTACATTTTATAAATTATTATTATTGTTTGCAGGACTGGAGCAGTGCAATAACAATAATAATAATAATAATCAATCGACAAACAATTAAAATATCCGAACGGCGATTAATATTCCACAAGTTGTAAAACGATTGCAGCGGTCATCAACAATTATAGTATACAGATATCATAATAACATTATGGTTTTAACTTGTACATAGTGTGTGCATTTTGATTGTAAAATAGAATATGAAGTATAATATCGTGTGACGTGGTGTAATTTATTACAAGTCCGTCGTAGTAATATATTATCACTTTATAGCAATAAATATTTGAAAATGGAAATTAACGGTTTGTATAAATTTTTTGACATTCCAATGTGACATTATGAATAGAACATATGATTTTAATAATATCATATTATTGTTGTAATAGCGTTTTATATTAAATGTAAAGTTATAGTATTTCCATATTCTATATTTAAGCATTCGTGAACGTTTACATTTATTAATGAAAAAAAAAAAACTGTACAATATAAGTACTATAAATTACAAGATTCTGTACCTGTTTTAAACGGATAATACCTATATCAATAAATTGAATCCTATAAAACAGCATGTTGTACTCTATTTAATCTTCAGTCGATCGCAAGTAAATATAATTCCTCACCTTCCATATTTTCGTTCTAACAACTATCAGAAAATCGAGTTTTCTTTTTTCATTTAATATGTTTAGCATACCTGTTGTTATTATACTTATCAAACTTCGTAATAATTGAAGGCTTGTCATAAAAGCTTTAGTTTATTATAATATATTAGATTATATTTTACCCCATGCGTAATACTTATGTTACTTGTACACTTTTATTTGTACATTTAACAAAATTAAGTATTGCATACTTAAATAAAGGCTGCCTCTGCAACATTCATTTAGAACCCTTCACCGTTATGCCCCAGAAATTAATTACAAAACTAAAAAAAATTAATTTTAAATTTTAATTTTTTTGAGGTTTTAGTTTTTCTTACGTGAATATTGGTGGTAAAAAAAAACACATGCTATCGAGAAACCAATACCTTCGAATACGTGTCAACATTTTATTATCGTCAATTTAATGATCCCCATCGACCATCGAGTCGCGAACTATATTAAACAATCACACTATTAAGAAGTCCGTTGTTAAAACTGGGAAAACTTTTTACGTTACATAATTGCATTTCATCGTCAACACAGACAGAAGTAGGTCGCGAGACATTTTTCAAAAACTTTTTTTGGTTCACGTCATAACAAATATCGAACTTCTTTGTAGCGTTGACATTTTAACTAATTTAAATAAAATCACGCGTTTTATATATGGAAATAGAAAACTTATTATTATGTGAACATTGATATAATGTAAAAACAAAATTATAGTATATATATACTATATACATAAGTTGTTTTCTGAATAAATTTACATATGGGGTGTTTAATTTTACATAAATGCTATACTTATTATTTATGTTTCAGTCTAGTTCAGAAATAATATTATATTACTACATATTTCAACAAAAAATTTTTATATTATAATGATTATTGTTGTAATTTACTTTTAAACCATAAGTTATATAATAATTATCGATAGTTAATAGAATATTAAAAACTTTTTTAATATGCTTATGGGCTATATAACTTATTTTTTTTTTTAAATAGCAACATTTTTTTTACATTTCACTATTTCAGATAGAGATTTATTTTTTTTAACTTTTTGTAAAAAATTTCTAGTTTAAACAATCTGCAAATAAATTGTAATATTTACCAATAATCTATTTTTGACAAAATGTGAACAATTCAATTTATACTCGAAAATCAAAACAATATTTCCGGTATTCTTAAATAAGTGATAGATACAACATAAATAAACACTAATTTGTTTTTAAATTTACTCTCATTTTCGCCATTCATATGTTTTTTTTTTTTAATTAGATAGCTAGATATTGAAACTAATGCAAATAAAAAAATAAATACACTTTATGAATAATTTTAAGCTAAGATTTATTTATTGACAGTTATTATTAGTTTTAAATGCTTGATAAATAACTCAAAGTTTCCGCCTTTTTGTTCCAAATTCGATTCAAAACATTTTCAAAATTCTATTGATATGGTAGCGTTTACTTGGTCTTCTCTCAAATTATAAAGAAAAAAAGTTAAATTAAGAGTTTATTTATGTCATGTAGGTATGTCTAAAACAGTTATTCAACAATATCGAGGATATTATCTCGATTTTCGAGTATAAGTTGAATTGTTCAAACTTTGTTGAAAATAAATTATTTGTAAACATTAAATTTCAACGTTCAATTTTATCTACTGATTTTGTTGTTAAAAAAAAAGCGAAATCGTTTAAAAATGCAACCCAATTTATCACTATACTCCATATAATTTTTTTGATTTTTCCTGAGGGTAATTATGTTAAATTTAAACGTCCATTCTGATTTCATTTAATGTTACAGTTATGGTAATTAATTCCATATAATATTTCAATTATATTACAATTAAAAATTAATAATTATTATTGGCCGACCAGATGGTATACAAGCATGCTAATAAATCTCATCATAACATTTATAATATATCAATAATACTATCAATAAATATTCACTTATTCATTACATGGAATCTGCTAACATTTTTAATTTCTTTTAAATCCAATTTTTAACATCATTTAATTCTCTCTCAATAATGAGATATTACTATGCAGCAGCACACTCAGGGAACTCATTCAGACTAAAATATTGCACAACAAAACGACGCGAACAAAAAAAAAAAATGCCATATAAATATCTAATAATAATATGATAATATTATTTTCATATCAGTCGTGTCCAGTTAAAAACAGCGCCGTCGTTTAAAATTTAAACGAAAACAATAGATAATACATTACAGGTATAACCTAAAATTGTTGCAGTTGCAGTATGATATTATAGTATTATAATGACGTGTTTTATGTTGCAACTGTAGTCTGTAGAAAGGTTGACCTCGACCGCTGGATAACTCATACGAAATTAAAATATACTTACATCTGTATTTTGGAAGTTTCAAACGGTGAGCGATATAAATGACCCGACAATATTAATATAATATAGTTAATGGATTGTAAATTATGGTTTAGTGTCCTGCGAGACATCACGTCTCGACCCAAAACACGTAGGTACCTAATACCTATATACAGAAATATACTGTGGCGATTGAGCCACCATAATACCATCGTACGTAATAATATACGTATAATAATATGTTATATCGCTTCAGACGAATATCGGTATTCCGATAAAATATTATTAAGTAAGTACGCTTCTCGACGTGGGGTCGTCGATCACGTAAACAATATTGTATAATATAATATGATAAAGGTATTACACATAATATAAGTATGTGTATTTATTATATTCAATGAACAGACATGGGTCACGTAATAAACGAATGAGCTGCCGAAATGACAATGATGGGTGATGTATCGAAGCATTCATTTTTAAGAAAAAGTCAGGTTAGATTAAATATATAAAGAATATACTTATGTATATTATTTAATGGTTAAAACGTAAGTTCCTACACGAGATCTAATAGGTAAAAAAATATACGATATGTTAGTTACTACGAAATAAAAAAATAATAGGTATGTTAGTTATTACACAGATGTTAGGATACAAACCATAACATTTAAATAAAAATTTAAAAATTCATATTTATTCTTAACAGTGTACCTAGAATATTATTATATTTATAAATGTTAAGTTATTAAACACTATTGTAAAAATTAATACATATTAATGCATTATTATATTTTTTTATCATATAAAATTTTGCTATAATTGTATAATTTCTCAAGAAAATCGTTGTTTTGGAGCTCACACATGATATTAGTTGACCACGTCTTACCGTAAATCTACATAATGAGTGATTACGACATGCACGCAACTTTGCTTTTAGTGTATACACGTATAATAAAAATA
Organism: Melanaphis sacchari; assembly: GCF_002803265.2. Classification (NCBI taxonomy): domain Eukaryota; kingdom Metazoa; phylum Arthropoda; class Insecta; order Hemiptera; family Aphididae; genus Melanaphis; species Melanaphis sacchari. Next base: position 1,896,707 of record NW_020270366.1, on the reverse strand, counting down.
TGTTGTTGACCGTTTGTTTGTTGAGATATGAGCAGTGCTCATTGAGCATTAATAAATCAAGACGAGCGTAAATATTGATTTTCTACTATCATTATAAGTTTTAGTTTTAAAATATTAATAATAAAACATAAAAATACAAAGTAGCAATGACTAGAAGTATAATGTATAAAATAATATTTTAATGTCAGATTACACAAACAATCACTAAGTATTGATTATTTAATGTATCAATATAGTGGTAAATCTGTTTTATTAGCCCTCGATTGGTTCATTCAATTTTAATGAGCTATTAATTTAACCAATTTTTAATATGATTCTACATTGATTAGATAATCGATGTGGTCCGATACTGCTATAACGACAACGGATCGAGCAAATAATCATTCACGAATTATCGGTCGAATCTGTTGTAGAGAGAGGGAGAGAATTGGGCAGATAATAGAAAAAAAAAAATCCAACGAAAACCATTTCAAATGACAAATCAGTATTGCGCGTTTACAAATAAAACGATAACCACCCGATGGATGATAAATTAAGTGTGGCTAACCGCCGCCCGTTGTCTAATCCACTATCAATCACTCCGCCAATATGGTGCAACGCGGGATGAGTGCAAACTACCCACCGTTGCCGACGCCGCCGGTGCTATACATAAACAAGTATACACGACTACAATACAAACACTACCGCGACTACCATTACCACGGTATACGGCGTGGTAGACACATAATCGACGCTAGTACACGGAGTGCACATGTCGCCAGGAATATGTGCATGATGAGTATAATATGCGTCCCGGCAAACGCGTAGTGCGGTGTAGTAAAGCTCTGACCGGGTACATACGTGTTATTCGTCGTATATTGTACAATACTGTTTATAGGGGCAGTGTGACAAACAACTATATATGCGTAAATTATGTCATTTTCAATTATTATTATTATTATTATTATTATTATTATTATTAATGTACGTCCGTGGCTAAAGTGAGCGGGGTGTAGAACCGTCTAGGGATCGTCCGTCCAGTTAAATAATAATATAATAATATTATGTGATGGACATTTGAATAAACATACATGCACACATCAGTGCAACGATTGACCAATTGCCGGCGCTGATAATATAATATTTTATATGACGTATTTTAATCCCGATAAACATTACTCAAATGATGATATTCGCCCGTCACACACTTCACCACCACCCGCAATCACCAACGACTTTCTTTGCCGTTACACCGTTTTGACGATTATATTATTAATATTACGTAGGGTACCTACCTATCTATATGATCTCATGATTGACGCATTTTTTTCCCCGATAACATTTTATAATGTGCAGCCACGACGGTTTGCTTTTTTCACGCCACGACACTAACATATTAATATAATATTATGACTATTACACAACACATGCCAATATAATATTTATATTATAATGATGATTGGTTGCGATTTTTATTTTGATTTGTTTAACGTCGGATAGGTCGAAGGAACATAGTCATTTAATGTTTTGTTTTTCTACCAAATATATTATATAAATTAAAATAACCTAAAGTTATTGAGCTTATACGTACATAGACAAATCGATACCGCAGCAAAAAAAAAAAAAATAATACCGTTAAATCATCTGAAGTTGGGTTATGGTGTATCAATATTAAAATCGAATCTACTAAGACAGACGTTTCCTCAACAGATATTTACCTACTTAAGACAAAAAAAAAAAAAAAAAAAATTAAAAAATGTTTTATTTTTAAGCTTTTTAACTAAGTGATAATTTAAAATGTAAATAAATATCTCAGCATTAGAAATAAAATAGCAAATTATAATATAATGATATTAAAAAATATTTACTTATTTTTATTACTAAGAAAATTTACAATCTGTACCTAATTAATTATATACAATGAGTTAAAACGATGACTGTACATAAACATAGCATAAAATAACCCAGGAAGCACATGGCGAGGGAAATCATCCAGTAATCGAACCCTCCAGAACAAATATTAAAATAATTATTATAATAATACACCTCATAATTATAATAAGTAACAATAATCAATGATTTTAAATTTATTATCAAATTCTATTAAAAAATATTATTTTTAATAATTACTTACTCCTATTTTCATTTATTATTTTATTTTATTTATTTAAGCTAGTGATTAAATATTATCATAAACAATATGTCAGTACACATGTGGAGACTCAACTATATGTCGCAGTGTTATTGGTTTGACGGTTAAAGATTTTAGAATGCACTAATAATTAAGATTTACATTCATATTATTGTAAGTATATTTTTAGATTATGTTACAAAATCAAAGATTTTAGATTTTTAATTTTTAAATTATATTTTACAATCTGTAATGATGATAAAAATATTGTTATTGAATAGTGACAAATTTAACAATTTGAATAATTCAAACAAAAAATACTACTCATAGGATAGGAGGTTTTTAAGAGAGCAATTCTATAAAATTAATGCAATACACATGGAAATACTTATTTAGTAAAACATTAGGTAAGACAAAACACAATCGTTAATAATAAACGCTAATTTAAAATTTTAAAAATTAAAAAAAAAAACAGAATAAAATATGTTAAACGTCATGGAACACGGATGTTTATTTTTTTGGTACAAATTAATTTCAATGTGGATAATAATAAATTATAATTTTAATTTTAAGATCAAAAACGATACACTTCTTAGTTTTGAATTTATAGTTTTATATTTTTAAAAAATTTAAAAATTTCGAGTTAAGGGTGAGAAATCTCATGATTTATGATCAACAACCATTAATCGGTCGGTCTCCATCAATTTTTGCCAGATATGTATACATTTTTATTGCATGAATTTTTTATCGCTGTTTTAAACGTGTCTCACAAAACCGCAGTGAACAATATCGAAATACTGTAATTTTATATTATGTACGCATTTGATAAACTATAAACACATGACACATATAATTTTCAACGACATTCAATAAATAATAGTTACTTGGATGGTGCAGTGACGTTGTGCTTTAATAATAGAGTTTAATTAAACTGCTGAACAATGATAATATTACAAATAATTGTAGTGAACGAACTTTCCTTAAACCAATTAATCACGATAACATATTATCCGGATAAATAATAGTCTATTCGCAATTTTGTATAGTTTAGTTCTCAAAAAATTGATTTTTTTGAAAATATCCTCGAATCCGACAAATTATTGTAATAAATAACAAAAAAAAAAAAAAACTGAAATCAGCACAAATATTTTGTTTATATTCATCATAGTGACCACGGGTCAACCAAGTATTACCATGGTAATAACAGGTGTACCGTAAAAACTGTACTACATATCTTACAAAAATCATAAAACAATGTAGATACTGACTTGTTACACACCTGATGGAAATGATTGGAACCTCTCGTTTTATATAGCTATATTTAACTTTGAAATTTGTAATGCTGAGTTTATTACTAATGCTATAATTATCTTGAGCCCTTTCAAAAAATATTTGACGGTATACATTTGTTTTCGTTGAAATGTTGTTGTAAGTTTCCAAGTTCCAACATAAATTCAAATAGAAAATATAAGGAGATAAGATATCAAGAATTTCCAACAATTGTTCAAGATTTTCCGTCAATTTTATTTGTTAGATAGTTTTCAAAAAAAATTGCTACACACTGAGTGTAAACTTTGTACATCTAAACTAATAATAATATTATTTAAATATGTTATACTGACATAGAAGTGAAATTAATAATTGTCATAAGACTATCGTTAGCTTGTAAACATTATATATATTACAAGAGCATTAGAGAACTGTTAGAAATTCATAATTTACATTTTTACGCTCGAACGTCATGTTGGTTTCGAGAACTCGTGACTTATTTTATTAAAAATGTTTCCATCCCGCGTCCGGAGAACGGCAAAACTTACCGAAAACCTTTCCGGCAAACTCTGCCGCGTAATTAATGAGCGAGACAAGTCCTGCGCGTGCTGTCCCCACGATATTAATGTATTTTAAATGAACCCTCCTCACAGACACCTGTAAAACTAACGACTTTTTAATACCTTTATTACGTTTATATCTATATATGGAGGACGTAAACGTGGACATCTCACAAACTCGGCACCAGGGTCTTCACATTTAAATTTGAAAATAAAACCAACAATGCCGGTCGACGACTAAATACATCTCGTCAAACGCCTCGTCTAGTGGTAGTTGGGGGGTGATTATGGTACCGTGCTTAGGTCGATGATATTCATATAGTGGGTCATATTTTTTGTATACGAAACCATTTTCGTTAATTTTAAAAATGTGGCTACTAGTCCACTACTGCGTATTGTACAATAACAATTAAAGGTAACGCACTGTTACCTTTAGTTTTTCGAAATATTTTGTTATGTTAAATAGAGCAATATGTATTTTTATTGTTCGATTCCACTTATCATTGTAAAACTGTATCGTCATATTCATGAAATAAGTTGATCTCAAAAAATTAGATAAATTATGCGTGTTGAATATCATACACTATATTGTATTCAATGGCACTAAACATGTCTACATACTTTGAAGTATTGACCTATTTAATCTAAGGTAAGAATGTGTTATTAAAATTTATTATTTTAAAATAAAGTAAAAACTACATAGGTGATGTAATAATATTGACTTAAGATGCCTGTACTCATGTAGTTTTAAATTCAGATATCATTTGGGTCATGGTATGTGCACCAAGCTATTAATATTAACTAGTGTTTAAATTAAGCTTTTTCAGACTCGCGATAAAATTGTACTTCTTAATATTTATAGCTCAAAAGGCGTTTGAAGTCTTAACGTTCGAGATTTATATCATTCATGGTTGACGAAGAAAAAAATGAGTTATTTATGATTGTAGTGTTAATATAATTATTATATGTATTTTACATAATATAGTGTCCAAATAACACGATGTCTAGTAACTTTTGAAATGTGCAACATAAATCTAATTTAATTTTAATTTTAAAAATTCTAACACTACAATAATATTAAATATGATTTCAAAGCTTCTTGTTGAACTAATTAACGCTTGTTTCATATTATACGATTATTAAAACTACAGTTTTGTCGCACAAAACGTTGTTCTGGCTGAATTATTTTTACGAAAACACAGAATTACTTAATAAAACATTATGTCTTACCTATCTACATGTATTATTTTGATAATATAACGAATTTATTATATTTATCATGAACGATGTAGTTATACGGTTATTACAAATTCCAAGATAGTGTTTTTTACTTATGGACTATGATCGCAGTAATTTGCGTTTTTCGTTAATATCCTTATATACGGTAGGTTATTATTATACAACCGTTTTTTTTTTTTTATCCATTTTAATATATTATAAAAAATTAATTTAAACGTAAAAATATATTATACAACGATATTGTTATACATTTTTGCAAAGTTACGTTTTACGCTTTACGTTTAGACGGTCAGTCGTCTCGTGTTGTCTTCAACTTGAATTAACGAAAATAGAAACAACAAAAAAACGTTACATGCGATATTTTATTTAACTATCAATCTGCATAACTTAATACTCGTATATTATTTATATATAAAACAAATGTTTTAAAGGTAAACTTTGTTTTCTAAAAATTTAGTAACGTTTTTGAAAATACATATTATTTTTTTTACATTTTTTACAATTCAAAGTCATTATAAAAATGACATATTTGTAAACAAATGTGATAATTTAAAATGTAAAGTATTACCGTTTGTGAGTTTTTACTTTTGTGAATAAATAGTTATATAAGATTGAAATTTTCGTCAAATGGAGATAGAGTGACATACGAAAGGTACCAAAAGTGTAAATTATCTATTCACTATAATCTGCAGAGAACTTAAATCATTAACTCATAAAGTCGCAACTAATTAACGACCACTCGTTCGAAATTCTGTTATTTGAAAGAACTTTAACAAACGAGCAATAAGAATTATTAAAAATATTTAATCGTTTTTATTTTTTTTATTTAGTTTTAAAATATTGTGTTGGTACATTGCAACTTGTAAAAGAAGATGAGTGTTGACCTTCACAAGAATCGTTCTGTAATTTATATAGTATTGTTATGCGAAATGTGTTTTATGTGTATATTTATTAGATTTACCATATTTGGTTATCATTATTGTATGTATTATCATATAATATAATATATATACACGTATGTGTACCTACAGGGGAGACGGTAAATATATCTTTTATGCGGCAAACGTTTTACACGGAAAATGCGGTTTTACCTGCCTAATATTCTTAGGGTACTGTTTTCATGTATATAATATTATTGTGTATATTCGGGTGGGAATACTTATTTATAATGTATAATATGCGATATCTACCTCTACCTAACCGAATTAATCTGAACGGAAGCGGTGTGTGTAATAAACACGCTTGCGGTGAATATAAACTATGTACATAATATAACAATCGTTATTAGAAATTTAATTCTAAAAAAAAAAAAAAAAAATAGCAGCCAACTATAAGGATTTATATATTTATGGTAATATAACGATATTACTGTTATTGATATAACATGATATTATTATTGTTATTATTATGTAGTAACTGGATATAAGATCGAAACGACGATAGTTTTGGTTTTTTATTTATTATCATTATTTAAAAGTCATGGCACGATTTTAGGTGTTTGGCTTTGATAATATTTTTTTTAAATACTCATTTTGATTTCATTATAATCGCGTTGATAAAACGAATGATTCAAGAAAGTGGTAAAACAGCATTTTTACATAAAAATGTTTATCAGAATCATTCAAAATTAAAAGAAACAAAAATATTCTTGATATTCTAGGATCACAATAAAGTAATTCACAGCAGTTATGTTGCCGTTAAAGAAGTTAAATAATAATTGTATTTGTTTCTATACATTTTCACTGCAATAAAATATTATAAATAATATGCATTATAATTTCAAATTTCAAATAAATACTTCTTCCTGGAGATCTCAAATCAATACATATATATATATAATTATATCATATCAAATGTTATGTACAAAAAATGTTTAATACACTGATATTAAAAATCAAAGCTTTCGCTTAAATTTTATGATGACAACCAAGTTCAGATAAAAATTACAGTATAATTTATACAAATAGATACTTTTTTTTTATTATTCACATCAATAATTATTTATGGTAGATAAAGAATAAAAAAAATCAGGTAATTTTTATAATAAATGTATAATGGTAGGTAGTCAATCATTATAGTAATATAATTATGGTAGTAAGGTTTTAAATTAATGCAAATGACGTATATTATATTTTTCAATAAAAAAAAATAACTGATAACACGGCGTATTGAATAGGCAATTTAGCTACACTACTAACCGCTGTAGGTGGGTAGGTGTGTTCCTCCCGTAACTTAAGATTAATGTATTTATTTTAGATATTTATATTGCATAAAAATCTTTAATTGGTGTGGCTTGTAATAGTTTTTGATTATTGGTTAATCCAATTTGGAAACAAATAAGCATTTAATAGATATAATACTTTGCACTTAATATATATATATATATATATATATATATGTGTGTATAAATCGTTTTTTTTAACTATTAATAATAATAATAATATGAGTTTGAAATATTTAAGTCATAATTTAAAACCACAAACTCAAAAGAAACAAATTGTCAACAGTTTACTAACTGGGCCAATTATTTTATTATTAAAACAATACGTGTTTTGAAGTGTATGGTTCAATAATTTAATACATATATTAATACAGTTTCAATATACGTATATATAATCACTTCTCGATTAAAAGATAAAATAAAATAAATAAAATTTCAAATATTTTAATTCATTCACAATATTACTTTTTAAGCGAGTAATGAACACAAGTATCTATCTTTTATCTCACCCTATGATAAAATTCTATAAACCAGATTCTATAGACGTATTTTTGTTATTATTTGACAATTCGCACCCTGACACTAGTTACTGTGTACAATATTATTTCTCTATTTTAAGTCCATTAATCCATTAATATGAATGTTTGTCCACGGAAACACACACATTATATTGAGGCGTTTAAAACGTGTGGATACATATATTATTTCATTTATAAATTTATAAATAACAGTAATTATATATATTTGTTTTTTTTGTACTAACATCGCAATCAAAGAGAAAATACACATGATCTACCCTATATATTTGTACACTGCAGATGATACCTGTCTAATATTCACACGATTCATGCTCATGTTACTATGATTGGTATAATCTCGTCATGTATTATAATAGTATAATATCTTCCGTTTATGCAGACAAATTATTTGCTGTACTGTTGACACACAACAACCTTTTTTTTTTGTCCCTATGTCGACAGCTCACGTGCTTTTTTCGAAACACCGCCTCGAATTACTTTGCTTGAATGCGACCTAATTGCATTTGATGTATTATTTATTTTTATGATTATTATTGTTCGGCCAGTTCGATGAGGTATAACAAATACGTAATAATATATTGGTTCAATGAACTACCTGCCATGAACATGATTATCTGTCTGATCAGCGATTGACGATCGATATTATGAAACTATCTTTTTATTCGTGATTGGCCAAGCATGATCAACTCTTATTTAATCATTTTTTGATGGTAATTTTATTTAAATTATGATTATTGGAATCTTCTAAAGTATGCTGGTGAAGATCAAATTTTCAAATAAGTGCTTAGATTTTTAACAAAACCATTTATATTCTGTTTCGAGGAATATGTCTAATGTCTATATTTATCACGGAAACGGCATTTTTTAGCTGTAAACTGATAAGCCGATGGTTCAATTGAAAATGTTGACAAATATAAATTTAAATCCAATTGAGTAGTTTCTGAGTTATCATCAGCTAGCTTTAAAATGTAAATATCAATGGTGATAACTTGTGATAATAATAGTATTTTCTAGAGTTTAACTACAAGATAACATTTAATATTACAAGTATTTAATTTATGTAAAACCATAATTAAAGACTATCATATTTATTCCATTAAATTTAATAACTCAAAAACTACGAATTTCAATTTATATACATTCACGGTAAAAAAAAAAATCATTTGCCTAATAATATACAGTAATATTTTTGTTTGGAAAAATAATTTCAAAAAATATACGATATAAAAATAAAATACTCGAACTTCGGACCTTTAATTATTAAGTAACTAAAAATTTCAAAAAATTAAATTTAAGTTAAATGCGTTATAAGAGGTAAGTGAATGAGTACGTTTGCTGAATCACCTTGTATCGGCTTATAACCATGGCGTCTGTAAGGTCGTAAAATGAGAAACTGTCTCCTATATACATGATTCGCTCTTAGCACACTTACTAGTTTCTTTATGTGAGAGGTATAGGGTTAATTTGTTAAAGGTTGGCAATTCATTGTTAATTTAAAAAAAAAAAACGACGTTGGGAATTATTACACAATAAAGATCGATCCCTAGAAATCGAAAAAACAATGTTTGTGGTTATATTGTACTCGTATATTTTTATACACATAAAAAAAATATTTCAAACGCTTAAATATTCCAACATATTTCATATTAACTTGCAGAATCTTTAAAAAAAACGTATTAAAAATATATTAGATCATTCAGAAGTTTTAACACTTTATCATAATTATATACAATATAATGTTATGTCATAGCTATGATTGAATGTTGAATAATATGAAATAAATATTATCATCTACGTTATAACTTATTAGTTATAAATTATAACGATATATTTGTAAATATTGTAAATAAAATTATTAATAGTATTATTATATTTATACGGAAAAAACGTTATATATTTTCAAAAACATATTAATCCTAAATATTAACGTAATATTTTATATTATTTTGCTAGTCCTCTAACCATCTTTTGAAATTAATTTTGAACAACAGAAAAAAATATGATTATTAAAAATGTACTTAAAATCATATTTTTCTACAACGTCCGAACTACTGAATGTCAAGTATTCATATGAAAATATCACTGTACCTACGTTGTTTTATTGACATTGAATCAATAAATTATATTTTCCGTAATAATAATAAATAAATAGTAACAATGGGTACGTCCGTTTATATGTATCAGTATTATTGTATTTACGTTTCAGCTGCGATATGTCAATTCGAACGTATTGAATTCGATTATTAATTATTATTGTTTGTGTTTAATTTTAGACCCATAAATCATACATAATAATATAATATGACGGCAACCATATCGAGAAGTCGATGCGCTCACAGGCTGTGCTTACCGTTGCTTGTTTTTACGTCATCGGCTGTGTTTACATTCTACAAACACACGTCCATAAAAACGTTTTGCAGATCACGTGCATGCTCCACAGAAACATCCGGTTGCGTGTTGTTATAACGTTTAATATAATAATATTGTTAGATAATAATCTGTAAATATTCACATGAACGAGAAGAAAAAAAAATGATCGAAAGCAATATATGCTGTGCATATATTGTTTTTTATCGGAGAATTACGGTACCGCCGAAAAATGAAACTTATCTCATTCCTCGGCTTTATTTCTTTTTACGGGAATATTATATTAATAATTCTTAGCCTTTTTTTTTTTTTATGTAAGGTAACTAAAGCGATCATTTTATTTATAATTTTAGATTCTGAACGGAGCTAGGGAGCCATATTGTTTGTACAATGACGTTTACTTTGTTTGTTTTTTCAGGGACAATAAAATAGCTCAAAACGTTCGTGCTACAGCATCTTTATACATTACCTATGTATACAGATTGAAAAATGAACGCAAAGTTTATACATTAGAGAGGCCGTTTTTTTTTAAATTATATTTATTTAAAAGCAATTCAATTTTGCTATGCAAAAGTATTATTCAAGTTGATTAAAAGCATTATTTGCCATTAATCATATTTTACCATGGTACCACGTAATCGCCATGTACATATTATATGTATATTGTAAATTATAATTTATTATACAATTATTAAATCAAATGCAATTTTGACTAGTGTCCAATTATAGTTTGTATGTACAAGCGTATAAGTCGGTTAATTCGAAATGCGCGCAGAGATAATATGACTTCCGGTGGTCATTTATTAAAGTCATAAGTATGTGTAAAAAATAATATATTATAATATTTTTTCCATCATAAATCTGTGAACTCCCTCTTCACTCTCCATTGTCGCACATTAATCAACTTATCGAATTTTTATTTGAAAAAATAATGCCAACTTCCGAGGATGAAGCGACGAGGATGCGACATCCACTCAAATACTATGCTACCAACGCTACACATGTACACACGCTCACATATCATAAAGAAAGAATGTGAAAATAATTTATTAAATTCATTATATCGTGCTCAAGAATAATAATTATTATTATGAATATTATAATACCGCGGACGTGGTAGCCCTTCATTCATGTAATATTTAAATACCACACAGTGTGATACGGATGCATATTTAAAATAATCGTTTGCCGACAGCAGTTTGCTTCGTCGATCCGTTCCTGTTCCTTTGAATTTTACATTATTATTATAATAACATGTTAATCAGCTATTTATCGACTAAGAAGTTTCATTAACGCCTCAAGTCATGATATTATATCCGTCACACGGCGTAATCATAATTTTACCGACGTTCGGTTCTTAACACTTAGTTGTTTTTATAAACATAAATATATACATATGTATTTATATATTTGTAGGATTCACCGTGCGCGTCAGCCGCATCGTGTACTAATTATTAACTCGTCGAGTGTTTTGTTTCACAAATTTACTGGGTCAAGTACAATTATTCCTATCTTGTTTTCTACCACCACCCTCGCGTCGTGAGTACCAAACTCAACTTAGACATAAACAGTATTATTTTTATACGTTTTAGTCGAATTACAAGAAAATTCTTCACTAAGTCAAACAGTCGCAATTAGTCGTCAAAACGATCGTTTCCGAGACAAACTATTCTTTTAATAATAATTAGTTCCGTCGCCGCCGTCCAATTAGTTTTTACAACAACGCAAGCGACAGCGTTACATTAATAGATATGATGTGCATTTTGAATTTCGATTGTTTTACGTGAAACTTTATTAAGACTTGCACATAAATTTAAGACTCATTCATACAGCAGAACGCGACCAAAACTACGCACGATGTCTGCAGTGCATAAACTTTTCGTGCAATTAGATAACTTTGGGACTTTTATAAATGCACGTGTTTACCCGTGAAATGACATAGACGCAGTGTACTTAAATATATATATGTGTATATGTGTGTGTGTTTGTATATATCGTGGTCTAATGTTTCGGAGGCAATCGTCGATATACCGAAACTTAAACGCCCACACAAGATGGGTAATATATAGTGGCATATATAGCAATTATAATTATAGACACGCACAGTCCTAGTTGAAAGCAAGTCGTTTTAAAACTATGGGTCAAAAACATAGCAAATAAAACATAATAATAATATTATATCAACAAAACGATAAAATAATAATAATCGACTTCAGCATTTTTTGTAATACGATATCGCACAGAATAAGCATACGCTTTAATTATTTTGACTATTATAATCATTTTGTATACTCGATGTACTCGAAAATTTAAAGAATATTTATATTTTTCAGATAAATTCATCGATTGTATATAATAGTCTTATGACAGTAAAAAGCGAAGACTATTCATTCAGCATAGAATATTTTTTCACTCTTAAGAATTTTTTGGATAAAGAGAATATTTTAGTTTTTTTAGAGTGGTATATTGGTATATCTTGTAAATTTTGAAAAAAAAATACAGACATATTTTAATTTCAAATCATTATTAGTAGTTTTGATTGTGAGGTATACTAAGTATACATATATTTTTTATCGATTACTATATTTTTTTAATTTTTATTTTGTTGGAAAATTGTTTTGAGTAATTACATAAATTATTCTCCATCCAATACTTTTAATCATTTTGATTCAACCACAACGACTATTTTAAATACTATCTATTCAAAGTGCCGTTCTTTTATATATGTTTTTTTTAAAAAAATAAATTAATAAAAATAAAAAAAATTTTTTTTTTATTAAAGCCTACTTTTTTAATTTTAATCAATTTCACTTAAAGAATATATTAAGTAGACTATATGTTGTAGGTCTTTCAGAGCGTATTAGCATCATATTTTGATTGTTTTCAGCATAAAAATCTAGTTATATTCTAACCTTGGGTCATAATGGTCATATAATTTAACAATTTTTATGAACCTTGTAAATCATAAATCAGTATTTTTGTTAATATTTCAATAAAAAAAAAAAGTTTGCACAATTTTCACTTCTTTTAAACTGATGATTATTGGTACATTATCAATGGTATTAACTCTATTTACAATTTAATTACTTTTAAACAGTGATATATATAATATATTATATAAGTTTACGAATGACTATCAATTTTTATTTAACGTTAGAGAAATAGTAACTTTATTTACTAACTAATCACTAACATAATATGATGTAGTATGTAAAGATATATTTTATATTATATGCACATATTTGTGTGTAAATACGATTTTAAAATTTAATTTGTACACTCTATTTATTGTTAACCCGTACTTATATAAATATTACAATAAAAATATTTATAAATTGTTTTTTAACGATTTTTAAAGGCCAGTACGCAAACTGAAGATACCATACATCTTAATATAAATATTGAAAATTCCAAATGAAGTCAGAAAATTCCTTCGATATTGGACCACGAGGTCCCGAATAATGAAAAAATAGTCTTAGTATTTAATAACCAAAACCTTCATTCGAAGAATATTTTTTAGTAATTAAAGTTTTAATAAAGTATGAAATTCTAAACTTAGAAAAAATATAAAATACAGAGATAATATATCGGAACAATGTTTTTAATATTATAATGATAATATATATATATATATGATTATATCAATGTTATAAAAATCAAGAAATTTTAGAAAACGGCTTTTAATTCCATATTATGTATCCAGTTTAATAGAATTAATACACAATACTCTTTTATTTCATTAAAAAGTTTTTTGCAATATTTATTAAGTAATTAATAAATTTGAACGAATAAATAAATAATACACTATTAACAACAAATAAAACATTTCATTAAAATAATTATGTTATTAACATTTAAAACTTTTTTCTATTCTATTGTTTGTAGCCACTCAGAAATATTTTATTTTATCGATTATTTGTCAAAATCTTAACTTTTAAATTTTCTATGATTGATTTTCAAGACACTATATATTCTGCATAACCGTTTTTATAAATAACAGATAAAAAAAATTTTGAAATTTTTTTCTTTTTTTTTTTTAAAAATTAACTACTTAATCAATGCCATTACTTTTGACTATAGCGTGAAATTAAAAAAAATTGTCCAATAACGTGATAATATAATATTATGTATTAGCGGGTATACTTGGCTACAAATCAAATTAATTTTAAACGTATTAGTAAGAAAAAAACTTATGAACGGTATTTTTTTTATCGTCAAGAATTATTAATTGCCACAGAATTCGTGGTTTATAAATTTTCTTTTTTTCTTTTCAATAAAAATTTTTAAAATAAAATTATATTTCGTACAGAAAATCTGCTAATTCATTTTTAGCTATACTACGCAATCTAGCAGGATGTTTCTTGTTTTTTCAATAAGAACCAACAGTGAATTAAAAAATAATAAAATTGTTATCAAACACAATTACCAAAAATATAGTGAAGTGAAAAATTGCATCAATTTTTTTTTTTTTAAACATAGTGTTTATTTTTACTTAAATTTCTATATCAAATTTATATGATTTATTACGGTCCAACTAAAAAACTTGGTTAGACACCCTTAAGGTAATATTTTTTAAATGCAAAATCACAAAAACCAAGTGTTTTAATATTTTATTTCTGTTTATTAAAATGTAAAAAATACTTTTTATCACGGTTAGATTAATGATGAAAATGTGAGTTCAATACGTAATAATTCTAGTCGAGAAAATTTCCATTTAAATAATTATTTGTTTTAAAAAAATTAAAATTAAACCAAATTTAAGTGGATAAATATTGATATGTCGCTATAACAATTGGTTTAATTTTAACGATCCGTATTCTTTGACCGATTTTATAATTCAGAAATCATTAAATAATATAATTTTACAGTCGTTATCATGTTTATCCTCTGTCGTAATACGCATATGGGTACATGAACAGATTACATAATATAATACTATTGTAATAATATTTTTTATGTACCTGGTTGCTTATTGCGATCAGCTTCGGAGGCAGCGTGTTAAGGTGGCGGCGGCGGCGGCGACGGTCGGGCGCGTGTGTCAATCGTCGGGCGAACAGCGTTCGTACTGAACCACATGCGAGACACGCCGCCACGACCACCCGACGATTTCCGGGGAGCGCAAGCGCCCGCGTCGCGACACGCCAACGCCTCCGACGCTATACCGGTCAACAAGTCACCACTGTCGAGCGCGCGCATAACGGTGTCGTCCGCACGGTTACTCGCACTCTCCGCCCTCTTGTATCGTTTCGCGGTTGTCGTTATACGCCCCCCATGCCCCCCCCAAAAAAATCAACCTCAAAATAGACCCCCTGCAGGCTGGATGTGCGTTGTTTTTACTTATTTTTTCGGTGGGCCACCATCCGCTTATGACAATTTTCTAATCGCGGCGTTCACGTACGTTTCTTCTCGTCGTCGCCCCGAATTCGTCTTAACACCCGTCCAATACGATTTGTGATAAACGGCTGATATCGTGGTGAAAGTTGCCTATCGCCTGTTCGGGCCATTCGACTGATACGGTTGGATTAATATTTTTCCTCCAATCCGTAACTTCCCCGGTCTGAATTTCGTTTTCTGACAAAAACCGGAAATTATTAATTATAAATCGAAAATAAATTTGAGTGTGAAAACGTACATTTATATTTATATTTTCTAAAACATTCTTTGGTAAACTGCTTGTAATGCGCCGTAGATAGATAATTAAACGTTTAAAGTATAAACAGATTAATTATTTTCGTAAAATAGTCCACTCGCTCGTTATTGTTTGACTTTGCCACTATAGGTATATAGATAAGACCACAAAAAATAGTAAATACTATACAGTCTGTTCGTCCAATAATTATGATCGCACCAATGACCAATAACCAGTGACAGTCTGGCCTACCAGAATATTGCGAAATTCATCGGAAATTCCCTGAGGGCGGTTGGACTTTAGGCGCACAAACTGTTATGACTTGAACATAATTTATAATCAATTATTAATTCGTATAAAATATTCGATTTTGTGGCTTGGTGTGGCGCGTTGACTACTGCCAGTCATGGAATGCGGCTGAGAGTAAGTAACGGCCACAGCTACTAGTTCCCGGATGGGTGACCACCCGGGATTATAGTGGTTAAAAACCTTGCCACACATACACGTGTTTGTTATCTACCGTAACAACCATAACAATCGTAAAAACAACCTACATGTACCAATCTTACCTCTACCCACAGTTCATAACCCCTACAACAGCTAATGGCCCTAGTTGCCGGGCTTAAGTTAGACATCATAATATGGTAATATTTTTACTAATTAATTAGTCACTTCATACGCCCAACTAGATTTAAATTTTAAAATGTTGGCAAAGCTTAAAAAAGGTGCATGAATATGTTGTAAAAAATACATTTTGTACAACAAACAACATTTCTCGACCTAAAATGTAATTTTCCATGTCGTCCTTCACTGTAACTCTCTATTGAGGCACGTATATAATATTATTGTCGTATTTCGTTCCAACAATATTCGATAAATGTGTTTTCCAGTTGTCTTTGGCTGATGTTATGCTTTCAAGACACGTGCAACGAAATTTTAACTATATTATAATAAAGCATAACTCAATTACACGTATAATACAAAGTATAATAATTATTCATCATTCGTCAATAGTTTTTTACGGGCTCTTACGCCTCGTGCAATCTAATTCGTGTTGGAATCACAATAATAATTATTTCGATTCGCGTGTTATACAAATAATGTAATAATGACATAATATTATCATTTTGTCGTTGTTAGTGCACCACAATATTGCGACTGAGGCATTTGATGCTTGAACGAATTTATTATTCTGCCGTAAATGTTTAAAAATGTTTGTTTTCCCAAGTAGTTGATGTATACATATCAAGCTTATATGCATTCCATGTCGCTGGTGAGGTATACGAGTGCGCAACGCAAAATGAGAAAAGGCAAAACGCGAGAAAAGCGTTAATTATAGATAGAAATTGCTTTGTTTTCACCCACGTATTCTCGTGAGACCATCTCGTTGGACTATAAACGTAAAACAAACTTGAATTTGTATAACGCGTTACCAAGAGAAGGGTTACTGTAACCTCTCGGATGGTTTAACCGAATTCAAATAGTAGCGTGTTTTTTTTTTCTTTTAACATGTGCTATTTTAATGTTTTTTTTTTTTTTTTTTTATTGTTATGTGACTCTATGAAATATTTAATATCAACAAAAAAAGTTTAAAAAGAAGTTGGTAGAATGAAAGAGAAGTTCTCATTCTCTCACTTACGCATACTCACTTGCTACATATTTATATATATTGTAACTTCCTTTCGTGTTACATTGTAAACTTATTGTAAATTAATGCACAGTTTAATTAAACATAATATTATTATACAAATACGTACTTAGTATGGAGCAAAATATTATATCTTATTCATCTCTGTATCTTATGTATTTATATCGTTGTTTAATAAATTCCGCATGCTATTGAAGCCCATATTAAATCCACCGTTGAATAAAAACGTAAAATCGTGAACTTGCAGTTGGAAGGTAGCCATGTAAATTGTGAACTTTTTAACTAAACTAGTTAACTTTAAGGTAGTCTCAGTTCTCTACAGTTAAATAGATAATTATTTGTATTTCACTAGAAAGTCGTAGCTTCAGAAATATCAACAGAGTAAAATTGTAATATAATATGTAACAAAAATGAATTTTTCAAGTGACTCTAAAAACTTTATCATTAATTTTATTTATTTGTCTTAGCTAAAATCGATTAGCCAGTTTAGTAGACTAATCTTGTATAATATTTTCATAGTGTTTAGAATGTAGTATATAAAGGGACGGCGTTATGTTTAGGCAAATTCAGTACATCGATATATTGATAATCAAGTGCACTTCTTCAGTAACCGGTATTGCTAGGGTCAATTCTAATTTTAAAGATGAACAAGTCGAATTAAAACTTTGGTAGTAATAATTAATAATAAATACTCATGTTTGACGTTATTAAAAAATTTTTAATTTTTGTATTTTTGCGTTTTACCTATTCTGTCATATTATTATATTAAGTATTTCTAAAACGTAATTTATACTTACATAATTTATAAAAAACCAATGCTATTAACAACAATGTATTATTGATCACATTTATGAACTTTATTAACGAATAAATAATCGATGAAATAATTAATAATTAATAACCCAGCAATAATTTTACTGCCCTCGCACGCATCACCATTCACCACATCTCGGCATCGTGCAGACAATGGATAACGGGTCGACGCCTATATTTGTCACCAACTGACTGGTGCACACACATACACACACAAACATGCACTATTTATTTGGAATATTATAAATTATTTACATTTTATGTGTAAATTTTACTGTGAATTATACTTTATACTTTTAAAAAGAGTTGGTAATAGTTCTGTTGCAATAAGCACGTCGTGAACTCCATCGGATTTCAGTAGACTTTTTTAATGTCATAAAACATTTCTTTACCTATATATTTTTTATTGTAAGCTAATAAATTGTGAGTGTTTTATCAATTTTTTGTTATTATAAGATCGGCGCTAATCATGATTAGCTTTTAATAATTTTATATCGTACGAAAGAAATTTTCACTTGATTATTTTATTTTTATTGTATGCGTAAATCATCACAATTTAACATATTAATTGCTTATTTATTCATTGTAAGCCGTAGAAGCATTGTATTTATTATTTTTTGTATATCTTGAGCTCGAATAGCTATGGTCACTTTATTTTATATCTTTGTGTGTGAATTTTTTTCTGTATAGCTAGGTGGTAGCTGACCAGCCATACACCGAATAATCGTGAGGTTTTACCTTATCGTTATTATTTATACGCATAAATATTTATGTGTTTGTGTGTATTTATGTATATATTATTTGTTTCAAAGAGAAAATTAATATTTTATTATTTATTATTACTCTTTATCTGTTGAGCCAAAATAGCCATATTTTTATATTGTATTGTTTCGTTAAAAATGATTACAAAACTCGAGTAGTGCATCATTATACTCTTAGTTAAGGTATCTCTCTACAGTACGCAAGTAGTAGGTATATATACAAGATACACATTACATATAAGCAATGGTTGGTCCATAGTGTGTGAGTAGTGCATCAAAGTTTGTTAGGCAACCGGGATTAGTATATTATTATTTTATACACCTGACCCGAACATAGATAATTCCTGCTAGTAATGTTATTTTTGCTCAGTAAATATTTTATATTTTCTGTTTTTCAATTAAAATTTTGCTATTTTCCATGATTGTATGTATGTTTTATTTTAACAGTACTCTATAATGAATATCAAATTCAAACCATTATTATTATTTAATTAACAACAAAATATAATACTCATAATTATTTGGTTCATTATTTTAGATTCTGCGTGACATGATATTAATTTTTTTTTTTTTTTTTTGGGGGGGGGGGGGAGGAGAGAGAAAGTAAAATATTTTATATATTTTTTTAATAATTGGAAAAAAGAAAAAAAAGAAAAACGGTAATTTTTATACGAAACTAGTTTTCATTGAAATTTATTATTTTATTTTATTTTAATTCAGAAACAAATAACAAAAGACATTTGAAATATTCATAAAATCTTTATATACGTCTTTTCTATAAAATATGATATAATATCTAAAATGTTTGTGTTATTCTTTTTTTAATTTTTTTTTCTGTAAATATCAATAAATAAAACTAGTCAAAGCATTTCAAGGTTCCTCATTAGTAGTTTTTTAAAAAGTTTTATATAATTTGAATTAATTTATAGTAATTCAAATATATTATTAGTAGCAACTTGAAATTTTTAAATATATCTTTATACTTAATATATACAATTAATATTCAAAACATTTAGGTTAATTTTAAGCAATTTTCAAATTTTAACATTAAACACGTAGAAAACGCAGTATTCACTCATATGTTAAAAAATAAATTACTTAAATATGTACTATTTAAACAGTTTAATATTAATAAATGCAATGTTGTCTGTAAAGATTTAATCAATCTATTCCAGTTTATACTAATATTAAAATAATTTACTATAATGGCCATACAAATATAATATAAAATATCTTTTTGGCAGGCAGTCACCTTTAGAAAATATCGAAAACTTACTAAATGTGTAAAAGTTAAATAATTTTGTACCCATAAAATCAAATAAAAGTAGTGATTTGGACAAATATTGGTACATACATTAAACGAGGAAATAAAGATTTTGTACAGCGTCATAAATTATTTAATTCTCCGATAAAAATTGGAAGCATAATAATGATTAATAAATGTTATGGTTGATCGTAAAATCATAATATACTGTTCATAAAAATATTTAAAATCTTTCATTTTCAGGGTCATATTTTAATTTTGATAAAATTAATATCTTTTTCCAAAACAAAATCGTTCGTTATTTAATAAAATATATAAAATATATTACTATGTTTACATTTATAATTATTTAAAGTACTATTACTATAGATTATTATTATAGGATTGATTCACTATCTATCACAATAATAACGTATATATATTATATTTATGATTATATGAATTTAGGCTTGAATATTTTAGACGTACGTTCACGATTCATTTAAACTTAATCGTTGATAGTAACCTACAATAGTATAACGAAATATAAACTATAATTGAAATATGATGTAAACTCATAACGCAAAAATACAATTATCACAAATATGACGCATGTCATATTTTTTCGTCAGTAAATGTATAAAGGTGTTTATACAACAGTATAATAACAATAACAATAATAATAAGGTTTTTGAGATCAATCAATCAGTCTTCATCGTTTTTATTTATTTTTTATTATTATATTTTTTTCATATTCTTCAGCAATTACCACGCTACAATAATATTGATTTTTCTCACGTCATCAAAAATATTATTACTATTTCTCATCCATATCATGTATTAATATTATAATGGTTCAGACTATTTCGTCAGCGAATATGACGTGTTTAATATGCATGTTATTAATTATAAGTGGAACAGAATATAGAACTCAACTCGTGTGAATTTGACCTCTACAGTTATTATTATATTATCATGGCATACAGATCATTTCATGTTAATTTCGACGTGTTATCTGCAAACCGTTACACACTAATGATAAGAATGACCGAAAAATTCGATATGATAATTCGCGAATTGTAAACAATTAATATTTTCCGGTCGCCTTTCACTATACACTTATACTTTATTTCCAACAATTTTAATTTTAATTTTATTTTTTATTTTTAATCTAGAGAATTTTATGATCTGTAAGGTAAGGTTTACAATAAGCGCAAGTGAAAAGAAAATTAATATAGAAAAGACAAAATAATGGAGTCAATTTTTTTTTTTTTTTATAACTCGGCAAAACGTGTTAATAACTTTTAATAGTTTTGATCCACCCAAGTCCATAGTAAATTTAATGAAAGTCGGTATTGAATTTATTAATTCTAAATATATTTCTACTGATTTTTCGTATATTGCGTTTATGGTTAAAGCTGACTTTATTAAAATTAGTATCATAAACATTTTACTAATTTTCTAATACATGTTCGAAATCGTGAATTGTTTTTTAACTATAAGTGCTAAATAAAGTTGTAGTAAGTTAATCGTAATATTGAATATTTTAAATGATAATTATTACGAACTTATTAGGCAGGTATTCCGAATAAGTATTCCGATTGTACAAGAGCACAATAAATTATTCGTTAAGTATTAAGCAATAAAAATTAATTTGGAACTTTAAATTTAAAAAACATAATACTCCTGAAATTAAATAGTAATAGCATTATGAATATTTCACTTAAAAATTGTATTGATAGTTATTATATCGTAGTACGTATTATTTATAGCAGTTTTTCATATAGTACTATTTTATTTGAAAAATGCATTGCTACTTACAGTTATGTTTAGTGTACCAGGTATATAATATTATAATATACAAAACCTGCTAGCTAAAAACGCGTCGTCCCTCGAATTTTCACGCAGCCGGACTTTTCATAAAATAAACTGAAAATGATAATTTTTGCCCTTTGGGAGCATAATATTATTATATTCAGCGGCGACACAGTGCGAAAAATTTACGAACCGGCGTCGTATACACGCCAAGGGTTTCGTTTTTCGAAAAAGGTCAAATCCAAAGGTGTTAATTAAACCACATGTATGCATAGTACATATATTAAATAATACGATATACTTACGCACAGCCGCCGTCGTATGGTATGATAATAATATAATATAATATAATACCTATCCCCGTAGCTTATCTCCATACCTTCTATTTTAAAAAGCGGGTGCGTACAATAATGATCATAATGATGACAATAATATTTATTGAAATATGAAACAAAATTAGCAAATATGTTACAATATGAGATAGTGAGTTACATTACCTATAAAAACAAGACGGTTCACAAATCAAGCTCATCCTAGTAACCATTTATCATTGAATGCATATTTTGTTAAGACTATAATTTTTGATACTCGTAAGTCTAAAATAACATATTTTCTGTAGATATTTGGATTTAAAATAATCATTAAAGGAAAATACATTTGCAGATACAGACTTTATTTCTTTCCAATTAGAACAAGATGGAAGGATATTTGTTTTACGAGATGGTCTTAAAAGCTGTAACCCCCCCCCCCCCCCCCCCCCGAAAAAAAATCTTGAACAATTTTTATTAATTATATAACATTAAGATGGACACTACAATAAATTCCAAATTAAAATTATATACCAAACAAATGAATATAAACTGTAATTATCCACAATGCACATGGTTTATTAAGTAAAATCTACTCATTAAAGTTTTAATTTATATATATATATATATATATATAATTTAATAGCATAGACTATATAGATTATTTAAAAATATTGGTTTTTTATAATATTTTTAACTATACAATATCCTATAAAGCTACTCTATATAGAATTTTATATTATATGACGTCGCAGTATAGATAGTGAATTACCACTACAAATTATTTGCTATTTTACTTTACCTTTCTTATGTGTGTTTGTGTGTGTGTGTGTGTGTGTGTGTGTGTGTGTGTGTGTGTGTGTGTTTGAAAGCATAAATAATATTATAATTTAACCACAGTCTTGAAATATGGTTTTAATTAACTACTTAGTTTTGCACGGAACAGAAATCGCCGCCAATTATACCTACTGCGAAACGGCAAGAGTGATGCTGCTGTTAAACACAATCGGTATATCGTATAAGGTACGACGTTTTGAAACTAAAGTGAAATTCATCTCGTAAATTTGTTAAGTCCGTATAATATTTTTAAGATAATTTTAAATAAAACCAAGATTTTCCCTTTCAAAAAATAAAAGAACAAACTATATATTTTACAGAATATGATTAGTTTAACTTTTACTTTACTAATTAACTTAACTTAAATGCATACTTTTAATGAGATTTAGTGCAACATATTGATTTTAGTAGTTTATTATTTACAAATTACACCTATGTTCTTAGCTATATTTATAAAATGCTTAAAACTTAAGAAATATAAAGACATAGCAAGGTCGTATTATAATTCGTATTATTTGTCATTTAATATTATTGGCACTTTTTTAACGTTATGGTAATACAATATAATATCACAAGTCATAATTCTTGTTCCGTGTTAACCCTCGATAAAATTACGAGGAAATATATAACATACTATGAACGTCCCACCCCTCCGGAAAACGTCAATTTTATACTATATGTTTTGCCTCGAGGCAGTCTATCAACACCTGCAGACAATGTTTCTGACCCTTTACAATATGCCATAATGTATTATATCTGCTTTTATTTATCTGATAATATTATGTATATTATGTAATATATAATATAAATACGTATAATATTATAAAATATACGAGTATGTCGGGCTTTACAAGGCGATTGTATAACAGTCAAAAATATGTTTTCGAAAATATATACCTTTTTTTAGCTCATTCAAAGCTAACAAAAAATTTAAAAAAAAAAATTATAATAGTTAGTTTAAAAAAAAAATGTTTTTCTCTTTTACAATGTGCAATACATTTTTAATGTAATATTCTGAAGAGGAATATTTTTCTATGATATTTTTATGTGTTAAATGCAATAAGTCAATACGTTCATTCATCATCTATAAATACGTATACTTTATCTACTTATAGCTAATAATTTAATAATTACCTAATCATTCAACAATGTAATTTAAGTATTGAAACTCTTTGAAATATATTCTACTTAAGTTTATAAAATTAAAAATATTTGATGTCGATCAAAAAAAGAAAAAACTTAAAAATAATAGTATAATACAAAATATTTGTTTTCAGAAGTATTATACAATAATTTCAAATTATTTGGAAAAAAAGATATTTTTAAAAACTATATTATAACTATTTGAGAAAATGAGTATTTGCCACAGAAAATTTCCATCTATTTTCTGCAGATAAAAAAATCGTAAATGAGATTCATATAAAATATTATGAAAGTTTACACCAATCTAGAGTTATCAAAGATAGATATATCTTGTAAAATCGCGGCAATAAAAAAGATAATAGAAATTTCGCAATAAATCTTGTCCATCCATCATATATTCGTTGGCGAGAAAATCTATTCTTTGAAATTATTGTTTTATTAGTATTGGCAAGAAACCTAACACAAGCAAGTTTAAACCTGTGATGGAACAGTAGCGAACGACTCGCTTGTCATAGGTAGGCTTAATGTCATCCCAGGTTTACGATCTATATCGATTCAAACGGGAATGGTATTTTTTTAGTTGAAAACGATAAAACTCGATTCTCGGTGGACGATAGTATAAATCAGTACAACATAAAAGCCAACCAACCGAAAAATTGCATTCAAAATTACGAATAGTATGTATTTAGCGTTTGAATTATTTTCGTGCGAATACACAATCTTAATAATATTATGTAGGTAAATTAGAAATTTGTATAACCTTAAATCATATACTTGAATTTTAATAATGATTGTTTAAAATAACACATGTTGATAGATTCGAAAACTATATAAGTCGAACAAAGACTTAATCACTTATGTTATTATATAGAATACTACTTTGTTGGTCGTTCGTGAGTGATTGAATAAAATACAAATTGACTTAACTTATAAGTCTTGCGACACTCAACTGCAGTATATTTTAAAATAAAACAGATCATACTTTGCGCGTCTAATGAAATATCCAACTTGAGAGAGTTAGAAAAACTAGCTTTTTAGCTCGGCCAGAATCTCAAGAAAGTAATGGCGAATGCCGTAATATTGTATGCCATTCGTTTACACAACTTTTCACTTTGTGTAATATTTGTGTTACACCTTAAAGCGTCAGTATATTGGAGTGTAATATTTTCAACGCTCTTAAACCTCAAATGTACTGTAATATTTACAATACTATAATAATGTAAGTATAAGTACATTAAATAAGACAGTTTAAATATAGTTCTTTAAATATATTATATTTATTTCAATAGATTATTACTAACATATGTGTGTAGAGGGATCTACATAAAAATTAGTAAATATAACTGAGACTTCAACAGAAACAAATTATTAAAATCTGGTTTTGTAAATATTAAAAATATAATAAGTAGAATCGATTAATGAACATTTTGATAATGAGAACAATTTTATTAAAATATTTATAGTAAATAAACATATAAATCATGGGTATAATAAGAAATATACGCAATAAAATGACATAAGATGCGTAAATCATTTATTCAAGAAAATTATTTGATTTAAACTTATGGATTATCTTGGTCTCAAATATTTCAACTAAATTTTATTTTTCAATACCTACTAAATGGGACTGCAAGGAGTTTAAAAGAGAATACTATCAATAAAATAGTTATTAATTTAGTATTTAAAGTCCAAAATTAATAAGTATTTATAAAAATACCTTTACTATATACCATTATTATATTTTTATAATAATTATTTAGTTCTATATAAGTTTTATATGACGTTTATATTGATTTTACAGTGGCATAAGTTTAATTTTTTTTTATTTAAAAGAAAATTTTTTTATACCTAAATATCAGATCACTAATTTTTTTGTTTTGAATACTCTCTTCATCAATATTAAACAAGATGTCTGGTTTACACGAAAAACTGGTTTTTTTTCTACTCAATTTCTATAAATATTTTATCATTACTTATTTTCAAAATTAAATAAGGTAACAGGACAACGATATAATATTACATTTTAACATGATTACATCTATAATTAAATATAATGAATGGATACATGTTTTATATGTAGTTAATTGTCACTGCAAATTTAATTTGGATAAATATATAATAACAGGTATTATTCATACATAAACACATATAGTGCCTATCATGTTTTTAATTTGTTTTAACAAACCCTTAATAACATTAAAAATTGAATTTTATACCGACAAAACAAATCCTATACGTAACATTAAATATTAAATACACAACACAAAACTGTAAAAAAATAACAATGTCAATACTTCATAAATTCAATATTATTCATTAATTTTGAACCATTCAAAGTCTAAATTTTTTTTTAACACAATGAAAAATAGAAATTGTCAGAAAACTTTCAAACAAAAATAAAATTTTTATTTTCAAAATTAGCGTCTTTAAGAATCTTTGTCATAGTTTTTTAAACCCAGTAATAAATTTATAAAGATTTATATAACAATAAATATTTAAAATTATACGTTTAATTTTATGTTGATTTATTTTAATATGTAGTATTAACACTTTTCGTGTTGACAAATTACAATGAATTTATAGGTAAAAATAACCAAAGGAATAATTACGAATAAAGAATGTCCAATGCCCATGATTAAATTAACAAAATATTACCCTTTAATAAATTATTATTATATTAAATAATTAAAAAATTATTATTTATTTCATTTCAACAATATTAGCATTTTACTAAATTGAATAAGCATTGTGTTCTTAAATTTCTATCTGTAATATTATATAACACATAATAATATATTAACTAAAAAATTTAAATAACTATTATAAATTGCATGTCTTGTTTATCAGTAATTATTCAATAAATATTTTTTATTGATGATTTTGAATCGAATAAACATTTAACTATTTCACTCCCAGATTCATATCGGTGTAAAAACAACAATAAACAAGCACCTAAAATCGATTAACCTATAGTACGCATATTATAATATCATCGTTCTGAAATATAGTGTTTTCATATATTATTTTGTAGGTATTAGTAATAAAAGTTTAAGTTAAACCGGGTAAATCTCTTTTCTGTATACTTTCGAGTGTATTTTTTTCATTGAATAAGTCACTGTGATAGATATGTTAAATTGTATTTTAATGACAAATAATTAAATTTATCAAACATTATCCTGAATAAAAAACAGACTTATCCTATATATTTCTAAGGATATTTTTTATATATTTATATTGCAATTAATTCATAATTTTAAAAAAAAATTGTTTTATAGATAGTAATATGTCAAGTATAATTTAATAAATAAAAATTATAAATCTTGAAACAAAAATAGTTATAAATTACATATATATATATATAAATGATGTTTATAAAATTTTATAACTATAATACTAGTAAATCAAAAATTAACATGTTAATAAAATAACATTGATTTTATTTTTTGAGAACGATACTATAGAAAGTTATAAGTCACTTAGACAATATCAACAATAGCACATGTATTTATAGAGTTATACGAGGTTTAAATTATTTCAAAACTAAAACTCATTTTCTTGAAAAGTATATCAATATTTTCTGAAATATTCGTAATGGTTTAATTACATGTATTATTTTTTATTCTATAGATAAGATAATATTCTGCTTTTAAATATAAATTTATAGAAACTACTATTCAAAGAAATTAAAACTTACTTCATATTTAATTTTACTTACCTAACCTAATATAATGAAGAGTATTTATATTTTAAATTGTTAAAAAAATTTGTAAAAAATGTATTTTCCAAAACCCACTTATTTATAAAATAAACCAATGTAAGCCTTTAAAAGAACCACATTGTTTACCTGATTGTCAATTATGATAAATACACCATTTGTGAATACTATTCTGGATTCCCAATATCTTTATACTTTTTACAAACTCGAGTTTTTAAATATATATTTTTAAAAACTTAAATATTTTACTAGTATACTATAAATATTCCTAAAAATATTCTATTTATTTTTTTCTTAAAAATAATATAAACATGCAAAAATAATCAACAAACGTCAAAATATGCTTTGGAAATCAAATTTTTATCAAAAAGATACACAAAATTATTTAATGCGAAATATTTTGATCAATATATGTAACAATTTTCAAATAAACCAAAATTAAAAAAAAATCATGATTGATAAATGATTGAAAAATAACGTTTTATAGGTACCTCAAAATTAATAATAATACGTAACTATTGAAAAATAAAATAGTTTAAATACATTTATCACAATTTATAAAATATTTTATAATATGAAATCAAGTGTAAACTACTAACAACCTCTTGAAATATTACTCTTAAATAAAATACAAATTATAAAAATTAATAACAATAAATAAATTTACGTTTTTAACTTGGTGTTTAACAAATAATTTGTATTTTTCACTAACGTACACTTAACGACGAACAACACAAAATTATGCAAAAAGTATAAACCTAGACTCTATGTTATAATCAAGAGATAATTTAACTTTTGTGATATTTCGTCCACATAAAACAATAAATATGTTTTGTTTGCCGAATCGCCAACTATTACACATTTACTACCCGAAATGTACACTTGGAACATATTATGCATACGACATTATATAATAGATGAAATTTGCAGAAGAGAGAAAGGGACGGTTGATTTTCAATCAAATTCTATTCAACTAGCACCACAAATTTACGCATACCAACAGCTATTTGATACAGGTAACAAAATCAAGAAATGCGATACAACACAATAATAATATAATAGTGTCAGTTAACAAATTTTGTTCACGTGAAACTCAAACGAGCTGATTGCACGGTAGAAGACGAATAATATAGAAAATCATCGCATATACCTACCTATTATACACGCATACAATATGTAAAAGCGTGCCCCGCTGTGGGGAGATGGCCGCAGTGGGTGTCCGATCGAGAAATTCTACATCAGGCAATAGTAATAATAATTATTATAATAATATAATGATAATGATGATGATATTGATGAACCGGTAGACTACTTAAAGGAGTGTCCGTGTAGGGGAGGAGCAGGCGGAGGCCAAACAATTTTGTACAACGACAGTCTGTCCAGTGATACATATATACATATATACATACATACATATATATATATATGTGTGTGTGTGTGTGTGTGTGTGTGTGTGTGTGTGTGTGTGTGTACACGCGAACATACTCCAAATAGGCATAGCACTCGCGTTCGACGATATTCAGACATTGATAATATTACCTATAATAGGGACGCATCATCATCGATACGGACTCGGAATAATTGTCCGATTTCCGAGCACGTACTTCCAGAACAATCGCCGCTCGTTATTTCGTATTATAATACTATGAGGCCACTCGGATATAATTATATCCGTTCAAAATATGATTCGTCTCTACATTGCGCACGGTCATTAAGTAATATTATATATTATAAACTAAAATCTATCTACGTTTATACCAAAAAATTAATTTATGTTTGTACGGAGCTTATAGAATTTGAAACTGCTGAATCAATTGACACCAAATTTGGTACACATATTACTCGAGCCTCCAAGAATGTTCTTTACTTCATTTTTTAAACCATTTAGATTAGTATAAAAATGCTCATATATATTTTATTTTGTTTTAACACCACACCAAAATCGAATTTTTTCGCTTATATTATATATTACATAGGGCTTTTTTGCCATTGGTAAAAGAAAAACTTAAATTGGTCATTGATAAACCATCCCTCAATTCGTTGCTCTAAATATTTAAAAAAAATATATTTAATTTATTCTTTATTATTCAAATATAAAAAATAAAAAGTAATGCCATTATGTTAGTAGCTTATCAACTCAAAAACAACACGACCGATTTTGACGAAAATTTCGAGTATTGTTTTAAGAGGTATCAGAAGATAATTTTAAAGACTAGGTTAAGCCACATTCAAAAATATACCAAGTACTATATTTAATCCCCGTCAAATTAGTTCATAAAGTGAGATACGTACATCAATACCAATAATTTTCCCGCAAACTAATAAACTCTAAAACCAAAATACATCTATTTAAGGCCATATTAATGTATTTTTTTATTTTATATATTTGTTCATTTACAGTCCAGATTTTTATCCACTCGCACTCTGCAGTCTACACTCAACCTGATCTTGTCAATTTGACGCATCGTAGAATTTAAATATATCGATGTGCCACGATAATTCAAAAACTTATTTTTTTTCTTTTTGAAGAGCGAACATACTCTCAAGTTTTCGAATAGGTATGTTCTTAGAATTTAGCACTTAAAGAACATTTACTTTTTATATCATTTAGCCACCGTTCATTTTTATCAAAATGTACGTAAATATACATACGCATATTTACCTATTTTTTCACAAATATTAATTTATATTTTTACTAGATTATGAAACGATAAGTTTTTTGATTCGTCATTATGTACCTATCAGTATTATTGCCTATATGAATTATTATGATTCTTAATTATTTTCTATTCAGTTGGTCAATACTTTCTAACATTGAAGCCTCAATTGAACTTGATTGACCCTAACATTGATATCCAATTAATAAAATATACATAAAAATCAATATATTATTACATATTAATATAATAATAATTTTTTACTTACTTAGAATAATTCCCAAAGGAAAAAAGATTTATCAGCCAACTAAATAGTATAAAGTGCAAGATAATACCTACCTACCCAAAACAATTTTGACATTTAGTCCTTAGAGTGTAATGGAGACGACTTTTCATACCTTCTACAAAATAATAATTGTACCCAGTAGAGGTAAATAGAGTTAAATATTATAATAATTATTTATTATAACTTAAATAACTATAATCATTAATAACCATATTTCTTCTAATAATATTTTCATTTTTAAACTCATTCAAAGTTAATTTATATTATTTAAATTGGGTTAATTAACAACTATCTTATGTCTACTTATGGGTAAAATGTTATGTGTATATATATAATTTTTATTTTTATTATTGATTAGAATATTTAAACACAAATCTCCTTTAATTATTAAAATAAAATTGTTATCGAAATTATTATAAAATACAAGATATAATGTATCTATATCAATATAATCAAATTTAGTATCCCTTTTTTTATGTCAACTAAATAAAGCTTAAGTACCCATTTTTTATATTCTACATTTATTTAATTTCAATCTAGGTAATATTAAGTATAATAAAAAATAAATAATTTAAATCAAAATGTATTACCGAAGTATTTTATCAAATATATACTTTATATAATTATGGCCATAATTAAACTTTTAAAAAAAACTATTTAAATAACAAAACAATAATGCAATTATAATTTTTTAATCTTATAAAAATTAGAATAAGTTTTAAATGCTCATAAATCATAATATAATAATGCCTCACTATACAAAATCCATAGCTTTCATAATAATAAAATCAATTTTACTATCTTTTTTTTCTTTTTTTATACTTAACTTTACAACACTATACATTTATAATCTACACTAAATTAATGATTAAACATATAATTTTTTTAATATCTTTTGGACTTAATTATTTGATAAAAAATAATATTATTAAATGTGTTACATTAAATAAAATAATACTCAGTATAGTGATTTCTTAACATCATATTATCATAGTTCTGTTGTTGTTATTAATCCAGTGTATGGGACGTTCACATTCAAATGAACACGTTAATTGTAAAACAAATACATTCGTTTAATTTTTTTTAATTTTTTTTTTTTTTTTAATTATTTACCAGCAGTAAATATAAAAACTTATAAATATATACGACTCAACCTGAAAATAAAATTCAATTTAGACTTTAGACTCTAAAGTTCAAAGCATAAATATATATGTTATCTGAATTATATTTTTATTATATCATTTAATCATATATTATTTAACTTGGAATTTAATGGATTTTCTAATGATAAAATTAAGCAGATCCTATTAGACATGCAGCAGTACATGATAAATAAATAATTCATATTTTAATTTTATACAATTTTAAAACTTTATTGAATAAAAATAAAAACAACTTGCATTCTTTTGTTATTATTACATCAAATAAAATACAACCTTAGATGTATATATATATATATATATATATATATATACCTAACCTATCCGCTGAATATGAACAAATGTTCATAAACGACGTTCTTTACAAACACTTAATAATAATTTATAACGTTAATTGGAATATTGAGCAAAGTGTAATATTGTTGTATACTTTTCCCGTAATTTGTTATCATTGTTGATCTAATTCTGTGCATTAAAAATATTTCGCTTAACTTTTAACAACTAATACATGCTTGCTGATATTCTTCAATCGTATGTATATTTCAGGTTTTATATTAATATGATCAATCTAGTAATGACATGAAGATTTTCAATGTATATATTACAACTAGCAAACATCTGTGTAGAAAAATTTTATTATTCTGATTTTATTCATATCGTTCTAAGTGTTAATTTTTATTTTAGTCGATGTAGACACTAGACGTAGTGACACAGCCTTGGTCATGTATGTGGTTACACATGCTTGTCATTAAAACCAATATCAGAAATATTTTCTATGTATAAAACCCCCTTCTCCCCAAATATAATGAGTATAACTTTTTTTTTTTTTTTT
The DNA here is from genome assembly GCF_002803265.2 of Melanaphis sacchari. Lineage (NCBI taxonomy): Eukaryota > Metazoa > Arthropoda > Insecta > Hemiptera > Aphididae > Melanaphis > Melanaphis sacchari. Next base: position 1,863,555 of record NW_020270366.1, on the reverse strand, counting down.
TGCATATTTAGTCACATAAATTATACATTTAAAGATAACAAATACCACATAAATATTTAAGTATAATAAAGAACATATAAATTTATTTTTCGTGCATGCAATCAATTATATTGTCTATATTTTGGCCTAAACATAAAGCGAAAATTATAGCTTAAGTTTTCTATGACTTAAAGTTTTACAATTTTTACATCATGTAACACTAAACTTATGTTTCATATTCAAAAAAATACAATAATGGGAAGTCATAATATAATATTATTATCGTAACAAATTATGTTTTTCTTGTGTCAGTAATTAAAAACTAAAAATCAAATATTTACTGTAGCCCACGCGGGACATTTGTTGTACAATAATTTTTTAATTCATTTTCTGTGTCAAAAATATTATTATATTATTTGTCAATATTTACACTTTAAATTTGTATCAAAACGTTACTACAATGACCTTCTAAATAAATGTAAACTTTTTTACGAATATTTAGGTCCAGAGAAACTAAATAGTAACTAAAAAATAGCTGTTTTTTTTTTATAAAACGCCTGTTTAAAATGATAAATTATTATATGTTTATTGTATATATTGTACCATGTTATACTACGTACTTTAAGTACTAATTATAGATGATAATAGCATAATAGTTTTCAATAATACAGTTATAGCATAAAATTGGCCATATCATTAAAACATCTGTTATCCATCAGCACATACGTATTCAAAATAAAATACAGTAGGTCCGATATCTTTTGAGATTTTAAGAGAACTTTTATACTAAGAAATTTAATATTATCATTGAGTTTATCATGCTTTTCAATAATTATGCAATCGTAATTTTGGTTAAATTAAAATATTTAAATATATCGTTATTTTAAAAAACGTTTATACCATATATTTTAAAATTCTTGAAATTTTTTGTGCTCTTAACATTTATTTTTAGAGTGATAACCTCTCTTTTTATTAAAATTTATTTGAGGGTAATGTTTATAAAAAATTGAATGTACCTGATTTAAAATTTAAACGAATAGTTTTTAAGTTATTAAAACATTTATTTGAACGATAATAGTCCTTAAAAATGATTTTACTAAAATATAAGTTAGACGTAACATCAAATCTACTATTTACTATACTATGACCATTTTTTATAAATTATAAAAATTAATAGATTCATATTAACGATTAACATTTTCAAATTATTATAACCTCCATATTTTTTAAGCCTTTTAATATGGACCTATCATTATTTTTATACTAAGTTAAAAACAACTAGATCGAATTTTTATTTCGATACTCTAAAATTTTCAAAAAATTATCCGCTATAACTAACAATTGAAAAGGGTGTTTGTTATTTAAGAAATAGAAGTTTATATCTCTACAGTATAATCCTTAAATAGAACCAAAATTTCAAGAATTTTAAAACGCCTTTAAATGTATTTAAAAATTCTAAAAATCAGATTTGAATAACTTCATTAATAAAAATGAAAAAGATATAATAGTACTTAGCGAATAATCCTATATATTATTCACAAAACATTCTGATCCATAGATATAACAGATAAATGTTTATTATTTATTTTATATAAAACATGATAAATAAACCGTTTGGCTTATTCAAGACGTGTAAACATGATTCGTTAATACCTACGTCAGTCAGAAATTACAAATCAGTATGCTTAGCATTCATTAACGTCTTCTTAACAGAATGTTTCTATATCACGTAACCTCAAAAACAATCTCAGCAATAATTGCTTTATAACACGCGCCCTTGAACTTCCTATCAAAAGTCAAACACGTATGTATTTCCTATTTAATATGATAATAGTGGACGAAACATTTTGGTAAAATCTATAAATATTTAATTAGTTATTTGTTTATCCATGATTGAAAAATAATTCGTAACAATGCATAAGTACTGGTATTTAATTTTTTAATAACATTTACTATTTTTTCGAAGTGAGAACCCCCCTTATGTGCTACAAATTATTTAGTAGATATATAATTATTTTAATAATGTCGGAAAAATTTAAACAAATTATTTTAGTTATTAAAATTTTAAATCTTTATACTAAGAATAATAGTTCTAAAAAATAATTTTACAAAAATATAAAATCAATATAGTTTTAATTTTAGTATTTATAATACTAGATTATTTTCAAAAATTATTTATGTTGATAGATATTTAATAATTACTAAAATATTTAAATCTACATAACCTCCGCGATGTATTCATATTTTTATAGCTCTTTATAATGGAACATATTACCCTTCATATATAAAGTTAAATTACTTAAGAACTACCCATTAAAATTTTGATTTAGATACATCAACAATTTAAAAAAAATTGATTGTCCGCTAAATAATTTTTAGTAAAAAAAAGGAGGAATTATTATTTTAAAAACATTTAATCTCGATAATTTTAAAATATGGTCTTAGATGTATTTAAAAATTCTAAAATCTTTTTTATGGACTTTATTATTAAAAAAAAATATAGTGAACATGCTCGGTTAATCACCGTGCATACTGTAAATGAAGCATTATTGCACACCGTTGTCTGACACCATTGCGTTTTTGAATCGCGAGGATTTCGTTATATGCGTTGTCGTGTAGCATTTACACAATATTACTGTATATTTTCCAACGAAATTCTTTAAAATAATAACAATAACAAGTGTGTGTTGTCCAATAACACAGCAATTTGTAAAGTTGCAAATATGCAATTTATGGTAAAAATGAAAATCAATTAATAAATAAATACAAACACGTATTCGAAAACCGGTGAATTGGTATACTTCCTTATACGTCTTAAACAATTTCATTATTTATTGACCCTGATAATTATGTATAATAAGAATAATAATCATATTAACAATGATGTATTATATGATATTTCTGGCATAATCTGATTAAATGTATTTCGATATTGAAATATCCATACTACTTCGATAAAAGTCAATAACGATATGTTATATTATAAAGCCAATAACAATATCATCCTACTATCGACTATAATATTATTAAGTTATCCCCTACCTTCAACTCGCAGCTCGTCATCCAGGCTGTGAGGCAAATTATCTACACAGTATATATAGTACTGGTTCAAAATGCATAAAGTCGTAACGCTCGAGCGTGCTTTACTTTTTATCTTTTAAACGATATTTCGTTCGCTATAATATAATATAATAAATTAGCTATATTATATAATAATAATAATAATAATAATAATATATATTGTATATGTTTGTGCGTTCACTAATTATTATTATTATTACCAACGACACCTTGTGAGGTACATCTTCATACCAAGTAATCGGCGTTTGTGAAACCGTTTTTGTTGATAGAAAAGAAAAATTCGAAACAGTTGTCGATTACACAATGTAGAATAAAAAACGATCTCACACCGATCAAGTTTATTTTGTGTTTCACCTCCTTTCCCCCGGCTGTTAAAATGATCATCTACAATTTGATCGGAGCTTTGACGTCAGATTCTAACACGCTGTGGATGGCGCTATTCTTGCTCACGGTCCTCGGTCTGTACTTTTTATACTCCAACTTTTCCAAAAATCGTGGAAAACAGATTTCACTATTACCATCGGTCACAAGAAGCGAATGGGCCTCATTAAATGTGTCGCTAAAACTTGCCAGTTTCGGACCACGAGGTATGTACAGAATATTATTGTATTTTATAATAATTATATATCGTGCATAGTTATGTAATATTATAACTCTTTATTAATTTTTGTCTTACAAAATAAAATATTAAGTATAGTATAACACCATAACGTATACTATGTAAGTATTGTAAGTATTGTTACTCGTGAAATATATCTATACATAACAATTCCCCCGCATCATATTTATCCACCCCAGTTTTTCCTTCAACAGTAAATCAATTCAAATTCTAAATTTAAGAACTCTTTACTAGATTTACTTAAAAGTTTACTAACAATAATTAATAGAATTATAGAAATATTTTTATAAACGAAGAACCACTCTTTTTATCATTAAATATTAAGGAGAAAATTTTGTTAAAAATATTTTTGAAACTGTAAGTTATCTAGTTTAATGAATTTAAATTAATATGTCCATCATCTGTGATAATCTATTTAAAATAAATGAGGGATTTAATATGATTTTAAAATTACAGTTATTACTAATATTAATATTAATCTAATATATTTTTTTTAATCTTCCGAATATAACAAATATTAGTTTCACTATTATATTTATTTTATATTTCTGTAAAACTATTATTTAGGACTATGGCTATAGACTGGATATTGTTATAAATGAGAAACTACTCTTTCAAATATTTACTCAGTTGCATTAACGTATTTAAAAAAATATCATTAACTAAACCGTTAATAGCAAAAAGTATAGTTTATATTTGATAAAAGAAAAATCATGTCACGACAAATAGTTTTTTTAATAGTAAATACATAGAAAATCTAAGTTATTGAAAATAATATGGTCTTTAAATAAAAAATTTTGAGCATGTTTAGTGAATAATCTTGCATATTATTGCATATATTCAATATTCATAGATGGTTTTTATCCCTAAAAACTCGCAATTTCCATGTGTTTGTGTAACATAACCGTCAATTACGACTACGTGAACAACGGACTAGAACCTATTTTATTCTTGTTTAAAAAAAAAAAAGAAATGTAAAACCAAATCTAAAAAAAATCATTAATGTATCTTTACACGTTATATTTTAATAACTAGCATAACATCAAATGCATTCATTTATAATGTTATACTTATTTATAAACACGGAACAGTAAAGCAGCTAAAAAACATGATGATATTAGATATAAAATATACTCTAATATTATTTTGAAACAGGCAAGGCGTTAAGCTTAGATAAAAACGCCACATAATTGTATTTCGAATGTTTGAGCACCGTGATAAATTTTACAGATATTTTGCCGTATTTCGATAACGTTATCAAAAAGTACGGGTCGCTGGTCCATTTAAAAATCATAGCACGTCACTATGTCATCATCAATGATCCGGATGATATAAAGGTATGTAAACGTAGTAATATTTTAATATTAGAACAGAGCTCTCTAATACCACGGGGTTACAACTTACAACTTTAAATTGCAGCATTGCCTATTTGCGCCAAAAAAAAAAAAAATTAATTCACTTTGTGTATGGCCCATCTGTGCCAAAATAAAGAAGGTACAGGGTTTTACATGATAATAATAATCAATTAAATATATATATTTTTTTTTTAATTATAATAGTTATATACCTACAAATTTAACTAAAACCACCAATAAATATGAATATTTTCACACTCCCTTCAATGCTGAATTCATCATCTAAAAAATTCACAAGTTAAAATCAGATGATAAAAATTTAAAAGCAATAGATAATTTAAAAAAAAAAATTAACGCATTGTGAATGGCTGTGAACACTTTGTATATGGTTACACAGAAAAAACGAAAACCACGGACATTTTGTAGTGTTTATACTATTATTGCAATAGTCAATATGACAAACAATTATAATACTATTTCAGATGGTAATAAAATGTATATGATAAACAGTCTATAATATTTCAAGTAGAAACAAATATATTCAATTTACATAATTTATTATTACACATTCAATAGTTAGGTACAATTAATCCTTTAGTTTTATTTTAAATGTTTAACAGAAATAAATAAATAATCATTAATGCCATAATATATATCATACTATAAACACCATAAATTATTGGTTTTTAGAAATTATGAACTTCTGTAAACAATTGTGAGTTATAATATAAACTTAAAAAAATCAATTAATTTTATTATAGTTTTATTTCCGTACTATGTACAAGCTTCATGAAATTTTTGTAAGATAAAATGTTGAACAATTTAATCTCATTTCATCTTGTAAAATATAATATTTCCTTGTTTATTTTTACCGTTTAGTTTCCGCAGTAAGCAAATAAAACAACAGACAATACAATGTGTTCGTTTCCCATTATAAACATGCAAAAGTAGTTGCATTTAACCATCATAAAGGTATGGTTGTTTTTTTAAAAGAATTAAGTGTGATTAATAATTATTTGAAATAAAAATGTGTACTTATTATTGATAATTATTTTTAAAAATATATATTATTAACAATTATTAAGTTATTTGAAGAAATTAACTAATATTATAGTCTATGATTTGAAAGCAATTTGTATAATAACTAATAAAACGTTAAAATAATATATATTTAATTGATTATTATTATATAAAATCACTTTACAACGCAAATAAATTTGACACAGATCATCGGTCGAAAAAAAGATATTTTTTTTATTTTGGTACAGATTGTCAATACAAAAAATGATTTTTTTTTTTTTGACGCAAATGGATGATTCTTCTGGATTGCAATTATCAATTTTTAATAAACCAATTACCTAATTCATAATAGATATAATACACTAATACTGCACTGTTAATTGTAGTGGACGAGTGTGAAATTTATATAATATATTATAATATATATACATTATATTGTAGGTACTACTGTCTAGCGTACAGCACATTACGAAAGGTCCCGATTATGAGATGCTTGAACCATGGTTGAACAAAGGGCTACTAACCAGCACGGGTACATACATCATTATTTTAATAACCATATTATTGTTATACGCACATTTTCATTATCATAACATCGTTATAATACTATAATATGTGAAGAAATCTATAAACCGGATTTTCATGAAGAAAATCAAACTCGTTAAAAAAGATTTTTTAATTATTGTTTCTATCAATTATGCCTAATTATCTGAGAACGTATTGACTAAATTATAATTGATATTTAAGATACTTGGTGAAGTTATAATAAATTACATTAATTTTATAATGATCAGTATTTTTTTATTTTTTTATTTTTTTTATTTTTTTTTTTTATTTTTATTATTCTCGTAATTAGTTCTTTGGGGAGGACAAAAAGTCGAAAATTCTTAGTAATTTACAAAGTAATTAAGAAAAAACAAAAAAAAAAACAAAAATTAAAAACAGTTATTTAAACCAAATCAACTTGTATTATTGGTATAACTCAAATTTAAATAACTGTAGATTTAAAATTTTCAAAAAATGTTTATATTATACATTTTTACTCGTAATATAAAATTTATAAAATTTAAACTATTTAAAAAAATTTAAAATGTTTGATATTTTTATTTAATCAAAAAGCTTAACTATTTAATACTTCATTTTTATAATACCTAATAACATCATTCGTTTATTATTTATGAAATCTTATAAGTAACATAAAATGATTTTGATTATAACATTGTAAATAAAAATAATATAATTCTCAAACTAATATAGCTAATTTTATTAACTTTAAGAAAGAAAGTCGGGGTATAGTTATATCTCTGAATAAGTTAGCTTTTTTCTCCCGAGTATTCAGTAATTTTTAAGTTATTTGATTATGCAGTGACAGTCACAATTTAGTCAACATACAATTAATTTATTCAAATTTAAATCATAATAAATATGACGAATTTTTATCATTAATTAATGAAACTATAAAAATATATTTAATTACTTTAAAGTATACTTGAAGAAGAAATTATACAAGTTCAACAACACATATACGCATATCCATATTTAGATTGTATTATTTTTATAATATCTGTTACTTTATTTGTGTACATTATTAAAAAAACGTGCATTCACATTTGTATGTTATACGATAAATTATTATTAAAATCGTTTTATAGATCAAAAATGGCATTCTAGGAGAAAACTGCTAACAAACACTTTTCATTTTAAAATTTTGGAAACTTACATGCCATCACTTAATAAGCACTCCCGTTCGCTGGTCAAAAATCTAATCAACGCGTCAGACAACGGTAAATCCATAGCAGATATCGACTCCCACGTAACTCTCTGTGCTTTGGACATCGTGTGCGGTAAGTCTTTTTTTTATCATAAACATATTTCGATTATATCTCATATTTTGTAATGCCAACAAGACTAAAAATTAAAAATACAAAATTTTGAATGCTACATACAAAAAAAGTTTAAATTTTATAACCCTAAAGCTTAATATCAGAATGATTTTATAATATTATGATACTTTAATTTTTTTCATGTGCAATATATGTGTAGAAACAATTATGGGTGTAAATTTACGTACTCAGGAGGGTAAATCAACAGATTACGTTAAAGCAATCAAAAGGTAAGTATATCACGCATTACATGTAGGTTATGTCACTTTAAGTGTCATTATACGTTAGTTATTAATAATTGTTATTTTTACAGTGTCAGTCACATACTAATCAAGCGTATTTTTACGTTTTGGTATTGGAACGAAATTGTTTTCTATTTTAGTAGCATCGGTAGAGAATTTCGTAAATCACTAAAGTTATTACACGATTTCACCGAAAATGTAACTACCATACATACTTTTTTAATATTATATATATTTTTATCATAACATTCAAAATCGTTTTTTTTTTTTTTTTTTTTTTTTATTTAAATATAATTTTATAATTTAGGTCATAAGAGAGAGAAGAAAAATATTAGAAAACGCAGAACAAAATAAAACTGATGGAAACGGTAAGATTACAATATTATAGGTACCTATATAAATGAATTAACATAAATCATTACAAGTAGGAAAGAAACAGATATATTCATTTTTGGACCTTCTTGTCGGCATTTCCAAAGAAAACCCGGGTACGATGACCGATAAAGACATACGAGAAGAAGTAGATACGTTTCTTTTCGAAGGACACGACACGTCTTCAATAGCTATTACTATGGCTATAATTCATTTGGGGCTCAATCAAAACATGCAAGTGAGTAAAATTGTAATGAAAAAAATATTATCAACGCATTTTATATTTTCTTCATCAACATGTAATATATATTATACTCGAAGGGTAGTCTTGTTTAATTCAAAACTAAATATTTTTATTCAGTTTAAAAAAAAAAAAAAATACTTCCAAGGATTTATATCGCAGTGAGCGATCAAATAAAATCCGTTTGAAATCTATAGTATAATTATTTTTACGCATTTTTTTTATTCATACGCCAAAGGTCGACACCGAAAGCCATATTAAATGCTTGTAATATTTATACCCATGACAGCAGTAATTTTTTTTTTTTTATTTATACGCGGACAAACGACTTATATTTTTTAATTCAATTTTTAATGACAAACAGAATTTGGTCAGAGATGAGCTATACGAAATATTCGGTGACAGTGACCGGGACGCAACAATGGAAGATCTCAAAGCGATGACAAATTTAGAAAGAGTGATAAAAGAGACAATGCGACTTTATCCGAGCGTGACGGGTATCACGAGAACTCTCAAAGAACCGCTTCACCTCGGTATGTGTACAATATTATGTATAATTTAGCTCAAAGAGTATCTCTAAATATATCTTTTAATTACATTCGTTACGAGCTAAATATAATTTAATTGCGTCGAGTTAAATACTGCTCGCGTATGATAAATAATTTTGTAATAATATTATTTTGCAGACAAGTATACTATACCTTCTAAAACAGTGATGGTGGTTATCCCTCATCTATTACATCGCGACGAAAACATTTATCCCAATCCGGAAGAATTCGATCCCGACCGATTTTTACCCGAACAGTGTAGTGGACGTCATCCTTATGCATACATACCGTTCAGCGCCGGGCCAAGAAATTGCATAGGTACTAATTAATGACATTAACGATGAAATTTGGTATTTTGGAGTGTTTTTTTTTCATGATATCATCTATTACATAATATATAGCATTTAGAGTACAAAACTTTATTCAGACGTCAAATCAAGAATTATAAAATTGTAAATTATATTTTACATTATTCCGAATTTTTAATTTGAAGGCATTCTTTAACAGTTGTATCAATAAGTATACGATGACCTTGGTTTTTATTTACATTGGAATATGTTTTTAAATATTATTCCTTGGTAGATTTCAAGACACATTCACTTTTAAAAGTTGCTCAATTACGATTCATTCTTAACTTAACTTTGTATTTTTAATCAAAAATTTTTTAATTTTTAAGTACTATTTTTTATTTATAATGAAACAAAATTAAAAACTTATCATCGTTGAGATTATTTTTTTGGATTTTAATTCATAAAATAAATATAGCTTTTTTTCTTATTCTCGTGACCAGCTATTAAGATGATTGCTAAATATAGCTTTTAAATGTTGGAAATGCCATAATAAATTAATGTATTTCGACTGATCATATATAATATATAAATAAGGTGCATCGTTGATATATTATAACAATTTTGTATTATAAATTAAATTTAAAAGTGTCATATTATTGCATACACCGTTTATACGCAACGTTTTTCAATTATTATAGAATCCATTTCGAATAAATTATTAACTTACATCACTAAATTACAGGTCAAAAGTTTGCCATGTACCAAATGAAAACAGTATTGTCTACGATCTTGAGGTACACCATCGTGGAGACGTTGGGGACGCAAAAGAGTATAATCATCAGTACACAGTTGATAATGAGAGCAGATTACTTGCCGAACGTGAAAATAACACCAATCTCCAACAAGAGTATCGCACGTCATATATTATGATAACTACTAATTATATAACCATAATAATTTAATTTAAATGTAAATATCATGTAAAATGTATACACTATGTGTATATTATGCATATAACACAACATATTTTTAGTTTTCAACTATAATTTAAACAAACTATAAAGCCCCCCCCCCAAAAAAAAAATATATATATATATTATAATATAGGATAATAATAGTCAAGAAAAATATTTTCTTCAATAAGCCAAATAATTACGAGTAGTTATAAAGAACAAAATTACATACGATGAGACTGTTTTAAAATTTGGCTATCGTTTATATAGAAATATGTATTGTCAATTTATTAAAGAATGTAGATAAATTAAAAATATAGTTATAGTTTAAGATATAAATTTTTTTTTTCAAAATAACATTTTGATTTGTTGTTTAAAATATTTATATTTGTATATATAAATACGAATAATAATAATATGATAATGAATGTGTATTTGTATAGGCCATTTACAAATAAACCAATCTATTAGTGAATGTAAGGTGTAAAAGATATTTTCACACAAATTATGTGCAGGCATAGTATATATTACTGAAGTTAAGGTTAATCGTTGCAAAACTAATGATTTTAAATATAGAGTTTTTTTTGAAAATATAAAAGATATTGTAAAGTCGATTAAAAATATTTATTTTTTCCAAACATATTATTTTCTTAAATAATTATATTCTTTTAAAACTGTTTGCTTCAAACTTCATTTTTTTTTTCAATGTATATTATCAACTTATATATATATATATATATATATATATAATTTATATATTATATTATGTGTATAGACTAACTATATTAGTGTTTTACCTTAGATTATCTAATTTTATTTTACAGTGTAATAAAATATTCATTATAATGTGTTATTTTCATTTTCCATTGCTGATCAAAAAACTATTTTTACTTAATTATAATTATATAAGAGAAAAATGATTTGTTTTTTTTTTTAATAAGTTAATACTTATTATTTTTAGTTATAATCATTCTCACCAAGTCCCTTTGATTTATATTCCTTAATTAATTTTATAATATACGTAGATATTAATATAAATTAATATCATCATTGATATGATTGAAATCAACGACTCAAGTATAAAATTGTATTTCAAATATAAAAATATCATAAACTTAATTAAATCCGTAAAATTAATATTTTCAACTACTCGTATTTATTGTTACATTATATTATTTAAAATGCAATTTAATAATTCTGTGGGATTGTATACCCTTGCCTCTTTGTAATAAATTTTTTCAAAATAATTTTTATAGGTATTGAATATTTTATTTTTTATGTTTTCTTATTAATCATAATATTTCGAACTATTACTTTATTTCTAAAATGTATCAAATATAAAACAAATAATTTAAATGCATAATTTAATTATTAATTCATACCAACAAGCCAATTAATTAAACTTTCTTGTTAAAATTATAGCTGTATAAACGTTCCAAATATTAAACACAAAAACTGGTTATCTCTCTCCAAACAAAAATAAAGATCACTCATTTTACATAAAAAAAATCCACAAATCAAGAAATAATTAACATTGCGTGTTAGCATACTTAACAAAAGAACTATACACAGGCATAGATAATAAAAATAAAATAATTGATATATTTATGGATCTTAGCAAAGCTTTTAATAGAATTTTTCATAAGAAACTACTAATTAGTTTTTCTTCAATAAGAATAGTTGACAAATCATTTTCATTATTTAAATTTCAACTTCATGAGTGAAAACAACAAGTAAGTAAAAATTAATAACTACTATAACGAAAAATAATTATCACCCAAGAAACTCCATAAGGAACAGTTTTATTTTAAATATTATACATTTTTATGTCTCAGCAGTCAGCACTGAGTAAACAATGATTAAACTGACAAATAATATCATACACTGATGATACAGCGTTGATAGTTATGGGTAGAAACTAGGATACAATCTTTATTAACACAGAAAATGATTTAAGGACATTAATTACTGGTTCCTAAAACAAATCATAAAATTTAACTTTGATAAAACTAACTAAATTAAATATTAGATTTACAGACGACAAATGAACATTACCAAACATTAAAAACTAGAAAATCTAAAAGAATAAATGCATAAATAACAATTATTGCTTTTGTGCCACAATAAGCCATAAAACTGACATAAAATATTTAAGTAACGTAGTCAAACAACACTTAAAATAGGAAATCTACATTAATAATTTTATTAGTAAATTAAGAAAATTAACCCATTTTTCATGATATCAAGGAAACTAATCAACTCACATTTTCTCTGAGTAATTTACTTGGCCATGGTACAATCAATTCTACAGTATAACATACTAACTACTTAAAGGGGATTTTGTCAAACCCAAATTAATATAATTCTAGTAGCTCAAAAATATATGATAAAGATAATATTAAACAAGTCTAAAATTTTTCCGAAAACAATATTTAAATAAAAATGTAGTATGCTATTTTCACAAATACGATTTAATTAAAATCAAATCATATAAATACAATATCAGAAACAAAAACATATTTCAACACCAGCTACCAAAACATCAAAATGTAGAAATTATTTCATCCTAATAAGACTAAGCCTAATAAATAATATATTACTAAACATATCATTAAGTATGATTATTTATCACATTATAAAATCTTCAATCACATAACAAATTTAAAAAACATGTCAAACCATAGTTAATAGAAACAGAAATAAACACACTATAAACTAGTTCCATAAATTATTCTTCTTATTCTCAACACACTATTTTATTCTTTATCAATTTATATATACATATATATATATCAAATATCATACACTTCTGTTTAATTATTAGGTGTTATTTTTTTTCTCTCTCTTGAAAAAAATTAATATTTAAAAATCTAAATTTCAAGACCACTATTTTTTTTAATTAAAACATATTACAAAAAAAAAAAAAAAAATGTTTACTTTCTTGAGTTAAATAAATTATTATTATTATTATTAATAATAATAATAACATTAAATAATTAAATACTAACACATCCTAATAAATATTAAATTTATAAAAATCAAAAATATACTAATAATAATTTACAGTTGATTTATTAATATAATAAAATTATATTTATAGATTCATCTGATACAAAATGAATAGCTATGATAACATTATTACAAATATTTTTATTTATGATATTTTAATGGATGCAAATTTATTTACACAACTACAGATTTCTTATATTTTTATATTTTTTCGTGCTCATTAGTCATTAACTCATCGCATATTATATTTGATTTATTTTTACATTTTTAAGGAAGTAAACATAATAATATTGTAGTTAGTATGCATGGCACAAATTACGTTTATTTGAAGAAATAGAATGATAAAAGCTTAAAAGAACTTTGTATCTTTATTAACACAAATAAAGTACAAATAATACACTAATCAAAATTAATCTCATGAACCTGACTTTTTTCAAAAATGTATTTTCATCTAATAAAAATAACTTAAAAAATCGTCATACACATTTTAGAGTTAGTAATTGTTCAGACATACTGTCTTATTACCAACGTTTTTAGGAATGAAATAGTTTTTTTGATTTTAAAAACTTATAAAACTAAGATTGGCCACAAAGATTTTTAAATAACGTTATAATAAGTAATACTGCAGTGTACATGATATATACTATTACCTATTATACAATATAATAATAATAATAATAATATGTTAAAATTATTATAAAAACGTACATAGCTAAGATATTGTTATTATTAATAACTAATTATTACATTACTTAAAATCTAATAATTAAACACGTCTTGTTAATTTTTTATCATTACATAGTACTCAATATAACTCGATGTAATTTTATTTCCTGAACAAAGTGAAATATGTAAATTATATATGTATATATATATATATATATATATATATATACATATAATGATAATTATTATTAAATTCTACCATAAAATATTTTACGTACTGTAGATATGTTAATAATTTTTTTTACTATAAAAATACATACAGGTTTTTCAAAAAGTATTTTTTATTTCTGTTTTTTTCCTTATTACATATCAAGTACAATCAATACAGGTTTTAAAGTACATAAAGTACATTTGCATAACTGCTTTTTTTTCTTTTTTTTTTTTATATATAATGTAGACAATTTTGAGTAAAATGAGTTAAAAATAAAAAAGTAAAACAAAATGGAACTAATAATTTTGAAATATTTTGGTTCATTTTTTAAAATATTAAGTATATAACTCGATAACTTATACTTAAATATTTATTTTTTACAATTTTCAACGTTTTTGAATCGCAAAAATTATCATTAAAAAATGTGTTTCGTGAATTTTATATTGTGACGGTAATATATCTCCAAGTAACATAATTCAATAACTGATAAAAATAAAGATTTTTATTTCTATCCATATGTATATAACGTTTCAGTAAGCTTAAATTTGTATTTATTGATGTATGATATTTGCGACTGAAACTGATAATTTTTTATAACATTGAATATTAATGCACAGTGATTGTAATATTTTCTAATTCCATAGCCCTATGGTATACATATAATACATGTTATGATACACAATATAATTTTCTATACGTACTTATTACTTAAATATATTTTCTAGATATATCTGAATAGATAGTGAATTTAGCCGACGTATCATTGAAATAATTATGTGATACATTTATTTTTTTGTTTCCCACTTCCCCCGATCTTTTTCTTAGAAAGTTCTATATTTTGCTGTGCTCGCACAAAAATGTTAAAACTTTGATTTCTAAGTTCATTTTAAAAATATTTCATAAACAATAGCCTTATGCTTATTTATAACTACAATTATAATTTCTATATTATAAAATAATTTCCCTTTAACGATGAATAACTTTAGATTTGACATTATAATGAAACTTATCATATATCATAATTTTATTCGGATGGCTTTTGATCCCAAAATAATTTCTTTGCCATTCATATAATTTCATTATTAAATATTTTTATCAATTTAATCTTTTTTTTTTTTTGATAACCATGCTATTAATCGTATTTATATTCTTAAAAGTATAATCGTATAAATATGAATATTAAAACTCAATAACAGTTGAATTTTAGAATAATTTTATACTAACTTATATTTTTTTAAATTTAAAAAACTTAATAATTTTTTTATATTAGTCAGTTAATACATAGATACGATAGGTACATATACAAAGGTGATTATGTCAATAAAATAATTTGGATGAGTAATTAGAATTAAGTTATTATTTAATAGTTAACAAAAAAAAGTAAAAAATAACACAGAGAAAAATATTTACTTAATTTAGTCAAAAAGAAGTATGTTTATTGTCATTTAATTATCACCTAAGACCTAAGGTCAAATGTGTTTACGTAACTTTCAAATAGTTTAGTAATAATTAAATATTCATTAAAAATACATTCTAATATTCCTTTAAACGATTTTTTACTCGGTTTACTCACTGTACACAGTGATTTAGACCAATGGTACATAGCCTTATTTTCATCAAAGACTCCCAGATTTATTTATTTTAATGAGACAACCTCCTAAGTATTACATAAGTAATAAGTATATAAAATATTTAAACCCATACAAATTAAATCGTTAATTATAGAAAATTTAATACTTGTTCAATATAATTAATCTAAAATATAAATATAAATAAAAAAATATATAAAATTTAAAAAAATTAATAAATGCTACTTAACATATTAATAATTTTCGATTACAAATCAACTAAATGTACAAAACAATGTAGGTGATAATAAAAATAAAATTTTTTCATTTGTTCATTTATTGACGACCGCTTATTAAAATTTACAACTCTCAGATTGTGCACCATTGGTTTAGGAAATTATTAATCGTTGATGTAAACTTAACGATCATAAAAAAATTATTCGCCAAATTATATATTTTAAAAGATATGTATAAAAGGATTTTAACTCGTCGTATTTTTTTTCAAATTAATTGGAAAAACTAAGTTGTTACAATAAGTCATTTTTAAGACTAAATGTGTTTACGAAATTAAATATAATTAAAAAATTATCCAAGTAGTTAACTTAAAAAGTTTAATTAAAACTAACATTTCAATTGGTAAGTTCTCCGCCCCTTATTTTTAGAATATTACTTAATATGTTGTCACAATACTGTTCGTACGTACTGATTTCTTGCACGTTATAATAATTGTACGTCATACAAATTACTATTATATTATGATGTATTTTTATTGAACAGCTGAATATAAGTATTTTGATAGACATCAGGCTTAAAAATAATATTCAATAAATATACATTATTTAATAAATATGTTATATTGTAATTATATATAACCTATATTAATACATACATTTTCATTGCGATTGAAATAACCTCAAACTTATTATAATAGGTACGTCGGCGATATCGCTTGCATTTGTATATGCAGTAAATAACTCACAATATTATCATGCAGATCTATCATAAATTAAACTTTGATGATATTATTTTATGGCTTAACACACACAAAATAAATGCCATAAAAATAAAACAACGTAGGTCATGGTTACTCGGTGACTTAAAAGTATACGCTATAAAATATTTTTTTACAATTTTATCATATTATAATGTTACATATTTTTTTTTAAATAAAAAATATTAGATACATTTTAAGAATTATAACTTCCTGACTCGTACATAGGCGCAAAGTAAGATCCTAAATATCACAAAAATAACATCATAATATTGCTTATTTGTCTCAATTCGACCATAACATAGTAGGATAATTTTTATAGGTAATTAAATTGTTGGGAAAGACTACATAAATTATGATATTTTTAATTATTATTGTAAAATAGTACACATTTTCAGTGTTTATCATTGCCAGAATAAAATTTGGCATTTCATATCTGAATGTTCAAGAACAGTCATAACTCACAAATCCTGACTCGTGAAAGGTTTTCTACAAGAAATATGAAAACTACAAAATTAAATTTTTTAAGATAGATCTAAAGAAACCGCCATTCAATTTTTTATAGACTCCAAATAATATTTTGAGGAAATAAATAAGTGACGAAATGTATCAGAAAACGAAGTTTTCTTTAATTTATGTGATAGATGCATTTTATTTGGAAAACCACTCCCTAATAATAATATAATACTATCGATCAGTGTGTGGACGTGTTTTGTGTTACGTTACCCCGTCTGCGAAGCAAATATTATAACCAACTTTAGCCTGGTGTCCTCTAAAAATTCGAGATTCATATCATTTTTATTTAAATAAAAATTCTTGAATGCGATAAAGATGTAATTATTACATGTGTTATTATCCTTGCTGCAGAGCTGGTTATCAATTTTCAGTTTATGTCTATCCCAACTCACAATACGTCCCGCCAAAATATGATCATCGTTCCAGCACCATCCTACCAACAATAAAGGTTGTATAATTTATAGAAAACTTCAACGACAAAAAACCAATTTTAAAAAGTAATCATATAACTGATATACTAGATATAATTCTTCAAAAATACAAAGTAACCACTCACTAAATTACACTTCATCTAATAAATATTTAGCTCTATGTGTATATCGATCGAAAATCAATGCATATAATATCATCACATCTATCTATAATAATCACGCACTTCACTCTAATTCTATAGCTCATATTTCTAATATAAATTAAATATCGTTAAGTTTCTCAAAATTCTTTAAATCCTTGATAAATTCATTATTTCTATCATAACTTATTAAATCAATATCAAATCTAAAAATCATTAATTTTCATAATAATTCTAAACCTCCTATAAACTAATCTTTTCTAATTTTAAAACTTAATGCAAATGGTTTAAAAAATCATGATCGTGAATTAAAATTAATACTAAATAATGAACGCATTGATATAGTACTTTTAACAGGAACACCATCACTATAATAAGGTGCAGGGAGGCGTAGCTTTATACCTACATCCTACATAAAATCAACTATTGCGTTTCAACACTTTCCTAGTTTTTTCTCAAGACTTCTAATAATTTTGTGCGATTTCAATTAAGTTAAATAATAGCTATTTCACTAAAGCTACTATATAAAAGTCTCTCGAACATAATATAATGTTTGTCAAGTTTTTAAGGTACTTAAGTATAATTATTAAAAACAACTTCATAATTGACAGTGATTATAACGCCAAACACTAATTATGAGATTTCCGTACAAATAATTTTTGTGTTACTACTCTGCACAATTTCATAAATACATATAAACTCATAATATTTGCTTCTTCTGGACCTCTGTAATGGCACTTTTCACCTCAAAAAAAACCCAGACACTAAATATTTTCATAGCCAAAAAGCCACATAGTTTACTCTGCCATACTACAAATCTTGATCTAAGCTCTGATCACTCAGCAGTTCTATTAACTTCAAACGCTTTTCCTGCGGCACGTCAAACTCTCTCTTACCTTTTCATAACTTCACTAATTCTTACAAATTTCTAGGGATTTTAAATAAAAATATAATACTTAATAACAAATTTAGAACATCTGATGATACTTATTTCGTAATAAATAATCTAATAAAAATCATACTATCAGCTGTCTGGTCTACTGAAAACAAAAATTTATTCCCATCAATATACAATCCTTTCCCAGGCATATAAGGATAAAAATCGTATAAAAGCACAGTAGTAGAGCTCAATATAAGCGCATTTGTTTACCTTCTCATAAACAAAATTACATACGACTAGCAAAACCACTAAAAAAAATCACTAAACATTAAGATACAGTTCTTATTCATGATCTAACTAATTTTACCCCAAAAATTGACAATCTTTGAAAAACTACAAAAAAATTGCAACGCTATAAACCTCTAACCTATCTTTAAAAACTCGATGATAGTTTTATCACCTCAGATTCCAAAAAAACTAAGTTAAGTATTTCAATAGTAAATCTTAATCTTTATTTTTATCTTAAGTTTCTTACCTTTCTTTGCAAAAATACTGGAAATACTTCTACTCAAACGTATATTACCATTCATCACCAGAAAATATATCCTGCCTGAACATTAATTTGGTTTTTGAACATCGCGTTCGAACCACACAACAAGTGCACAGAATAATGGATACAATATTTTCCTCGTTTGAAAAACAATATACCGAATTTGCGCTCTTTTAAATATTTCTTAAACCTTTGATCATATATGACACCAAAGTATTTTATATAAACTGCGTCTTTTCTCCTTCCAACCTACTTTGTACTTATTAAATCATATCTTATAGACCACTCTTTTAAAATCTGCTATTGAATTACTATATCTAAAATAACAAGTATAAATACCGGCATTTTTCAAGGTTATATATTATCTCCATTACTCTACAAAACTTTGGTCTCTGATCAACCCATATCACCAAACATATCATTCGCTGACTATACTGATGACAAAATTATCATCTCAATTATTACAAATTCACCTTAACTTAGTGGAAAATAGGTATACAAAACGGAGATAAAGTAAATCAAAACAAATCAATACACACTACTTTCACATTTAGGTGCACTCCATATCTATATGTGTTTTTTTTTTTTTACATTACTTTATTTCTTTATTTCTCTCAATAAAATTCCTTAGTCTAATACCTTGACTAACGCTCTAAACATGAGCTCAAAAATAAGAGAAAAAGGCTATCTCTAAGCAATTAACTACGTATGCACTATACTTATATATTTAATTTTTAGTTAAATGACTCACATTAATGTCAAACTCTTTATATACAAAATGTTGTAAAAACCTATTTGGACATACGATCTCCAATATGGAGAAATGCTGAAAAGTCTAATCTAAAATAAAACACTATTTTTTTCAAAACATCACCTTAAGAATATTAATGAATGTTCTCCGCGTATATAATATATATATATATATATCAAACCATACACAATGTATAACTTAAAAACAAAAGTTGAAATAAAAATACACAAATATATAAATCAAATTGAAAGTGTCATCACTAGATGGCTTCTTTTTTCAAATTAAATAACTCATGTAGATTTTTCTTTACTTTTTTTCTATTTCTGCCTTCTGAATACTTGCATATATTTATTATATCTTCAATAAAGGTTGTTTATTTTCTTCTAAAAAAAATGTCCATACAAATTTTCAAAGTAGACATCAGGTTTAAAAATGTTCCTAGTAAATTATTGATATAGTTATTGAAAATATAAAAGGTACATTGTCACGATTTTTTTAAAGTTAAATAAAGTTTTTAAATACGATGTTTTTGAAAATAAAGTTTGATCTAATCACAATATTACTTCAGATTAAATAAAATATTTGCAGTATTACTATGATATTAAAATTAATTACTTTAGTAGCAATATAAAAGTATTAAAAAATATACTTATTATTAATTGGTTGACAGACCGATTTCGCTCAAAATCGTTTTATATATTATTCATTGATATTAATAATTGAATTTAAATTTGAAACAAACATTACAGTGACTTACATAATAAGGAAGTATCTACTTTGACACCTATTTTATAATAGAACAATTATCTACTTCTAGGTGAATAATTTATCGTTATTTTTAACTTTTAATTAAGGTAAGATCAAAAACCAGAGTTTCAAATATGCCAAATCTTTCAATTATTAACTCAACGTACTTCATTCAAATCTAAAATGAAAAATAATGTATTGTTCAAAAAACTAAGCATAATTTAATGATTAATCTTTCATTATTATAATATTATAGAACGATATACTTTTTTTACCAAAGTATAGAGCAAAAAAATTATTTATTTTTTTTTTTAATTGAACTTAAGCTCGGCTACTAGGGCCATTAGCTGTTGTAAGGGTTATGAACTGTGATAGAAGTAAGGTTGGTACGGTAGGTTATTTGTTTTTTTTTTTTACGATTGTTACAGTTGATAGCAAACACGTGTTTGTAAGGTTTTTAACCACTACGAGCCCGAGTAGTCATCCATCCGGGAACTAGTAGCTGTGGCCGTTACTTACTCCCAGCCGCATTCCACGACTGGCAATAGTCAACACACCACACCAAGTTACAAAAAAAATATTATTATTTTTCATAAATATTCGTAACAAAATTTCCCACAATGACTATTTTAACTTTCAACTTTGTATTCAAACAAGTGAGTATTATTTAAAATCATTATAAATATATAATAATAAAATTTATTTGATAAAAAAATAAATTAACAAAGTATTTATCAAATACAGATTACTCGATAAAATCTGTGCTAAAAGGAAAATGCAATAACTTTACAATTATTATAACCGTAACATCAGTAAAAATAAAATTTTCAAACTATTTTATTATACAGAGAACATTATTATTATTAATATACTTAAACTTAACTCAAATTTGATTTATTTTGAATGCATTTACTCATATAATAATAATAATAATTATTATTATTATTATTATTATTGAGATATCATTTTTAATTTAGAAAAATCTAATTATAAAATATAAGTTTAACCATTGGACAACATAAAATAAAAGATCATTCGGATGCGATAACAACATACATTATTTTATTGGTGATGAAACTTTATTTATTCCATTACTTTTAATTAAAGTTAAAAATATAGTGCCTATAGTAACAAGTACAAAATATGTTATGAGTTGTTCCGAAAATTAGATTATAATTTAAATTTTAATTAATAACAATGTACACAAAACAAAAATATAAGATTCTGCACTTATAATTACTGTCCTTATGCACAAGGCTTATTTTAAGGATTTTATCAACTATGCATTTTGTTTAAAAAGCCTATAAAAATAGAACTAAAATAATCTAAAAATATAACATCAAATTATAGTTAAAAATTATAACATCTTTAAGGTGGAATAATTTAAAATTTAACCTATTAAGAAGAAATAAAATAAACATTCATGTTTAAAATATTTTGCTTTGATTAATGTCCTTTTTACTTTTTTCTTAGTATTTACAATATACATAACAAATAACACAATATTAGAATATTTTCTTATTTTTCTATTTTTTGTTCAATTTTCTCTTTAGATTTGCTTTTTGTTGCTTCCATAAATATCCCAATAAACCATTCTTATCTAGCTTTAGCCTTTAGGTTAGTCTTTAATGCGGCGCTCATTTTTATTTAACCATATTTGCATTGCTGGTCTTGGGCTCCAATTTTAAAAAGCAGGCATATTAGAATTAATAAAAAGATATTAATTTTCCGTATCAACATGCAAACTTTAACGATTTGTTTATTTGAGAATATTGCTTTTACTTATTAATTGTTCAACGTCAAGGATGTCAGGTTTTGCAGCTATAACACAAGCAAGTATAATAGTAATATTTTTAAACTCATTGAACCCAGATAAATATTGCACTAATTTAGGCAATGGTATTTGTCGTATCTCTTTTAATCAATTATTTTCCATTAAATCTATATTATCCATATTTAGGTCGGCTAAATCCTTACCCAAAACGTCAAATTCAAATACATTTCTAATATTAGAATTACAATGAAGGTTAGCAACAGCTGGCTTAACAGCACTAACAAAATATTCATCAATAACTATGCGATCTAGCAGAAAATTAGACAAAATGTCTATTTTTTATGTCATATAGCAGTTAGAAATCTATTTTCAGTAACATAAAAACTATTCCTATTTTCATTTTTCTTAAAAATCAATTGATTTTATATATTTTTGAGATTTTCTATAAATACTTTTAAGTTCATCTTTAGATACAACTACCCAAACACCAACTAAATTAATTAAACTTAATGATTAATTTTTTTCATAACTTACTCAATATATTCAATAATATTCATTAATAACCGTTATTTTATTACTTTGAATAGTTTGTTGGTAACAAATAAATACAGCCAATACATCTGTAACAAATTCTAATAAATAAATAGGTATAGTGTTTTTATTAGCTAATAATAATAAAAATCCGTTAGACTTCTTTCTTTTTAGAATTTTGCATATATATATATAATGTATATAACCAAATTTTTCTATGAAATTAATATTGCTTTAATTAGACTAAAAGAAAATTCTGTCCATGGCAGTTGAAAAATGTTGGTATGCTTATTAGTTGTCAATTATTTTCCTTAAAAAATTGTTGAAGTTCTCTAGTTCGAAGTTTTCACTTGACACCCAAATGGAAAAATAAGTAACAATAGCTAACAACTTTATAAACGATAACGAGTATGATAAGACGCGAATACTTGAATAAAAATGTATAATTATTATAAAATATATAAACGGACATAAAGCGCTAACCGGTTTATTGATGATTTTTTTTATTGGTATTCGGTATTACTTATTCTTAAAAAAGCTCCAAAGATTTGGTTCTTGCCTACGATTTCTAATAATAAACATCGCTTAATAATTTACATTTTTAAATTATAATTATTAATGTACAAAGTAGATAATAAGGATAAAAAATGATTTTCTCATTGCAAATAAATTCTTATACTTAAAAGAACTACTATTTTCTGTCTTATTTTACTAATATAACAATAAAATATTAAAAATCAAATACGCAAAAATGTATTATCAAATGCGCATCTAGCTTTTTGTAAACACACAAAATAAGTCCAACTGCGTTTTAAAATAAGCCATGCTTATGTGTATATGCAAACTGTAAAGTAACGATAAACTATTATAATTTTGAAACGCAATAATAATTATGAAACACTGTAGGTAGGAGAATTTTTTTTTTTTTTTTATTGATCTTTAAATACAAAACTCGGCAGCAAAGGCCATTAGTTAAACTCTTAAATACTAATTACAGTTTTTATAACTTTTTTTGTGAAGTTTACATTATGTTATATTATATTAGCAGTTACAATTACAATTACAATTATATTTTGCCTATAAGGTTGGTTAGTTTTAGGAAGGTTATAATTTTAATATTTTGATCAGGGATTGGTCCGAAGATTTCATCGAGTGTTTCCGTCAAATTAAGATTTGTACGCTGCTGTTAATAAATATGACTTTCTGTTATGATATGTTTGACTGTGATCTGTTTATTGCAAGTTTCGCAGAGGAGAGGGGTTCTTCGTTTAACATAAAAAGCCCGTAAGTTATCCTCGAGGAGAATTTTTAAACTTATATTTATTATACACATATTTAAAAGGAAATTGCGTAAAATAAAAATATTTTTTTTTTATAACAATTTAATCAGATTATCATTTTTAATCCAAAATTTATTTCTATAACAGACACATATTTTGGTGAAATTCCATGCTTAAATAAACATGGTGATAACTTTAAAATGTATTACTTAGTTAATAAATTTTGAAATATTTACAACATGATGTTATTTCAATGTAACCTACATCATTTTTTACAATTTTTTTTTTTTTATTTCGAATAAATATATATTCTGTCTAAATTTTTTATTAAATTTAAACGATATTGTTTCATTACCAAATCTCATGTAGCCCAATGTAGGAGTATGGTTTATCCGAATATTATTACAATATTGAAATACTTTAATTATTACGTCGTTTAAAATAATATGGAGGAAGTAAAAATTCCGCTTATTTAAGGATTTGAGAGTTGAGATGAACTTCTCTCGTCGTCTTTAAACTTAAGACTTAAAAATAGAAAAATATATAAGAATTCGTTTTTATATATTTTTTTACGTAATTATTGTAAATAAACGATTTAAAAAATATCACCGTTTGAAAACTTAAAACACATACGTAAATATGTAAACTAATCATTTCGCCTAAACATGTCGTGTAAAAACACAATATTACGTTACTATTACATGTTTCATTTTAAAATTTAATTATGAATGACATTTTTTTCGGCTAAAAATAAAATTAAAAATGAATAACAGCAAATAAAATAATAAACAAAAAACAACAACGTAGGATTGCCATACAATAATCGTAATAATAATAATGGCAGCTACATAAAAGGTAAAAATAATAAAGAAAAATATCACAATCGTACTAAGAGATCATTTAAGTTATTTATCTAATACCTTTCAAAATTACCATCCTGCACATAATAAACTGATGGTGCAACTAGCTATTTGTATGATAATGTAATGTAATTTTATTATTCTCATTCTATTAATGTTTATAGGTATAAAGATATTATAGTAAATGACCTTGAAATCAATTGGATCGGTTGAATCGAGAGTAAAACCATTACATTTGCGATGGTAAATCTATCTCTGTTTCTCTTTAGTGCACTTCACAGTTGGCAAAAAGGGTGGGAGAAACGCCATCCGCTTAACTATTACAACATTAATTGTAAACGAGTTTCGCGAACGGATTTTTGAGTTACTTTGCACTCGCGAGCTGTGAACATATTTATTTACGCGCGCTTAAGTCGTCAGGGTTGTCGTCGTCGTCTTCTCCGATTTTCGCAAAAACCGTGGATTGTAAAGCCCGCGAACGTAACACGATTTAAAGTCAGGCCGGAGACAAAAATACGATGTACATCATGTTGGAACCCAATTTTTTTAACGCCGTGTTAATACTTTTTGTGATTTTGATATCGTACGTGACATGGTTGCGACTTCGGAAGCCGCTGGAATATCGGCGGATCTCGTCACATGTGCCGTCCATTACGAAAAATCTTTGGAGCGAGATACTGTTTTCGTGCACCATGGCGATGAAACATCCTAAAGGTATATACCAAAAAATCTCAAAAACGATTCTGTAATATAGACACACAATCATAATAATTATACTATAATGTTGTAATCTGAGACAATCCTTATAATTTTATACGACAAAAGTGCCTGACTGGCATGCATACTCGTACCACATTTGTTTATTGAATTTTGATTTTTAGAAATACATTAACACCTACAAATTGCATACTGAGATAGATTAATTATTTAAATAATGTTTTCTGTTTACATTAAATTAGTTAGGATGGTTATTATTAAAAATGTTGATATAATTATGATTTATTAAGTTAAAAATTCGAACGAATACTTGTTAAAATATTAAACTTTGTATACTTCAACAATATTAATCCTTATCAATTATTTTACATAAAATGGAAAATATTTAGTTTAGTACTTATACTATTTTCATAGATTATAAAATTTAACAAATTTTTCAAATCATCATCAAAACCCAATATCTTTTATAATTATTACCAAGGTCTATTATCTTTAGTACACAAATCAATTTTCATAATATATTTAGTGAGATACTCAGTTACTCAAAAAATACCTGTTATATTCTTGATTTAAATAAAGCAAAATTTAAAAAATTAATAATAATCTACCAATTGTACAGTAAAAATAAAATTTTCTATCGTAAAATCTATGTACAAGGCCAAAAACAACTTCAAGAACATACAACTCTAAATAATTCAAAATATTATATTACAAACTAATAATTTCCAATAATGATGATATTCATGAGTATATAATTAAAAATGAATGCTTGATGAATTACATCATTTAAATAACGATTTATTTAAATACGTGTATCAATAGTTTTAACAATTTATTTTTATGCATTGATTTGAAGTAATTTAACAAATAATTTAATCATAAAATTATATTTTTCAAAAAAACTTTTTATTTTTACTCTTGGAGTGTTTTTTCTAAATGTATTTCTTTTGTTAATCGGCCATATTTTTATAATGAAATTTCTATGTATCTTTATGAATATTAAAAATTATACCCATCGTTAAATTTTACAGGATAAGATGTGTTTCTATTACAGTAAGTCTTCGTTTAACGTCGCCTCATTTAGCATTGTTTCGCTATTGCGTTGTAGAAGTTTAAGTCCTTATGTTTTGTTTAACACTGAAACGGTTTCAGTATAACGTGTTTGTAATACATGTATTCCACAAATTATTGTTATATTTATATAAATTTCATATAAAAATATGTAATTTAAAAAGTGTTTCACTTAACGTTTTTTTCGGTTAACGTTGTGTTTTCCAGGAACCTAACCTCGACGTTAAACGAGGACTTACAGTATTTAAATTTTAAACTTGTTTAAATAATCATCTACAAATTTAAAAAGATTTTCTTTCATTTCATTAAAATTTTAATTTTTTTTAAAATAATGAACGTTTGGTTAACTCTTTAGTTATATTTATATTCATTTTTTCCAATTATTATTTTTATTTTTTTTTTACGTAATATTTATCACGAAACTGTTGATAAAAACGAGTCTATATAATTAATTATGTATATTAATAGGTAGATACAATCTGGGAATAATGACTTATGCATACAGTACTTCCGGTAAATTACGTATATAATTGCTATAGAGTTTACATTATTTAATATACTATTAAGATTAAGTATAATATCTATATTCATATGAGTTTAAGATTTAAATTAAGCAATATAACATATTTTTGGAAAAATAAGAAAATATTACAATGTTCATAAATTGATATTAATTTAGAATAAATTTAACAAATAAAAATTAGTTTTTATTTCAATGTTTTAAACACTTGAGAATTGAGGATAGTTATAACTAAAGCGCGGATTTCTATGCAATTACATATTTTTTTTCCTTTTAATATTTTTGGATTTTTGTCAATTATCTCCACAAATCATCATAATTTGAAGCTAATGGTGAAATTTTTTTTTGCGTATTTCTGTATATTTAAAAGTTATTGCATATTTTTGCATATTTTGGCAAAATTCAAAATGTATTGCATAGGTTATAACTTATAGGGAGTTTGTAATTTGCACCAAATTAAAGATATGTAATTTTCACCTTTACAGGTAGTCGAAAGTAGTGTTTGTAATTTGCACCAAAATAAGGGTATATAATTTGGATCACCCTCAGGTAGTCGAAAATAGAATTTGTAATTTGCACCAAAATGATTATTTATTTGATTGATTATCGAATATTCGATTTTGAAATATTCGATTATTCCTCGGTAGTTCGTTGACATTGAGACAATAGTTGGACACAAATGACAATAATAATTTTTCGGGATTTTTTCGCTTTATCTGGTAGTATTTTGACTTTTACGTCCAATTATCGGTCGTAATCGCGTTATATGTTTATATATTATATATATACAGTGTGATCACGATAAGTGGAAACACTCAATAACTATGAGCAGGCTTCATATATTTCAATTCTGCTTTTTCGGCTAACTAATAAACATTATTATACACATTTTCAAATAATTAGACTATTTTTTTGATAACTAATTTTGCGCATGCGCACAATAACTTTTTTTTTTTAAATGGCATGATCCATTTTTGACCACAAATTATTTTTTTTGGTATTTTTTAATGAATTTTAGTGGTTGAATTTCTTTTCTAAGTCAAAAATTGACCGAGTTATAGCAATTTGCTTTTATGTTATTTGCACGGGTATTAAATACGTAGTTGACAATAATAAATACGTAAATAATAAAAATAAAATTACAAATATTGATTTTTTTATTCATAAAAGTTTTATTTATCTAACAAATTGTTCAAACTGTGCACCATGGTGCTGTAAACAACATTCAACACGAATTAAAAATTCTCTGTTAATAGCAGAAATAATTTGTTCCTTTGTAATTTGATTACATGCAGCAAGTATTTTATTTTTCAACTCAAGAAGACACGTAGGTGGATTGGCATACACTACCGTTTTCAAGTGACCCCATAGGAAGTAATCTAGTGGTGTAAGATCTGGTGACCTTGGTGGCCACTGAACTGCTCCATAAGTCCCTATCCACCGATTTGGAAAATATTCATTGAGCTGATTGCGAACAATATTTGCATTATGAGCTGGAGCTCCGTCTTGTTGGAATATTAAATTTGCTCTTATGTCTAGTGGAAGGTCATCTAACATATTAGGGAGCTCATCTAGTAAGAAATCATGATATCGTCTTCCATTAAGAGTGCCATCGTAGAAGTATGGCCCTAATAGTTTACCATTTATTAAACCACACCATACATTCGTTCCCCACACACTTTGATTGTTGGTCTCAAATGTCCAATGAGGATTTTGGTCATCCCAATAGCGATGATTCTGTTTATTTAAAACTCTATTATTTGTAAACTTTGATTCGTCTGTCCAAAGAATGTAATTTAATATATAAGGATTTTCGTTTAACTGTGTTTCCAACCAAGCAATGAACGTAATTCTACGTTCGGCGTCACCTTCGTGTAAATGTTGAACTAAATTGGCACTATAAGCGTGCATTTTATGTTTTTTCAAAATTTTTTGAACAACTCCAAATGAAATATTTATTTCTCTACTAACATGGCGAATAGAAGTCCTAGGATTTGCTCTCACGTAAGCTAGTATTTGCACCTCAATATCTTCTCCAATAGCATTTCCTCGTCTTGGTTGTTGGTTAATAACTCGTTTGGAAAAAGAACCGGTGTCTCTCAAATTTTTTTCCAGTTTATAAAAAAAAGTATGTGATGGATGCTGCCTATCTGAATTTATAAATAAGAAAGAGCATTTATTTTATGAGAAATTAAGCAGAGAAAATTAAATTTATTGTTAAATCATACGAGT
Source organism: Melanaphis sacchari (assembly GCF_002803265.2). NCBI lineage: Eukaryota > Metazoa > Arthropoda > Insecta > Hemiptera > Aphididae > Melanaphis > Melanaphis sacchari. Next base: position 1,833,527 of record NW_020270366.1, on the reverse strand, counting down.
AGTTACTTGGATAACGAAGAGCATAGGTTTCTTTGGCAAGACGTGTATTTTTTTGGCATTCCCAATATGTAAAAAGCATGTCAACTTTTTCTGAATTATTATTCATAATAACTAATAGATAAGTATTAAATTTGGTTTAAAACTACAAAATATCGATTTTTATTTCTTATTAGTTACTGGCACTTACTGCAGAATAATATCGACTGTGAAAAATGTCTTAATTTTACTATGTACCTATGCCCGTGTGACATTATTTATACATTATAATTATAATGCAATTACTGAGATAAAATTAATAAAGATAAACACAATAGGTAGACAGGTATTTCATAAATTAGATAAGTTATTTTTATTTTTATTATTTACGTATTTATTATTATCAACTACGTATTTCATACCCGTGCAAATAACATAAAAGCAAATTGCTATAACTCGGTCAATTTTTGACTTAGAAAAGAAATTCAACCACTAAAATTCATTAAAAAATACCAAAAAAAATAATTTGTGGTCAAAAATGGATCATGCCATTTAAAAAAAAAAAGTTATTGCGCGCATGCGCAAAATTAGTTATCAAAAAAATAGTCTAATTATTTGAAAATGTGTATAATAATGTTTATTAGTTAGCCGAAAAAGCAGAATTGAAATACTCGTATATGAAGCCTGCACATAGTTATTGAGTGTTTCCACTTATTGTGATCACACTGTATATTTCTATAATGTATATCAGTTTATTATTTTGATCAAATACTAAGCTATACGTTTAGTCTTGCCGTTTCGTCGTAATAGTGTAGTTTTTAATTTTTTTCTTAAAATAACTTTTTTTATATTCATAATAATACGATTTAAATTTTATATATATATTTTTTTAATTGACCAACTTTTTTTATATTTTTAATTATACGATTTTATATAAACTTACAACAATATATGTATAAGCTCAGCTATTTTATAAATAAAAACTAAGCTAAATTTTTATTTGGATATAGAAACTTGTAAGTTGCTACTATAGATGGTACTATCGAGATACTATCGGAAAAAATCGGTGCAAATTACAATTCCTATTTTTGACTACCTAAGAATGGTGCAAATTACATATCCTTATTTTGGTGCAAATTACAAACGTATTTTTAAAAAAATGGTGCAAATTACACATGTTATATATATTTTGGGTCAATTTTGGTGCAAATTGACTACAGCCAACTTATAACCTACTAATTATAAAGCTTATAGAAATTTAAATAAAATACAATACAAATAGAATAAATGATTTATTTTATATGATTGACATATTTTTATTTATAGCTCCAAAGATCATACATTTCTTTGCTAAATAATTGACTATATATTTTTAAATGTTTAGTTTATTTTTTTATTTTTTTTTATAAAAATTACTGTAAAGATGAGTTAATTAGTCGAAATCATAATTCATAAATTAAATTAATTGTATACCCACACAGTTGTATATTATATTTCTTGATTATATTTCCAACACAATGATGATTGCAATACAATTAGATACTGTTTTGTTAACTCTTCAATTACAATATTACAACTTTTATAAGAACAGTTGAGGAATTCTGCCGACTCGTGTACTTAATTTTAACTTGTACAATTATACATCTTTTACAGATAAAAAAACCGAGGCATCAATTCCATGAGAAAATAAAATAAAATAATGGTAATTAAACATTTTTGTCTCACATTTTTTTATACATACTCTATAAATATATATTATTCTATATATTTGAACTTTTCTTGTTTCCTCAAATGTTTTGGTTTTTGGTTTATTTTTAATAGATTTTTAAATTATTAATCGTTTCTGTGGCGGCGTCCAACGTCTAACTATTACAATATAAACTTCGAAGTTCGTCGTAATTCACTAAATTTGTCAATTTTGTTACTTTCCTCTTTCAAATTGCGAACAAATTATGAACGTACAATGTTTTTATTTTTATGGATACGCTTTTCTTTTTTTTTTTTGGTTAATATTAAGTCTAATCCATACTTAGGGAGGTAGTTTTTTGATTCTTTCAATAGCTACCTTAATCATAAACAAAACTATAAAAAAAAAAAAAAATGTTTATGAAATGAAAAAAGGTAAGATTATCACCAAATGTCGTTCAAAATGGCTTTTCAAATGTCTCGATTGCTCCTTGTTTTCTAATTCAATATTATAATATCAACGTTTTGTTGTAAATAATTGAATTTTTTATTCGTACAGTATAAACACTTATTTAAAATGAAAAAATTTTACTTTTATAGTATTAAAACAAATATTGGTATTATAAAATGAACTAATTTTTCTGTTACCATAATCGTTCTGATTGAACTTTGACGGAACTAATAAAATTCCACTTGAGTTCAATCATAACATTTTTATAACAATATTGTATACATATTATAGAAATATTGTATTGTAGTTATATCTATATTATAAGTAACCTACACAACATTTAAAATACTTTTCTATATAGTTTTTGGTATCAAATAGTTTTTTGTATTTTGTGATTAACTCATCTAAACTTAATTTAACAATTTTAGATTTATTGCCGTTTTTCAAGGAAATAATTCAAAACAACGGTCCAGTAGTTCATTTTAATATCAGTGGACGGTCATATGTAATAATAAATGACCCAGATGACATAAAGGCAAGTAAATTTGAAAAATTCCATGTGACCATATGTATTGTAAACTGTATTATGGTCGTTAAAAATCATTCAATTTTTATTATGTGTACTGACTCCTTCGCATCTATAATGTATTATTTTGACGTTAATTATTAAATTATTATATAATAAAAAAAAAAAATGGAAATACTATATAATTTTTTAAGTTAGAAAAAAAATTGCAATTTACTTTATTTTTTAACACCTATTAAACTTACTGCTAAAATGGTAACACTCCCTTCAATAATTCCACAATATTAGGTATATAATTATCCTTGGTAAATAATTTAATTATTTAGATGTTATTTCTTCAACTAATTAAATCAATTATATTAAACACACATTAAAAATTTTTTAATATAAATAATTAATGGTCCATTTAAGTATCAATTACAAAGTTTGAAAAAAGACAAATACGAAAATAATAAATAAAAAAAAAATGTTATATTTATAAAGTTGTAATTATAAAACCTAATCTAATCTACGTGTTAATATTTATTATTTATAATCAGATCGTTCATTAGTTAACTAATTATTTTTACTTAAGTAATATTTAAGTATAAATATAATTAACAATTAGAAAATCATGTATATAATAATAGTCGTACAAATAATATAAAAAATTATAATATTCTATTAAAATTTTTAAAATACAAGAAAATTTAATTATTAATACATTCCATTAAAACTTAGTAACCAGATTTTAAAAGATCATGCACGTATTTTTCTCTACAACATCACTATAACTGTTTCTGCAGTTTTTTTAAATGTGTGTTTTAATTTATCTGAAACGTATCCTAAGTAAAATATATAAATAACCGCGTATTGTTTTCAATAGGTTCTGTTATCCAGTACAGCATACATCAAAAAGGGTCCTGAATATGAAATGTTGAAACCATGGCTGAACGATGGACTTTTGTTAAGCTCAGGTATTATTAATTATTTAAATGAATAAGAAAGACAGATATAGCAAAAATCTAACATAATAATATCATGTTAAATATTGTTCTTTAGGTTTAAAATGGCAAAACCGTCGGAAGCTCCTAACCAATACTTTTCACTTTAAGACATTAGATATGTACAATCCTGCCGTCAATAAACATGCAAAAGTATTTGTAAAAAAGCTTTTGGATGCGTGTACGGACAATAAAGAAATTTTCATCACAGAATACGTGACGTTATGTTCTTTAGACATAATCTGTGGTAATTTGTAATTCAATTAAATTTAAATTATATGTACGACATTCCGAGACATCTTACGTTTAATAAGCCTAACAACCTAACCAATTATAAAAATTAAAATATGATGTGTTAGGTTACTTATTTAAAAGTCGTGTACTCATGAGTCTTACTATTCTCATTAAAAAATTCATATCATGTTCAAAAAAAAAATATTTTTTCTAATTATAAATATTTATTTAAAAAACTAAGTAATTAATCACATTTATCATTTTGGAGAACAAATAAAATAAACGTGTATGCAAATTAAAATTGCAAATAAAATATGTTGTAATAAATTGCTTATTACTAATTCAAATATTTACAATACTTTTGGCTATTATAAATTCTTTGTTAAATACATAATTTGGTATTTTTTTATTGCATGTTATTTATCTATCTACTTTTTTACACTTTTATTGATAAGGTCTACCCATCAATTATTTTTAATAGTGAAACTATCGATTATTATTCACACCTTTACAAATTTTTATTTTAGACATTAATTTCTACATATATATATTTATCGCAAATACTTTTCAAAATTACTAATTATTATAATACTATTATGTTCTTGATTATTTTTTTTTTATGTATGAAAAGATAACATTTATAAAAATCTAGATAAATATATTTTGAAACGACATTTATATTAATTAATTTATTAATTATCTATACACTAATATAACTATACTACAATTAATATTGTTAAGCACGTAACCAAACAGGTGATTGACATATATTTGAATACTAAAATGCTATTCATAGTTTATAATTGATAAAAATAATAAGTCTTAAGTTTAAACACAAATTTAAGAAGAAAGGCTCAAACTTTAACTGCCGAATAACATTAAATTACATCTCTCAATAAGACTAAAAATCAATATCTATGCCACACTATTTAATAAATATATTTAAAATCAAATTGTGTTATTATCAAATTTGATGACTTTAATATCTAATTACATCATCTTAATAAATTTATTTATTGTTTTAGAAACCATTATGGGTACTGAAATGAATGCTCAAAAAGGAAAATCGACTCAATACGTATATTCTATTAAAAGGTAAAAGCCGAAAAATATTTGAGTTTGTTGCAATGCTATAAAATATTAATTTATAATTATTTTTTTAAAGTGCTTGCAAATCAGTGATTGATCGAATTTTCAAATTTTGGCTATGGAATGATTTGGTGTATAGAATAAGCGAAAGTGGTCGATCGTTTTTTAAATCAATTAAAGTGCTACATGAATTTACGAATAATGTTTGTATACTAAAAAATCTATATTTTTATACTTAGTGACCTTTTACAATGACAAAAGAAGCCGCGGTTATTAATTAAAAAGTTGAAATTATCCTTTTCTAGATTTGATTTCGTCAAATTACAACCAATTTATCATAAAATGTATAAAACAATTTCCTTAACTCTTACTAAATAAATATTAAGTGTAAATATATATTCGTTTGAAAAGCATTAAGGAAATACTACCTTCTCTACATTGTAAATAACGCAAAATCTATATGGGGTGCTAATGTTTTTGTTAATGGAAATAACATAAAGTTGTGTGTTGTACTACGTTTTATGTTATCAATCGATTTACCAAATGTCATAATATTTTTGGACATACATAAACTGCACCCAAAATGTTATCTGTGTTAAAAAGGTATAATGTAAACTGTTCCCAAATTTTCATCTACATTAAAAAGATGTAATATAAACTGCGCCCGACAACTATAAAGCTGTGCTCCGTTTGTAAAATATACAAAACTTTTGACTTATTAAAGTCTCTATAATTGTGCACTTTTTCAATTATATCACAGACATTTTATTTTCTTCAAGAAATAACAACACGTTTTCAAATAACTATTGCATTCTAAAACAAAAAACAAAAAAACGCGAAAAGTTACAACATTTAATTAATAAATATAATAGTAGTCAAACTCCAATTGATGAATATGTAACAACAATATTATATGTATTATCATTTATAATATTTGTAATTATTTTACTTTTTAAAATCATACATTTTTTTTTAATTCTTAATTTAATTTTAATTTTAATTATTCATATTATATGGTTTTAATGAATTAAGCTGCATACGTTAAACATTTAACATTAAAGATAACTTTGCAAAAATATAGCTATTGATTTTAAAATTTTACCCGGGCGCAGTTTACATGTGTGATTTTGGGTTTATTTATATTTTGAGCGCAATTTACAATCACCAATATTTTTAATTGACTACTTATAGATCATCAAATATAAACAGTCAAAAAACTATGAAAATCAAAAAGTGCAGCCTAAAAGCAAACCTGGTACGTAATTACGAATTATAATAATTATCAATCATCTTATTCGATATTATTCCCAGTTTTATAACAGCGTATATATTATTTTTTTTTTTTTTGATTAATAACTGTTTAGAAAAAAATCAAGCAAAATCATTTTTAGATTTACTTCTTAACGTTTTAAACGAAAATCCCGATCAAATAACTATCAAAGATATACAAGAAGAAGTAGATACATTTCTTTTTGAGGGACACGACACATCTTCCATATCGATGATAATGACCATTTTATTGTTGGGTATGCACCAAGATATCCAAGTAAGACATGTGTTTTTTATTTTAAGCATTGTTCTTAAGTGTACATTACATTTGTAATATAAAAATATTAAATTTAAGGATAATGCTAGGGAAGAGCTATATAATATATTTGGCGACTCTGACAGAGACGCTACAATGGAAGACTTAAACGCCATGAGATATTTAGACGCAGTCATTAAAGAATCACTCCGATTATATCCAAGTGTACCGAGTTTTACCAGAGAATTGAATACAACTTTACAGCTCAGTAAGTATCTCACTTGAAATAAACGTGGTAAAAAAATATTATTTTAGGAACAATTTTGACCGTATGTCTTAAAAATAAATTTTAATGGAAAATAAGCATTTTTTTCAAAAACTAAATAAATTCACAATGATTTGTATTTTATATAATACACTATAAATGTATTTTGTTGATATTATTTTTATTTATAGAAAACTATAGCATCCCTCCAATGACAACAATGGTAATAGTTCCCTACATTTTACACCGAAATGAAGATATTTATCCAAAACCTGACGACTTCATTCCTGAAAGGTTTTTTGATGAAGAAAATAAATCAAAATTTATATTTGGATACATACCGTTTAGCGCAGGCGCAAGAAATTGTATTGGTAACTTAAATTTTCTTATTTTATACAATATTCAAGAAATAATATGATCAAATTTATTCGTATACGTGTACCTATGTGTATAACAGAAATTATTTTACTGAGCTAATCGTGTTTAAAATAATAAATCATGTTAATCAGTATAATTGGGTATTGTTTTAGGACAAAAGTATGCCATGAATCAAATGAAAACAGTAATATCAACAATATTAAGAAATGCGAAAATTGTATCTTCGGGATGCAAAGAAGACATTAAAATTAGTATGCAATTACTTATCAGAATAGAGTCGATCCCAAAAGTAACATTTCACAAACTATAGTTAATTGTAATTTATATAATATTATATAATTAGAAATAATTTGAAATTTTTTTTTTTTTGATAAATAAACAGTCATAGAAATTAATTATGAAATTAAATTATATTCCATAAAGATACATAATAATTATAATAAGACCTTTGTCCAAAGATTACTAAGATTTAAATTAATTGCTTAGTTTTTAAGTATTTGATGTTTAATTTTTTGGTGGTCATTCTAGTTAATGGATAAAATATATTTGTATTTTTGTATTACAACAGACATGTTATTTATTAAGTATTTCCATTTTTTTTAATTGTAAATTATTATTTACTTAGTATTTTGGTAGAATTTTTTTTCTTGTATAGGTTGAAAAACAAATAAAGAACCTTGTATTAAATTTTTAAATCTTAGGTATAAAAACATAAATTCTTAATAATTTTGTCAAAACTCTAACATTAAATTTTATAAAAAATATTGTGATCATAGATTTTCCAAATTTTTTTATAGAAAAATTAACAATTTATGAGAAACTTTGTATTAAATTTTCAACATTTCACCGAGCAAATAAATTTTAATCAACATTCATAAAATATATATAATATATAAAATGTTGAAAATTGTTTGTGTCAAAAAATAGCTCAAAAAATGAAATTTTTTATGTTATATTTTAAATAGAAAAAAAAATAAATATTTAGTTAAAATTTCAAGTTGTTAAGGTTATTCGTTGCCAAGTTACATAAAAAGATAAAATCGATTTTATCAAAAATTTCCGTTTTTCCTTAATTTTTTATCCAGACGATCATCGTTTAAATTAGTGTTGTATAAGTCAATACTAAAACAGTTTTCAACATTTTCTGGATTTAAAAATATCAATCCAAAATAATAATATAGCCATTTACTTATTTCTGATTCGTCGTAGCCATAATCCGTTGTAAGCCCAAGTCTTTGTATTGCGCACCATGCACCATGCCTGACACCTGCAATAAATAAAAACGACAACCATCTAATTTATTTCCGGGCCATTGTAACATGCAAGCATTTCTTAATCCTCTTTCAAAATCAATTACAATTTTATTTGGTTTTAATACACTACCAACTTCATTATATAATTAATTTATTGTTTGAAAACATTGTTAAAATGTTAATTCAACGACCATGTTCACTGATAATAAATTGCATTTCTGACATACCTAATAACTTTAACTCATCGAGTTAAATTTAAGATTTGTTAACTGTTAACTTCTAACTTATTAATACTTTCAATTAACTTGAGCTAATTATTTTTATGAACTTACCAATCTTTGGGAATCAACATAAGTGTAATACAATAGCAAAATGTTTTTAGGGCAACTCACTAATGTTAAGAAAGTTTACTTGTGCCTAAGAATTAGTAAAACATAATATTAATGCCGAGTTAATACCAACAAGTATAGTAAGTGACCAAAGTGCACAAACCCATCGAAAATTCGATTTACTTGGTAGTATAGAAGATAACTTAAACTACATTATGTGATTATAAAATATTTTTACTTTATGACATGCCACAACTTGTAAAAATATACGCAATAATTTACTGAATAGTAATTTTAAAATTAGAGATAAAATTATATATCTTAAAGATATATATAAGGCTTACGAAATTGATAAAAAAAAATGCGCAAAATTACACCACCATACCTAAATCCGAATTCTTTTCAAAAATGTGTTGCAAATTGATTATTTAACTTCTAAAAAAATCAGTATCAGTAGCAATAAAAAAGTGTGTTACTTTAAAAAAATTAAAATCCAATATTGCAATTGATAAAGTCAAATCAATTGAAATGTTAAATATATGTTTGGTTCATATCAATAGTAAGAACCTTTATAATCCTAATTTTAACAGACGGCCAATAGGAAAACAAAATCCTAATATTTTCAAACATTTAACCAAAACCCGTTTGAAATTTAAAAACCCCTTAAAATATGAAAAAAAATCAAGTATTTCAACATACTTTTCTGGAGTAGTCTGAACTATTACAGAGATGATTAAACTTTTTAAGTATGCTCAATTTACGATAAAATAAGGAATTTTTTATATTAACAAAATATAGATTGACACAAAACGCATTGGAGAACTTATTTTCAATTTTATTATTCGCAAGAAAAATGAGTATATTTATTGTTTCTTAAATTTTAAGTGTTAATATAATATCGTTAGTTATTTATTTCTTATTAAATCAACGGGTATAATAGAAACCCAATAGCTCGTACGTTCCGTTTTTGTTTTGGTCATATTTACTCATATAGCCTTAGGAAATTTGCTACTTCGTATAATAATTCTGAACCTGATAATGCAGAACTTATGATAATAAATGTCATTAACGATATTCAAACAGTAAAAGAAATTGAACCTAATACGAGTGAAGAGCAATTTGATAAATTACTTGACATTACAGACTTCGAAGATTCTAAAATAAGTAAATGTAGTTCTTTATCACCAACCCTAGAGACGTGTACTACTACATTCTTTGCTAGGTATTTAGCGAAAAAATTTCTAGATGAATTTAAAATAAATGTGAAAACTGTAGTTAAAAATTAATTTAAAACGTTAGGTTAAAATGTATTTTTCTGAATGAAAGCTAACAGTAATAGGCGCAATTTACAAAATGCTAATAAATTAAGAATTTTTCAAAATAAGTAGGTACTATATTACTATTTTCGTACATTATATTTATATACCAACAATACGTATGTTTATATTTATTTTTAATTGAATAAATTGTTCAGTGCGTAGGTAAATAACTATAAAATATTTATTTTTTTTAAATATTTTAATGTTACTAATTTTTTTTTTTTTTTTGAACCTAAATATGTTAATATTATTGTTATATGTATAAAGTCAAAATATATTATGGAAATATCTGCAAATTTATCATTTAAGGACCATAAATATTTTACTCGCAAATCGCGAGTATATTAGGTACATAATATTATCTTGGAATACTTACATGTTCTCAACATTTCACAATGTCTGTTAAAAAAAATGTATAAAATATTAATCGGTTAAAATTATAGAACAAATAATAAAATATATTAGCTAATATAGATCATCGTCGCTTTTTTAATCAACACTAAATCGACTAAATGGAAAATCATTCCGAAACATTCCGTAGATAACAGACAGACGGATAAACATAGTGACGATAAAAACCAGATATCCTTGCACCGCGCTCGATCATAATTATGATGGTTAGGTCACTATTTTCACGAAGAAGTTTGAATTTACTTTTCTCTAATTATTTTACAATCAAAATCAAATCATTGCTTTTTATGCTATAACCGGTAAAAAAAAACTTATAGAAAATTTCCCGTTTTTAAATAAATTTTTAACTATAATTACGAAGGCGTGTGTTCCAACTATATCAGTACGTTATAATGGTCTCCAATCCTCAATACTTTAACACAATCTAACAATGTATTATAATCAGCAGTCTTCGTTGTAGAAACTTCGTTTAACAAAATAACACATTGTTTCTGTAAATAAACATATCAAATACTTTTAATTGTATATGTTCTAAGTACGCGACAGGAAATTCAGGTTGAAAATGAATTGCGTTTCACCATTGGCGCACAATACTCTCTTCGGGTAAGTTATTTCCATTAATTCTCATACATTTATACGTGGATGATGATTAATAATATAAAAATATAAAATTACCAATATTTTTTTCCTACTTTGTCCATTATAACTTTGTAGCAGATGTATTCAAAATACTTCTAAAATGTGCAAAGAAAATATTAAAATAATAAACAAATATATTTGAAAAATTCTAAATTACATATGATTTGATAACTTTATTATAAAAAATATTTGAGGATTACTTAAATACATAGGCCAAAATAGAAGTCGATAAATATTATACATTTTAATTTCGTCAAAAAAATTGTTATTGAGTAGTTTTTTTAAATAAGCGTTTAAAATTTTAATATAATAAAATAAAATTCTATTAAAATATTAACACACAAAAATATCATTGTAAATTATAATAATATATTTTAAAAGTTTTAAGTGCCTACACATAAATAATGTTTTGAAATAATTCTATAAGTTTATAATGTAGCTTGACTGTTTGAAGTCTGTATTAGAAACATTCCAAGGTCCAAAACTTTGTGAATTTAAAAGGCTTGTTTGAATTTTATTAACAGGGCCATGAATTAAATACATATTTTGTATGTTTTTGGGTTTTTTTTTTTTTTTTGCTACACCGTATGATAAAATGGATTTGGCCAAAGTTTGTTTTTATTTATTTATAATTCAAATATCAAATCTTATTTTGAATATTTTATGGGTTAGGGCATATAAACACATTTTTTAATGATTTTTTTTTTTAAATACTTTTTTTTGTAATATTTAAATTTTTTCGGTTAATCTGTTCTAAAATGGCATTAATTGCATTTGTTTAAACTATAACTTATTGACTTGTATAGTTTCATGGAAATTATTCTATTTTTAGTCGGGTATTAAACGTGTATTATTGAAGTCGAAATTAAATTAATTTACTAATATCAACTTGTACTAAGCGGATGATACAATCGTAAATATAAATACTTAGCTCCAAAAACATCGTCTGATGTAGAACGCTGCTTTTCATTGTATAAAACTATGTTTTCATCAAACAGGAGGTCTTTCAAGTTTAAAAATCTGTACAATGCGTCAACTACTTTAAAGGTGAAATATATAATTTTATGTAGAAACATAATGTATCTAAGCATCATTTTTTTTTTGCGAATCTTATATAACACGACGAAAATCAAGACTAGTCCAATAAGTCATTACTAATTTGTAATATTTTAACTAAAATTTTAATAATTAATAATAAATAATAATAATTAACTATAGAAAGTAAGAATTTTTAGAGCATATTTCTATATATATTTTGTTGGTTTTTAGTGCATATTTAATAGCTTTTAAGTGCATTAAATTCACAGCCTTGGTTATCATTATCTTTTATAAAAATGAAAAATACTAACAATGTTAATTTAATATTAATAAAATAGTAAATTTATAGCAATCCAAAATTTATCTTCAATATCACAGTAATTTTGATCCCGCATTGGCATTAAGCCGTGATTTAGGGTTAACTGGATTACTATTCTGATTTTAGATTTCGTTTAAAATTTTCCGAAAAAATAAACTTATTTTTTAATCAATTTAGACTTAATGACTCTAATTCGATGTTTCCTAAATAAAATTAAAATAAGTACAACATGGATTAATAATTAAATAACTAATAACTATGTACATACAATCTTGGGATATCATGACTTAATATTAACAATAAATATTTATTCGAATAATTATCTAGGTAAAATTTTTCACAACTCATTGTTACATAGTTACTGTTGAGGAGCATACTGCATACGCGTAGACTTACTAGAATAGTCATCATTGTAATCATTCTATAATGCATATTTTGTATTAGTATTATGTTTGAAATTCTCCGAATAAATTTTTATTCAAATACATTTTTTTTCATATAATTATCTTGATAAAATTTTGCACAACTCCATAATACATATTTTATTATAATTATTTTTATTATAATTGTTTATTTTTTTAAATATTAAATAGCATTAGATATTGTACTTCAGTATAATTTTTGTAAACTCCGTATTACCATTTGTCTTTAATTTATCTATTTACCAAAGAACATAATGCAATGACCTAGATAACGGCGGGACCCCGGAACTAACATCAAGTGGCCCCTTTACAGGGGCATTGTCCAGGCTGCTCATGCAGTTTTTGCGACACTGAATTAATCAGTATACACAATAACACTAATATAAGGAAAAATTTAGTAATTACTGTGTATACTGAATACAAGCGGCAATCGTAAAATTAATAATGAACAACACGTGTATGAAAATGTTACGTACAAAAACACACACGGCAGTTATTTTGAGCTGTATTTATTAGTGATTAGCGCCGCCGCCACAATAAAACTGTAGTTGGCAACATAACTGAAACGACAGAGAGAAGGGAATGCTATCTCGCATCGGTTTACTCTCAAGGTTAGGTTATTTTGAGCTGTATTTATTAGTGATAAGCGCCGCCGCCACAAAAAAACTGTAGTTGGCAATTTTACTGAAACGACAGAGAGGGGGTATGCTATCTCGCATCGGTTTACTCTCAAGGTGTACCGATAGATGTTTCATAACTTTCATATCAAAAACTTATCTTTGTAAAATAAATAAAAAATACCAATTATACAGTATGTCTGGGCTTACAGTTTATTATGTTGCAATAGAACACTGGATCATATAAACCTTTGAGTTGCAGTCCGTCACTTTTAAATAATACTATACAGGCATACCTATAATTTATTGCAGATATTGGATTTCATCTATTCTATTTCATATTTAGAATAATTATCATTATTATGATAGGATAGGCAACATTATGCACTGTGAGTTGTGTAAAATTTTATCTAGATAATTATTCAAATAAATATATGTAATTAAATAAAAATATATTCGAATGGGTTTTTCACAATTATTTGATTAAAAATTTATTCAAATAACATTAAAACATTATTTTTTGAATATTTATTTATTCATATAAAATGTTTAGGTAATTAAAATTTCATTTCAGTAACGCCCTACTCGGACTGAGGCCGTGTTCTTTGAGATATTAAACCAGTTGTATTATTTGGGACGATTTCGAACATCAAACTACATAGTCAGTAATAGCTGCCAAAAAAAACTATAATATCATGCTTAGAGAATGCCACGCATGCGCATGTTGTTTCCATCTTAAAAAAATTTACAAAATACCAAATTTACAATTATCCATTTTATTCTGTCATTTATAAAATTAGAATGAAATGACCTGTTTGAAAATTTAAATACAATTAACTACGACATTGCCTAGGCTTTTATTGATACTTCAGTTTTGAAGCAAAATATAATCATTTTAAAACTGTTGCAGGCATCACGTCCTGTAAAAGTAGAATTCTCTTACACTATACAGTAACTGTATTACAGTATAATGTATATACACTTACAGTCTACACATTTCGCGTTACTGCGCACATTGCAGTACGCAATGTAACAGTAAGCTTGCTTGGGTGTGGTATGACACATTATTGTTGAGCGGACAACTGAAATTATATCATTAAAGCTTATAATAAATATTATATTATTATCCTGTGCGACGCGATAAATAAAAGGTTTATTTGGACGAACCGCGAACGGAAATGATCGAACTAAACGTTTATTGTGTGGTTTTGATGCCTTTGGTCGGTTTGATATCGTACGTGGTATGGTCGCGGCTCCGTATGCCATTGGAATACCGACAGATCTCGTCTCACGTACCTTCACTTACGAAAAACTTTTGGAGTGAGATACTGTTTTCGTGGAAGATGGCGATGATGCAACCCAAAGGTATATATGCCATCACATGTTATATTAATATTAGTTGATTTTATCACAACGAATTGTAACTTTAATTTATTTCATACTTTATGTTTGCCCGTACTTAAAAATATACATAACTACAATCTTAGAATTTTAATTTTTAGACAACTTTAAGAACATTTTAATGTTTTAAACTTATTTACACAATTATATTTAATTAATTTCTCCGTAAGTTGTATTTTAAAGTTTCGTTCAATTTTTACATTTTTTCAAAACAACAATTACCGTATCTAATCGTTTGGTTTTTACTGTTTTAAATGACGGAATACATTTCTTATTTCATATTCAAAAATAAAATGTGTTCGCCAAAGGGGGCTCTTATTGCACAGTTAGCCCCAACGGCTCGCTCTTACAAACTGAGTCAGTGGATATTTTAACTAATATACTGGGCGACACTTATGTCGCCCAGAGAAAATTTTTTGTCGCCTAGTAGATGATATATTTAATTACTAGGCGACAACGATTCTTTTTAAAAGTGACTATGTTAGAAATTATTATATAATTAACATGTTATTCTTATACTTAATGTTGATATTTATAAATATAATAATATATATATTTTCGTTTGGTAATTTGAATTTGGAAGTACAAATTTAATAATTATTGAGAATGGAAAACCCGCGTAACCGTTCATCACGGGAATAATAATAATGAAAAAAAAATGTATACTAATGTCTAATAATAATAATGCAAGAAAACAATATTTATTACACGCGACAATGCGACATGTTTTATCTGGTCTTCAGCCTTCCCATCAAATATCTACAAATTAATTGTTTTCGATTTTATTTTAGTCATTGTTCCTACAAGCTTAATTAGATAAATTTTATTTCACTTTGAACCTTCTAACTGTTTAAACGTTCAAAGTTAAACGTATACAAGTATACTACGATTTTCGTCTCTTGGTAAGTATAAAATAATTTAAAATTTTTATATTTAATAATTGCAATATAAATATATTATATTACAAATTACAATAATACTGTTTAAAAAAATACTAACAAATACGTGTAACACTGTAACGTATTACGTATTTACGTATTTTTGTAATTTTAATACTGACTATTTATTTTTGAGGGTAGCAGAAGCTAAAAATATATACCTATTATATTATAGTTACCTCAACACGTTATGATATAAACTATAAATATTTAATTACGAGCGTAATATTACTCCATTACATTAAGTAGACATTTTAAAAACTTAAAATATACAGGTGTTCCAAATTTCATGTGACAGCAGATTTCAGCATGATATATTTAAATTAGGAAAAAATGACCTATGTGAAAACCTTTTTGAATCATATAAGCTAAAATAATTTGATATAAATTTTTTTTTTTATTAATTAAAAAGGGGAAATTTTAGGGGTAACTTTTAAAATTCAAATGGGAACATATATTTTTGAAATACGATTTGTGCACAGCTTAATTTTAAATGAATTTTGACGGGTCATTAACAAAAATATCTTAATAATTGAATGAGTTATCGACATCTGAATATTGGTGTTAAATTATTAAATTTCTACAGTGAATAACACTAAAAGTGCTTCTGTTGTACAACCTTAATAATCTGGGTATGTAATTATCAATTTATTTTAGTAAACAGTAGTCATTACAAAACGTATATCAGTATTATCGTTTGATATTATTACCAATTAGAGATTATTTTTATTTATGGTGTCCTAATTGCATTTCTTAATCTGACAATCGATGACTTTGTAAAATAAAATAATATATTAATATGTAGGTATAACCTATAAGGCTAGGATCACACTATGCGTTTTGTCGGTTCCCGATCAACCGGAGCCAAACCGCAACACTCTAAAATAAAATAGGTTTAAATATAAAACGCGTTATCAGGGCCAGACTAGACCGATTTACGGAACCGATTAAAAACCGTCGGGAAGCGACCGCAACGTGTTGCGGCCCAACCGTCCGGTTGCGTTTCAGGATGTAAAGCACAACACATGCAATGCAATTTGTCCGATCACATTTGTGCGGATTATCGGTAACCGAAATTGAAAATTTTATGAATAATTAATAATCATTTTTAAATTTAAATAATTAAAAAACTTAAAATATATTTGTAATATACATATATATATATATATATTATATTTTATTTATATTATAGATGTATATTATTATTTATTAGCATAATTAGTTGATACACGTTTTAAATAAAAACAAATAATTCTAATTACACAACCTTTTTATTATTTTTTTACTTATAATACTAGATATATTTCGTTTAAATAAAAAATCAGTTTAAAATTTAAATTTAAATTAAAAACGATTTTCGGGCTTTTTAATCTCATTTGTATGTATTCGGTTACCGATAAAACGCACAGTATGATCGATCGTCCCGATTGCGGTTAATCGGGATAGTATTTTTCGGTTGCCGACTAAACGCATAGTGTGATCCTAGCCTAAGAGTCTAAGACTGTGATAATAGCGTTTTGTATTATTCAATTATTTTATCAATGATAATAGTGATATAAGTTTAAAGATATGATTTATAACCTTAAAATTATTTAATATTTCCTATGATACCTACCAAATTATACCGTATTATTATATAATAATAGTGATAAATGATTAGGTACCATGTGGTTGTTTGTTGATAACATGAAATTAATAACACTTCTTAGTTCTTAGCTCTGGGTTTTTACTTATAAGTTTAGACCAGTTATAACTTAAAAGTTAATAAATCTAACACATTTCAATTATTTAATTATTTCAACTGTTGATGTTTTTAAGTCATTGTAATAGCAATACGTAACTGAACGAAGTATAACAGT